>NW_023416346.1:20511733-21111733 GCF_014108235.1 Myotis myotis
CGTGTTCCTGGAAAAGAGCAGTGGTTAAGAAATAACTCCCCAACACTTTTGTGTTCCCTGAAATAACTTACAGCCAAGAACCACTCTTCCCCTTGATTTAGTGCAGTCTTGTGAATGAGTCCCTGGAATTCTTATAATAACTACGGACATAGATACACCAAATTTCCATCCTTTATCTCAAAAATGATTAGCTGAAATGTTTAAACCCATTGAAAAATCATAACAAAATGCCCACTAACTAGAATTGAACATATTTTGTCAGCCTTCTCTTCTTTCTCCTGACCTCTGAATTTTTACCCACCTTCAGCCTGAACTAGCAGCCTAAAGCCTCCACTTGAGAGTAAAACATTCTCTGACCTTTCATCCCATCATGCCACCCTTGCTCATACCACTCCTCACACCTAGTTATTTCTAGCCTTGTTTATCTTTCCCTGTAAAAGGAAAACCCTTTCATCCCTGAGCATTGAGACACTTGCTGATCTCATGATCAAAATCTTCACCCTATTGCAAGTTTCCCTTTATTGCGATTATCCCTTTCATCCTACATGCAACAATTATTTCCAATAAATTCTCTACTTAACAAAGTTCAGATTTGTTGTTTTATTTGACAAGCTCGACTAGATTTTGCTTTTCTTAAGGACAGCACCACATATAACTCAGTGCTATACCACCAGTACCTAGCACCAGGCTGGCCCTAGTAGGAATCCTATCTAATAATAGAGAAACATGGTAATTAACCATAACTCCACTACCCTTCCCATTGGCTAATCAGCGAGATATGCAAAATAACTGCCAACCAAGATGGCAGCCAGCAGCCAGGCAGCTGAAGCGAGCAGGAGGCTTGCTTGCTCCAGTGATAGAGGAAGCCAAGGTTCCCCCCTGCCGCTGCCAGCCTCTGAGCTTGCACTCTAAGCAACTATGTTTGCAATTATAGAAGTTAAACAAACCCCAGAAACCTGCTTTCAGCTGTCAGAGCTGGAATGAGCAGGACCGCAACAGTGTTACAATTATAGAACCCAAACAAACCCAGATCCCTGCTTTCAGCAGGCCGAGGTTTCAGAGCTGGAGCCGAGCCTCAGAGCTAAAGCCAGCTCTCAGCTCCAGTGACAGCCATAGAAGGTAAATAAATCCCAGAATAAAAAAAAAAAAAAAAAAAAAAAAGGAGAGGTTGGGAGCTTCAGTTGCCCACCAGCCTGAAAACAGCCATCATCCCCTAATCCAGGCTGGCCAGGCACCCAAGCGGGACCCCCACCCTGATCTGGGACACCCTTCAGGGCAAACTAGCCAGCCCCCACCTGTGCACCAGGCCTCTATCCTATATAGTAAAAGAGTAATATGCAAACTGACCCTAACAACAGAAAGACTGGGAATGACTGGTCACTATGACACACACTGACCGCCAGGGGGCATACTCTTAATGCAGGAGCTGCCCTCTGGTGGTCAGGTCACTCTCACATGGGAGGAGCTCTGCTCAGCCACAGGCCAGGCTGATGGCTGCCAGTACAGCAGTGGTGGTGGGAGCCTCTCCTGCCTCCTCAGCAGCGCTAAGGATGTCCGACTGCAGTTTAGGCCTGCTCCCTGCTGGCAAGTGGACATCCCCCGAGGGCTGCTGGGCTGCCAGAGGGATGTCTGATTGCCATCTTAGGCCCAATCCCCTGGGGAGCGGGCCTAAGCCAGCAGGTGGTCATCCCCTGAGGGGTCCCAGACTGTGAGAGGGCACAGGCCGGGCTGAGGGACCCCCCTGCCCCCCGAGTACACAAATTTTTCTGCACCGGGACTCTAGTTGTTAAACATTAGCTGAATGAACACAAGAATGAATACACACTACATGCCAATGTATATGTTTGGAAAGACAAAGGAGAATAAAACATATTTCTTCCTTCAAAGATCCTGCAGCTCAGGTAGTTTATTCCAGCATGCTTCTTTTTACACAGAAGTTTAACATTGATTAGGTAAAAATCTCACTTTGTAGTTATACCACAGAATTAGGCTAAATCATGCATTAGCCTGTATTTCTGGTGATTTATCTCCAATCTGAGTAAGAAATAACTGAAGACAAGGTGTTTTTTTCAGTCAAGTGACATACTTTGTATTTCCTTTTAGCTCAGAATAGCCCTTGAGGGAGTTTGGGGTTATTGTTTTTAAAACCTTGAAAGCTGGGGAGGCAGTGCATCACTCCTACGTCTATTGGTGGGTGTACTCTGCTAAACTCAAATGAAGCTTTTTTGCTAGGATTTGTGATGTTCTAATTCTTTGCAGGCATCTAAAGGATGAAATAATTGAGTAGTGTAGATTTTCATAAACAGCTCTAAACTATTCCATTCAAAGCAAAGTCTGACCCTCCTAGCAATTTTACATGGGGTCTTTTTTTTAAATTTATTTTATTGTTTGAAGTATTACAAATAGTAGTACATATGTCTCCTTTTTCCCCCATTGACCTTCCCCCGGCCTCCCCTATCCTCCGGCACATGCCCTCACCCCCGCCCAGTGTCTTGTGTCCATTGGTTATGCTTATATGCATGCATACAAGTCCTTCGGCTGATCTCTTACCACCCCACCTCAACACTCCCCAGCCTTCCTCTTGTAATTTGACAGTCTGTTTGATGCTTCTCTGCCTCTGTATCTATCTTTTTGGTCATCAGTTTATAATGGTCTTTATTATCCATAAATGAGTGAGATCATGTGGTATTTTTCTTTCACTGCCTGGCTTATTTCACTTAGCATAATGCTCTCCAGTTCCATCCATGGTATTTATATTTTCCAATTTGCCTTAGTCCCTGGTTTCAGGTGATAGGGAACCTGTTCTTTCATTTCTTTCTGTGCCTACCTTTCTCGTTTCTTTTTTCTTTTACTCTGTAAGGAAGAACCAGTTTTTATTTTATTTTTTGTGCTTGTCTGCTCTGCTTTTTGAGGAAGGAGGGCCTTGATGAGCTGTCACCTCTCTGTGAACAGAGCTTGCATTTGGAGTATGACTCTGTTGTTTGTCAGCAGGGTGGGTGGTCTACTTAGTTACACTTGGATCTCAATAATTAGAACCCCAAGGATCAAATATCAACAGAATAAATCTCTCTTTAACTTGAGGCTGAGTTTCCATTTTGGCCTCCAGTGGTAGCAAATAAAACTGTCCCCAAAAGGCACTTTTATTAAGGAAGACTCACAGTTTACCTAACCTTTCTTCCCATGGTGTTTCTTCTGTTCATAAAGTTGTGTTGATCTTGTCCCGTGGGAAGTAGATTTGGAAAGGAGGGGCCTCTCCATGAGGATGCAGTCTCATCCATCTAAAGTCCTAAGGAAGCCACCTGATTTAAGATCTCAGACTCTAATGACAAGTGAGGGAGGCTCTGAACACATTTGTTAAAGCTCCATAGTTTCACTATTCTGAACCTCTAGGTTTCTTTTCTTTTTTTTCCCTCCCTATTTTGTAATGGAGGGAGGAGAAATAGCTGCTATGCCCTTTGTCATGCGAATTTAAAGAGTTGCAAAATTTTCAACAAAACTTAAAAAGCTTTAGATCATTTATCTTGTTTAGGTCAGTTGTGTTTGTCCTTTCTATTTACTTTCTTATATGTATAGATTTACCTGCCACTAGTGGCAGGATTCAAAATTATTTTATAGTCGTAATGATCTTCTACATAGCAGCCTAGAATAGGGCTGCAAACTTTTTGTAGCAGGTAGAAAGATGACACTTACTAACATTTCCCAGTATTAAACAACAATACCCACTTACACAGCAAAAATTTAGACATTTCATGGGGCACTGAATTCAGTTTTTCCTCACAGGGAAAAGGTTAGAAAAGGGGAGCAAATTAATTTGCAAAGAGATTGACTACAAATGAGTTGATTTAAACAAAGTAAAATAGCTCTATCATAGAATAGTTGGATAAAAATTTTAAGAGGCCCAAGAAACTGATTTTTTCTTCTCTTCCTTTCCCTACTTCCACCCTCAACTTCCATATATATACACCAAAAAGCACTTCAGCCTTTCTCACTGTTGCTTGTTTATCTGGGTTTTATTTTAGCTTTCACTGTTGGATACATGCAGTCTGTCTACACTCAGAGCTGCTGTCATCTAACCAATAGAGTTATTCCCTATGTAAGCCTAGAAGAGAATAATATAACACTTGAAAGGTCAAGTGTGGCTAATGTCTCCATTTAGTGATGTATCTTTTTTTTCCTGTCCTCTCCATAAGAGTACTGCAAACACACACACACACACACACACACACACACACACACACACACAAGCCAAGCCTGATCAAGTATACTCAACTATCCAACTCAAGGAAATCCCAGCATATCAAAGAGGCTAATAACTTCTTGGAAAATTCCCATGCCTGAGCAAAATAAGCAATTTTATCAACATTGGTAGCTCAAGGTGAGAAAGAATATCAGCAACTTTAGAAAAGTCTAGTGTAATGGGATAGTTGCAGAGGCTATATAGCTCTGGCACCAAGGATTCTATAAATTCAGAGAACCTAGAACCCAAGTTGGCACTATTATTGCACAGCAGATCTCTAGAACGTATTCATCTTGCATAATTGAAACTTTACACATATTGAATAATAGCTCCTCATTTCCCCCATCCCCACCCCCTGGCAATCACCATTTTCCTTTCAGCTTCTACAAATTTAACTATTTTAGATGCTTCATATGAGAAGAATCATGCAATATTTGTCTTTCTGTGACTGGCCTATTTTACCTGCCCTAATGTCCTGAAAGTTCATCTAGGTTATAGCACTTGACAGAATTTTCTTCCTTCTTAAGGATGGATAATATTTGATTGTATGTATATATCACATTTTCTTTATCTGTTTATCCGTTCATGGACATTTAAGTTATACCCACCTCTTGGATATTGTGAATAATGCTGCAATGAACATGGGAGTGCAGATATTATTTGAGACCTGATTTCAATTTATTTGAGCAAATACTCAGAAGCAGGACTGCTGTATCATATGGTAGTTTTAGTTTTAGTTTTTGAGGGACCTCAATACGTTTTTTATAGCAATTACACCATTATGCATTCTTACCCAAAGTGTACTGGCTTCTATTTTCTCCACATCCTCACCAACACTTGTTGTCTTAAGTTTTTTTTGTGTGTGGTTTTTTTTTACATAATAGCCATACTAACAGGTGTGAGGTAATATCTCATTGTAGTTTTTATTTGCATTTCCCTAGTGATGACTGACATTGAGACTCTTTTTATATACCTGTTGGCCATTTGTATGTCTCCTTTGTAAAAATGTGGATTTAAGCCCTCTCCCCATTTTTTAATTGGGTTATGAGGTGTATTTTTTGTTGTTTTTTTGTTTGTTTGTTTGTTTTTTATTTTATTTGCTTTTGCTATTGAATCATAAGAATTTCTTATATATTTTGGAAATTGACTCTTTATCAGATAAATGGCTTGCAAATATTTTCTCCCATTTAATAGATTGCCTTTTCACCCTGTTGACTGCATCCTGTGCTTTACAAAAACTTTTTAGTTTGATTTAGCCCTGTCTATTTTTGCTTTTGCTGCCCATACCTTTGCTATCATGTTCATGAAATCATTGCCAACATTAATGTCATAATGCTTTCCCCTGTTTTTTCTCCTAGAAGTTTCCTAGTTTTAGGTCTTACCTCTAAGTCTTAAATCCATTCATTTTGAGTTGGTTTTTTGTTTATGCTGTAAGATAACGGTCTAGTTTCATTCTTTTGCATGTGGGTATTCAGTTTTCCCAACACAAGTCTTGGTACCCTTGTCAAAGATCAGTTGATCACATATGCATGAATTTGTTTCTGAACTCTGAATTCTGCACAGGCTATATGTCTGTCTTTATGCCAGTCGCATACTGTTTTAATTCCTTTAGCTTTGTAATCTATTTTTAAATAAGGAAGTATGATGCTTCCAGCTTTGTTTTTCTTTATCAAAATTATTTTGGCCATATGCAGTCTTCTGTGGTGCCATATAAATTTTAGAATTTTTTTCTATTTCTATAAGAAATACCATTTGTATTATCTGGTACCTCCAGTTTAGGTGTTTGTTTGTTTTTTTAAAGTTGTTTTATTGCAGTTTACATTCAATACTATTATGTATTATTTCAGGTGGACCGCACAGTGGTTAGACAGTCAAACAATTCACAAAGTGCTCCTTCCAGTATTCCCAGTACCGACCTGGTATCATGCATAATTATTACAATATTATTGACTGTGCCCCCTATGCTGTACTTTAAATACCCATGACTATTTTGTAAATACCAATTTGTAGTTCTTCATCCCCTCGCCTTTTTCACTCAACCTCTCAACCCCCCTCCCTTCTGGCAACCATCCATCTCTTCTCTGTATCTGTGAATCTGTTTTGGTTTTTTTTTTTTTTTTTAGACTCCACATATAAGTGAAATCATATACCATTGGGGTTTTGATAGACATTGATTGAATCCATAGATCACTTCGGGTAGTATGGACATTTTAACAGTATTAAGTCTTCCAATCCATGAACACAGGATGACGTTCCATTTTTTGTGTCTTCCTTAATTTCTTTCATCAGTATTTTTAAAATATATTTTATTGATTTTTTACAGAGAGGAAGGGAGAGGGATAGTTAGAAACATCAATGAGAGAGAAACATCGATCAGCTGCCTCCTGCACACCTCCCACTGAAGATGTGCCCACAACCAAGGTACATGCCCTTGACCAGAATCGAACCTGGGACCTCTCTGTCTATCCACTGAGCGAAACCAGTTAGGGCTTATCAGTATTTTTTAATGTACAAGTTTTTCACCATCTTAGTTGTTTATTCCTAAGATTTTTATTATTTTTATCCTATTGTAAATGAGATTGTTTTCGTAATTTTCTTTTCAGATAGTTCATTGTTAATATATGGAAAGACTATGGATTTTTGTATGTAGGTTTTGTATTTTGCAACTTTACTGAATTTATTAGTTCTAACAGTTCTGTGGTGGAGTCTTTAGGGTTTTTTATATATAAGATCATGTCATCTGCAAACAAAGACATTTTTTCCTTCTTCCTTTCCTATTTGGATGCCTTTTATGCCTTTTTATTAGATAATTGTTCTGGCTAGAACTTCAAGTACTATATTGAATAGAAGTGGCATTGGCAAGAGTGTTCATCCTTTCCTTGTTTGTGATATTAGAGGAAAAACTTTCTGCTTTTCACTGTTGAGTATAATGTTAGCTACGGCTTGTCATACATGGCATTGTTATGTTGAGGCAATTTCCTTTTATTCCTAGTTTATTGAGAGGTGTTTGTTTGTTGTTGTTGTTGTTTTTATCATGAAAGGATGTTGAATTGATTCAAACACTTTTTATACATCTATTAAGATGATCATGAGGTTTTTATTCTTCATTCTGTTAATGTAGTGTATCACATTAATTGATTTTCATATGTTGAACCATCTTTGCATCCCTAGAATAAATCCCACTTGGTTATGACAAAAATTACTTTTTTAATGTGCTGTCGAATTCTGCTAGCTAGTACTATGATGGCATTTTCGACAAAATGTTTATTTAATTAAAATATATAAAATGTTTAACAAAATTAAAAAATTAACAATGAAATTGATGTCTCTCTTTTATCTCTGACCCACAGAGTCCCTGAGGGTCAGGGATAAGAGGGATAAGAAAGTTAAAAGAAAACTCAAACAAACAGCCATGGATTGTTGTTCTTACTTATCTATTAACTAGCTCCTTGAACTCACTGGATCCCTTCCCCTTTTTCAGTCTTAGTTTCCCAATCTGTTGAATGATGAGAATATTAGGTTTTGTTTTGAAATAAATTTTTAGCCTAAAACGCTAGTTGCTTTTCTAGTTATCACTAAATGAAAATTAATTCATGAAAACGATAAAGACAAGACAAAACAAACAAAAACAAAGGGATATATATGACCCAGAGCAAGTTTTCCTCCTATCTGTAGCCTCAGCTCCCCAACCCTCCATAGTAAACTGCAGCTAACATTTATTTGGGTATCTCATTTGGACTTTTAAAATCATATCCAGGCATATGTACATATTTTCTTTGTTCTTTCTTCAAATGGAAAAATACAGGGACTTAATATAAGAAGAAGCAAAAAAGAATAGTGGGTCAATATAGTTCAATCTTGAGTTTATATCCGGGTTCTGTCACATACTAGCTGTTTGAACTTGGTCATCCTTCTGTGTATTTCAAATTCCTCCTCTGTAATATTGGAATGATAATAGAGACTGCCTCATAGAGTTGGATGTAAAGACTAAGTGAAATAATAAAGGGCCAGTACCAGTCAGTCACTCAGTAAGTGATCATTAAATGTGAGTTAGTCTACACCTTCTTTATTTCTTTGCATGTAAGGTATAAATGATCTAGCCCCATGAGAAACTTCCCTAACTACCACCATTTTTTAGTGCCCATATAGTATTACTTTGAACCAAATTTATATAACCAGTCTCCTACTGGTGAACACTGAAATTGTTTTCAGCTTTTTACTATTAAAAACTTTACTGCAAAGAAAAAACATTGTTCATAATAGATTTACACACAAATGTGAACATATTGTTAGGATAATTTTGGGGTAGAGGTTAAAGAGGATATGCACCTAAAATGTAGATCTGTGATGTCTAATTGACCTCCAATAAGTTATATTGGAGGTCAATCAACATTGTATGAAAGTGCCAGTTTCCTCACACCCACAAAAAAAATCTCTGAACTATTAATTTTGTTTTATATATTTACCATTATAATATGTGAAAAACAGTATCTCATTCTGTTTTAATTTGCATATATTTAAGTATGATTAAAGCTAAGCATATTTTTCTGTTTATAAGCTATTTATACTTCTATAATAACTGCCTATTTATGTTCTTGACAATTGAGTATTTTAAAAATTAGTTATTTAAAAATTATCTTAAATAAATCTCATTGTTTGGAAGCTTCTAGAGTTTTGACTCCAAGAAAACAAAACAACAACAACAAAAACCAACCAACTGTCCTGCACTACCCATTTTGTGGAAGAGAAAATCAAGTCTCAAAGAATTTAAATGACTTACATATTGTTAGAGCTAGGTAAAGACAGAGTTGGCATTTTAATATCTGCTTGTTCTTTTTTTAATCGAAGCAGCTGCACTGTTTTTTAAATAATACCACTTTTCATGTTTGCTTTGCTAATATATAGAAACACCCATAGTCATCTCCCTACCACTCTTTACTTTATCATAAGGCAGTCATATACTTTTAGTATGTAGAATGTCTTATTAACTTGGTTTTCCTATAAATATATAGAGTATTAATAAATAAGTAATCCCACTAAAGTCACCACTAAATATTTCTAAGGAAAGTCTTTTCACAGAACACACTGGTTCCTATAATAGCATCTTCAGCACTTCCCCCAACTTGTCTCACAATGTTTATTTTATTCCAGTGTTTCATCTATCTTGTCTTCTTGGGAGATTAATATGCTCACATTGCATTCCATTAGTTTGTGTTCTGAAAATAAAATATTACTGAGTAATAGGGTCAGTAGAATTGTTTTTATTAAAGTGAAATTTATCGGGATGTTAATTTCAAACTGATATGCATCTGTACAGGTCAGAAAAATCTGGAGGAAGATCATTGAAGAAAGGAGATTTGTATATGGGGTGGGGTGCAAAGGTGGTAACAAGACAGAATGCCCCTCCTTTTGTATTTGAAACTAAGCACTGCACATTGTCATCTGTGAATGGAATAAATGCTGCTATTATTTGAGTGCTTACTCTGTTCCAGGCACAGTGCTAAGATTTTTACATACATTATTTCATTTAATTCTCAATACACTTTGTAAGGTGAGTATTATTTTTTATATAAGAATAAATGATGTTCATTGAGCCTGAATAGTGCCCAAGGGCAAATAATTAGTAGTTAGTAGAGCCAAGATTCAAACCCAGGACTTCTGACAGTAATTTCATATGCATTTCATTATGCTATCTCTAGACATAAAGCATATAGTCCTGAACTAAAAACAACAGAAGACAATATGCTGATGCATGTGTGAACAATTGGAGATTTCAGAAATGAAATGACCAGCCTCCAATTTTAGAGTTCCTGATAGAACATTGGAGAGTACATTCATTCATTAGATGAACGATGCCCTAGATAACCGTTTTCCAAAACTGTTCCATAGGACACTGATTCTTTAGGCTAATGGGCGATTTTTTTAAAATGTTGATTTTATTAAAGTTGAAAGAGTTTACTTACTACAGTACTTCTCAGAGTGTTTATTGGGCTAATGTGCATTTTGACACTCGAAGAGATGTGATATCATTCTGTGTTTTCCAATCTAATTTAACTTTCAATTTCCTTTTTAAAGGTCTTATGTGCTATGAAACATACTTTGGGAAATCCCGACTAAAATTGGAATCTCAAGTACCTCTAACTCCAAGTATTTATGATTTCATGATTCTATTATTGGCCATGAAGACCCAAGAGAAGGCTACTATGTGTATACATCCTTATCCTATGTTCTCGGCCTAATTAATCTGTAAATATTCTACTGTGTAAGTTGTTAATTGAGTTCAAGGTGATATTTGCTGTGAAACTTCTTGGCAGAATTATTCATAGTTCAAGCATTAGCTGGAATGTTGAACTGGACCATAGGTTCCCAAATCTAGCTGATCATCAGATTGTACTTAACTACTTGTTATAAATGCAAATTTCTGGGCTCCACACCCAAGGATTCCAATTCTATATTTTGAGGGAAGGCTCTAGAAACAATTTTAACCAGTGCTTCAGGTGTTCTGAAGTATATGATTGGTCTACATGTGAACATTTGAAAATAACAATGTATAGAATCAAGAAAGCTGTGGGGATACTAAAGAGGAGTTCTCAAATTTGTCAATGTGCCAGATTTGAGAGTTCTGCCTAAGACCTTGGAAACTAAAAGAGTGCATTTCATTATATTGTCATGTAAATATCACTGTATGAAGAACTCTACAAACAAAGCTGATGTTACTGAGAAAGATCTATAGTTAGGGACCTCTGGTTTAAATAATTTCCATTCGTTTCTAGCCATGACATCCATTGATTTTATGAGTGTGGCCTGACTTCTCAAAATGTCTTTATTACATGAAGAGGAAGCATGGTGTCCAGGAAGAGGCCACTTATAGTCTCAACTGAATGCTATGCTATTAGACTAGAATGGATGGGACACTGGGCTCAGATATGAACATCACTCTAAAAAAGCAGAGACAAACCAGAACACGGTCATAGGGGAAATACTAAGATGATGAAGCTATTCAAACACATACTGCATGAAGAATGGTTGAAAGAACTGGGAATATTTAGCTTGGAGAGAATAATTGTGTGCAGGTAAGAATATTATCTTTAAACTAGATGACCAGTGCACGAAATTTATGCACAGGTAGGGTCCCTAGCGGCTGCCGGCTACTGGCCGGGGCCTTCCTTCATTCCATGCCACCCCCTGGTGGTCAGTGCATGTCATAGCGAAGAAGGAATATATATATTAGACAGAGGAGGAAGTACTATGCTTGAACATCTATTATATCAAAGACTGTTCTAGACAAAATAAGTATTGTTGACCCATTTTACAGATGAAGAAGTAGATCAAGAAAGGGTAAATTTTTCCTATGGTCATATGGATACTGTGGTAGTAATTAAGACTGTTTACAAATATTTCATTTATCCTCTTTCCAGATACAGAGTAGGATTGTACTTCTTAACCTTATTTGAAGCTAAGGATGGGCATGTGACCTCTGGGTGGAATTTTTTAAAGTCTCTATGTGATTCTCCATATTCCCTTCTCCCTCTAGCAGTGATAATAAAAACATATGCAAAGCTGAAGCAGAGATTCCCTACCAATATAGGTTGGATATGTGACATAAGTGAGAAATAAACCTTATGCATCTATTTGACAGGTCTGGAGTATTTACTGTCTGCCACTTGGGCTCCAGTGCAAGAAAAAAGGTCCTCGCTCATGCTTTCTGCTGTCTGATTGTGGCAGCCAAGATTGAATGGGGGTATAAAAAATAAAAGAAAAAAGAAATAAACCTTTCTTACTGGCCATGAAAACCCAAGAGATGACTACTATACATACATATATATCCTTACTCTATGCTCATGTTCTAAGCTGTGGTTGTTTTTATAGTATAAATTTCTATTTCTCACAGGGACTTTGGAGTTATTGGTTACTATAGCATAACTCAGCCTATCTTGGCTGATACAGCTATAAATAGAAGAAGAGTCACAGTTGAACCTAGTCTATTCTGCTTCCAAAATCTGTAGTCTTTTCATTGTAATACAAGGCCTCCCCGATGACCAGTATAAGTTCTACTAGTATAGTAATGAAAGAAACTATCTCATTATCTTGTTAGTTCATTCATGCAAATATTTGACAATCAGTTGTGGGAGCTATTATAGATGGGATTGATAAGTCAGATAGTATAATAGTCTCTTCCCACTCTAATATTCTATGATTTCCTGATTTTGTAACAGGCTATAGAACCCAAGTGCAAAATTTGAGTGTGTGTGTGTGTGTGTGTGTGTGTGTGTGTGTGTGTGTTTTCTTTACTTTCCTCTTTTCTAGGCCTAAGGAATATCCACTCTATATGGATCTTTCTCTGTTCCATCTCAATTGGTCTTTATAAAAAAATTAAGATCTGATTTTTTTTTCCTAACAGCCATGAAATTTGGCACCAAGTCACAATTACCTATTAGCTTTTATTCCTAATGACTTCCCTGAGGAAAAGAAAGCATTTGCATTTCAGCTCATTCTTTTCTAGCACATAATGCATTCTTATGTTTATTTATAACTAGAGGCCCAGTGCACGATTAAATCATACGCATGTAGGGTCCCCTAGGCCTAGCCTGCCATAAGGGCCATGTCCGCCACACTGTGATGCCTCGCACACTCCATGGACACTGCCGGCGCCCCGCCCCGCCCTTTGCACTAGCTGCTGCTCTTTTGGTTGTGACGACATTATGGCGTCATGACCACAGGCCTTTTATGATATAGATTGAGGGTGGGGTTGTACTTTCCTGTGGGTTCTCCAAGGTTAGTGCTATCCCAAAATAATTTCTCTATTTTATGTTATAATGGAGATGAGGAATACATTTTGGCTTGAGACCTCCTCATCACAATAATCACTTTGTGCCATCATTGAAGCAGATATCACCTTAAGTGAGAGCTCACTGGAGCTACCATGTGATGAAAATCAATAAACATGTTTATTAGATTCTTATCCTCCTATGATTTAAATATTCTTATTTTTATCTTTATTATTACTCATGTAATTCATCCAACTGCAGCGACACTTCTAAAAGAAGTGAAAGGACTGTATCCACTTAACTTTACAAGAACATAAACCACAAAATTATAATACAAATTATTGGTGGCACCCTTGAAGATGGTTATCAGAATATAGAGCATGGAATGCCTGCAAACAAAGACTTATCCCTAGAACTTTGGGACCAACTCTGAAAACATCACTCTAAAACTGAACAAAAATCAATTGGACATAATTGGACATCTTCAAAATGATTTACCATAATGAATGGCATGTAAATATGGTATTATTAAGAAAAGATTACATCCTGCATCTCGGCCATAAAGATCTGACTGTCTCTTAATCTAATTCAGAAACCAGATTGCCTTTCAATCCAGTTAAGGTCATCAGAGCACTATGTGTGTGCTCAGGAATGTATTTATGCCTCAGTTTAAGTATGTTCTATGAATTTGCTGGTAAAGATGCTCTAAGAAAAACAAATTACATGGTTAAGTTGCTAAATACCCGCCCCCCATGGCTTCAAATGGCACATTAGCATATCAGAGGTATTGAAAAGACCTGCAGAAAAGACATCTCTTTAGCTTTCCCAAATGTATTTACTAATAGAACCTTCTTTTGTTTTAAACAATGCCTATTCAAACAGACCAAGGAAAACAATTTTGACAATTACTGTGTTAAAGAGAAAGTAAACTCTCTAAATATATCAAGTGTATTATAAATGTGGAAAAAGTGATAAGCTTGGCATGGAAATTCTTTGTTTTCCACGTGTGTTATTTTGAAGCACTTATTGATGCTTTGCTCTAAGCCTCAGTTTCTTCTTTATAAAATGGAAATAAAAACATTGAGTGAAATAAGGTATGCTAGTCCTAGGAAGGCAGTAGAGCTTAGTGGTTAAGGGCATAGATTCTGGAGCCACACCCCCTGGGTTTTAATCCTAGCTCCACAGCTACCTATGTGTGCAATATTGAGTAAGTTACTTCGACCTACTTTTTTGTCTGTTTTCTCATTTGCAAAAATGAGAATTGTATCACTTACCAAAGAGGTTTGTTGTGAACATTAAATGGCGTTTAAGTACTTCAAGTAAGCATTCCATTAAACATAAGCTATTATATTTTAGCTTAACCAAATACCTAAGTCAGTGTAACTCAATAAATGGTAGTTAAATTTTAAGCAGAAGTAAACATGTTAGCAGAAGGGCTGGAGTCTGTAAAAAATTTAGCGGGGAGAAGTAAGGGAAGAATCCAAAGCAGGAATACTCCATATTTATCCAGTAAATTTGTAGATGGTTACTTTGATCAATGTCCACAAAAATTCTTTTCCCCTTGACAGAGCAGCCCTCTAGCACACCCGTCTGTCACAGTTGAAGAGTATTATTAAAATTACCCAGCTTTTACCTTTTGGTTAGCTTCACATTTACCAAATAAGACTTCCCAAGAAACTAGTTCCTAAGGTGCGTTTAAATAGTATTTGTAGTTGTATATTTCAAAAGAGATGTACTATGAAGAAACTAATAGTAAAAGTACATCCACAAAGGATGGCTTAAGTACATAAATTTCAAGAAGAGCTCCAAAACCAAAGAAAGATAAGAATGGAGAGATAATTGTACCAAGAAAAAGGAAAGATATAATTATTGTAATAGTGCACTAATTTTAGCTCTGGAGTCATTAAGATCTGAATTCCACTTACTTTTCAAAAGCCAGTCACTCCATTCCAAATTTTAATCACCAATCTTATACCTTTAGAATTATACTTGCCATTCATTCAAATCTTCTTCAATGGTCAGCATCCTTTGCTTCCCAAAGTCCAGTATTTAAATCTTTAAATCCTCAATCCCTGCCTAATCATTTTTAAAGGAACTATTATGTATTTTATGGTTTATACATGCACACACACAATTTTCCCCTTCTGTATATGCCAGTGGAGCTGATCTCTTCTGTTCTAGATTAGTGTGCCTGATTACTATTACTCTTAGATCTTCTCAACTCTCCCCAACCCACTATACTTCAAGGCAGCTTTTGAAATAGTTGACCACTTCATCCTCTCCTGTCTTGGCTTCTACATAAATGCTTTTTTAAAAATTTTCCTTCCTACTGATATCATTGTAATTTAGCCTAATTATGAATAACTGGAAAGGAGCAAAGAAAAGGCCAAATATTATAGTCATTTGTGCAGCTTTGCCAGGAAGCTGCAGTTTAGACGCATGCCTAGTAAAGTCTGGGGTGACATAGGGAAGGTATTCGCATATCAGTCACACTTGGGAACAGGTCATTGGCAGAGTAGATGTGGCCACTGCAAGCACAGGAAGATTTTAAAATATTTAATCTCCTATACAAAGGAGTTCACTCTCTTGATCTTGTTTCTTGTGCTCTTAATTAGTGCTCCTGGCTTGTGGGATTCTCACGCTCCTCCATTTGCCCACTGCCATGTGCACCCCTCACACAATTGACTAATGGACTGCAACAAGCCTAATGCTAGACCGGATCCAATTCCATAATAGATCGAAGACTTTGGACACAGCTTTTGCTTTTAGCTCTATTGAATATCAGCTGCACATCTTCCAGGACAGGATTAAGGGAAATGGGACTTTGCAAACCAAGGATGCAATTCCACACAAATAAAGCTTTCTACCACATCTCATCCTCCCATGTATGATTCTGGAACTACTTATTCCAGTGGAACCCCACTCCCACTAGCAACAGGGAAAGACCATTTATGCATTTATCCTATAGCATCATCTCATTAGTAGCTTCTCAGCCTATGTTAATTTCCTCTTCTCTTTCAGACCTCTAAATATTGGGGTTCCTCAGAATTCTGTTCTAGAATGATGGTTCTCCATCTCTCTAAGAGTAAAACCCAAAGTACTAATTCTGGCCTACAAGATAACACATGATTTGGATTCTCCACTTCTTTTATGACGAGGTAGCCCCATTTTTATCCTCCTCTTTACATCACTCCTATTTGAAATATTAGTTGCCACTATTGCCTCCACATTCTCTCTTCCCATTTTCTCTTGAATTGACTATAATCATGTTTTCATTCAAACCATACCACTCTATTTCACTCCACTGAACAGCTGCTGTCAAGTTCGCAAGTGACTTCCTAGTTGCCAAATATAAAGATCAATGTTTAGTCTCCCCTTACCTGATCTGTCCACACATTTGAAAAGTTGATTGCTCTCTTCTTTGCAAGATACTGATTCACTTGATTCTAGGACACCACTATTTTTCTTTTGTTTTTTGTTTGTTTGTTTATTTTGGTTGTTTTTCTCCTACCTTAGTGGCCTTTATTGCTCTCTGCTTAGATCTTCCTGCTGACAACTAAACATTATAATGTCCTAGGGATTAGTCTTGGGTTCATTTTTTTTTCCTCTGTGGAGAAGGTGGTCCTAGCCAGTAAATATTATCAATATACTGATGACTCTTACATTTTTATTTCCTTCCCAAAATTCTTACCTGAACTATAGATTTGTATACTTAATTGCCAACTATACGTTAATAGGCATTTCAAACTTACCATGCTTAATATCAAACTACTGATACTCCATCCTGAAACGTGTTCCTCCTACAGTATTTGTCATTTCAGTAAATGGCAATGTTGTTGAGTTGTTTAAACCAAATGCTTTGGAATTAGCTTTGCCTCTCTTTTTATCCCACACCACATAACCAGCATTTCAGTAAATCTGGCCAGTTTTACCTTAAAAAATGAACAAAACTAAAATCAGAATGAAACAAAACAGAACCTGGTCACTTCTCACTATACCATCTCTAATGTTTTCACTTTGGTGCAAGCCATCATGATCTCTTGCTTAGATAACTTCAAAAGTCTCCTAACAAGTCTGCTGGATTCTGCTCTTGCATCTTTACAAACTATTCTCTACACAGCAAAGTTATCCTGTTGCAACATGTCAGGCCATGTCACTCCTCTACTAAAAACAATCTAATGGAGCTTAGAGCATTTAGAGACAAAGCCAAAGTCCTTACACTAGCTTTTAAAGCTTTTCACAACCCAGTCCCTGGTTTCTCTGACCTCATCTTCTATCCAAGCTTCCCTTGCTTACTTCCCCCTTAAGTCACACTTGTCTCCTTGCTATTCTTTGAACATGAATATGCTATTCATGCTCTTGCCTTGCGGCTTTTTCACTTGCTATTCCTTTTGACTGAAATATTCTTCATCCAGATAGGCACATTTACCACTTCATTTTGTTCAGTTCTGTATTCAAATATCACTTTTAAGAGAGACTACCCCTGACTACTTTACATTAAAAGCATCCAGTCACTCTCTAACCCAGCCGTGGGCAAACTACGGCTCGTGGGCTGGATCCGGCCCGTTTGAAATGAATAAAACTAAAAAAAAAAAAAAAAAAAAAAAGGCCGAAACCGGTTTGGCTCAGTGGATAGAGCGTCGGCCTGCGGACTGAGGGGTCCCGGATTCGATTCCGGTCAAGGGCATGTACCTGGGTTGCGGGCACATCCCCAGTGGGAGATGTGCAGGAGGCGGCTGATCGATGTTTCTCTCCCATCGATGTTTCTAACTCTCTATCTCTCTCCCTTCCTCTCTGTAAAAAATCAATAAAATATATTTAAAAAAAAAATTAAAAAAAAAAAGACTGTAACCTTTTATGTAATGATGTTTACTTTGAATTTATATTAGTTCACACAAACACTCCATCCATGCTTTTGTTCCAGCCCTCCGGTCCAGTTTAAGAACCCATTGTGGCCCTTGAGTCAAAAAGTTTGCCCACCCCTGCTCTAACCATATTATGCTGATTTATTTTTCTTCATAATTTTTATCACCAATTGAAGAATTATGTTTTTTGTTTATTATCTGTCACATCTGACTAGAATATAAATTCATGAATATAGGTCTACCATTGTTTTGCTCACTGATATATTCCCCAGTACCTATAACTCATCCTGGTATATGCCCAATAACTATTAGGTCAATTCATAAAAAGGGGTTTTTGTGTGTGGGTGTTTGTTTGTTTTTACTCTATAGTAGAGTTTACAGATTCAAATACCTTTCATTGGTAATTCTTGTTCTCATGGAATTTGATCAGTTTCTTACATACTTTTTCCCAGTTTCCCACCCCTGCCATCATTCTCACTGAAATGTGTTTTATATAGTAACTAGAGGCCCAGTGCACAAATTAGTGCACCAGTGAGGTCCCTCAGCCTGGTCTGCGGGATTGGGCCAAAACTGGCTCTCCAACATCCCCTGAGGGTTTCCAGATTGTGAGAGGGTTCAGGCCTGGCTAAGGTGCATGATTGGGCAGGGAGAAACACAGGAGGTTGGCCAGCCAGGGAAGGACCTCAGGAGGGCTCCAGAGCATGTCTGGCCCATCTCACTCAGTCCCGATTGGCCAGACCCCAGCAGCAAGCTAACCTACCAGTTGGAGCATTTGCCCCCTCATAGTCAGTGCACATCATAGTGACTGGTCAACTTGTCAACTGTCTGCCCCCTGGTGGTCAGTGCACATCATAGTGAGTGGTTGAGTGGCCTTAGCATATCATTAGCATATTAAGCTTTGATTGGTTGAAAGGCGGACCAGTCAACCAGACACTTAGCATATTAGGCTTTTATTATATAGGACTAGAGGCCCAGTGCACAAAAATTTGTGCACTCGGGGGGGGGAGGGGGGGTCCCTCAGCCTGGCCTGTGCCCTCTCGCAGTCTGGGACCCCTTGGGAGATAACGACCTGCTGGCTTAGGCCTGCTCCCAGGTGGCAGAGGGCAGGCACAAAACCTAGGTGCAGGCCCTGGCCGGGCTCAGAGCAGGGCCGATTGGGGATTTGGGGCACCTTCCCCTGTCATGCACAGAGCAGGGCGGATTGGGAGGTTGCAATGCCACCCTCAATCACGCTCAGGGTAGGGCCGATTGCGGGGTTGGGGCAACGCCCCCTGTCACACTCAAGGCAGGGTCGATGGGGAGGTTGCGGCGCCACCCCCTGTCACACACAGAGCAGGGCCAATCAGGGGGTTGGGGCGCTGCCCCCTGTCATGCACAGATCAGGGCCCATCAGGGGTTGGGGAGCTCCCCCCTGTCACTCACAGAGTAAGGCTGATAGGGGAGTTGGGGCACCGCCCCCTGTCACACACAGAGCAGGGCGGATCAGGGGGTTGGGGCGCTGCCACTCTCACACTCAGGGCAGGGCCGATGGGGAGGTTATGGCTCTACCCCGTCACACACAGAGCAGGGCCGATCAGGGGGTTGGGGCACCTTCCCCTGTCACGAGCAGAGCAGGGTGGATAGGGAGGTTGTGGCCCCGCCCCCTGTCACACATAGAGCCGCAGGGCGATCAGGGTGTTTGGGCGCTGCCCCCTGTAACACTGATCCCAGTGCTGGGAGGCATATTACCCTTTTACTATATAGGATAGAGGCCTGGTGCACTGGTGGGGCTGGCTGGTTTGCCCTGAAGGGTGTCCTGGATCAGGGTGGGGGTCCCCACTGGGGTGCCTGGCCAGCCTGGGTGAGGAGAATGATGGCTGTTTGCAGCTCGTGACACACCCTTCAGGGTGGGGGTCCCCACTGGGGTGCCTGGCCAGTCTGGGTGAGGGGCTGAGGGCTGTTTTCAGGCTGGTGGGTGAATGAAGCTCCCAACCGCTCCTTTTTTTCTTTCTTTTTTATTCTGGGCCAATTTCAGCTTTGAGGCTTGGCTCCAGCTCTTAGGCCTCTGCTCCTGAAAGCAGGTTTCTGGCCTTTGTTTACCTTCTATATTTGAAACAATGTTGCTATCCTGCTGGCTGAAGCCCAGTGGACTAAAGCAGGTTTCTGGGGTTTTGTTTAGCTTCTATATTTGTAACATAGTTGCTTAGAGTTGCAGCTCAGAGGCCCGCAGCGGCAGGCAGGGAACGTTGGAGTCCTCCGTCACTGAAGCAAGCAAGCCTCATGTTCGCTTTAAGCTGCCTGGCTGCCGGCCGACATCTTGGCTGGCAGTTAATTTGCATATTGCCCTGATTAGCCAATGGGAAGGGTAGCACTCGTAAGCTAATTACCATGTTTCTCTTTTATTAGATAGGATGGCATTCTATTACTATAGAGTCATCCTAGCTAAAAATCTGAGAGGTAATTTTGACTCTTTTTTTTTTTTCCTACACCCCAAATCCAATCACTTACCATGTCTAGTCAATTTTATCTAGTCACATTTCTAAGATCTATCATTTCTGTTTCAATTCTACTGTCAAATAAATTTTACTTTCTCCAGCCTCACCACCACTGCCTTCTTAGGCACTCATCGTCTTTAACTTAAAAATAAATTTAATGAAATTTTCGACCTCCTCACTTGCTTTCTTCCATTCCAATCTATTTTCTACACTGAGTGGTCTTTCTCAAGTGCAAACTATCATCATGTCATTCCTCTACCTGAAACATTTTGATGATTCTCTATTGCCCACAGGACAAAATTTAAATATCTTAATATGGTCCTTTTTTAAAATATATTTTATTAATTTTACAGAGAAGAAGGGAGAGGGATAGAGAGTTAGAAACAGTGATGAGAGAGAAATATCTATCAGCTGCCTCCTGCACACCCCCTGCTGGGGATGTGCCCGCAACCAGGGTACATTCCCTTGACCAGAATCGAACCTGGGACCCTTCAGTCTGCAGGCCAACGCTCTATCCACTGAGCCAAACTGGTCAATCTCTCCAGCTTTATGTATTATTACTATTTAAGCCCAGCTCACATGTGACCTTTGAGATCTTTCCAGCCCTCCTTGTGCTCCTGTAAATACTCCATTAGACCATCAGCATAACCTTATTTTACCACATTAGAGAGAGTGGTATGTCCAGAAGCTTGACTGTCTTTTCACTGGAGTGTTAGCTCTAGATATTACATGATTTCAAATATCACCCCTGCTGGAATTGTTCTCTTCCTTCCCTGAGTTCCCACTGTGTTCCATCTGTCTCTTTCCTTAGACACCTTTTATTATAGTTGGTTCTATATTGCTATCACTGCCACTAGGCTGAGATCTCCTGGAGGGCAGGACTGTGTACCTCTTGCCTAAGTCAGCTCTCCTACCTATGCACCACTGGGCCTATTGGCCTGCACTCAATTGCAAAGCACTCAATTAATGCTTGTAAGATGAATTAATTTTACTTATGGACATTTGTACTTATATGCATTTCTATCTTAACTTTCGCCTTTGATGACATGGTCTCATCATTTTAAGATGTTTTTATAACATTTAAGTCTATTAGCTTTTGGTACTGCCCACTTTTCTTTTTAAAAAAAATATATTTTATTGATTTTTTTACAGAGAGGAAGGGAGAGGGATAGAGAGTTAGAAACATTGATGAGACAGGTACATTGATTCAGCTGCCTCCTTCACACTCCCTACTGAGGATGTACCCGCAACCAAGGTACATACCCTTGACCGGAATCTAACCTGGGACCCTTCAGTCCATAGGCTGATGCTCTATCCACTGAGCCCAAACAGTTAGGGCCCAATTTTCTAAATTTGGTAACAAAATCATCAGGAAAGCAGTTAGTAAAATTCTTACAGAAAGCCAAATACTTTTATTATATGAGGAACTTGATTTATTGTGTTTAAACTAAGTCAATCTATGTTTGATCCTTAATTCACTGGGTTTTTTTTTCTGTTTATCTTAATAAAAATTCTTTTTTTATTACTGATTTCACTATTGGTTGAACTATCTCAACTGTTGACTTTAGTCATTTAAGAGAGACAAAATTGTACTATTTTCAAGCACTTACATCAAAAATAGAAGAAAAAAAAAATTAGAATACTTTGAATTGGTGTTTTGAGATCTGAGGATTTTTATGTGTTTTTCAATGGACTTATTTTAGTAAAGTCAGAGAGATTTGAAGTCATATAGAAACAACCACATGCAGCTTCTTCTGGTTATAGCTATCTAACAATTCTTAGACACAAGTTATGATTCTATTTTGCTCATCATATTCTGCTCTCTTTGTGGCTCAAGAAGAATCTTAGGTAAGTCTGTTGAGCCATAGAAGCTGAGGGTGAGCCGGATATGAATGATTGTAATAAAATGTACACTATGACCTCTTAAGTTATGTCAAGTGACAAGGCTCTTTTAGACATATTGAAATGATCTGGTCTCTTCAATATTTAATTTAAAGGACTGCAATTTCTGTGAATTAAGTAGACTATATTTATTATAATATCTGATACATTTCTACTTCCATTTAAAAAGAATATCTGAAAGAAAAAATGTAGAAAATTAGATGCATAAAAATGAATTGTCTGATCAGGAACCATGATCATTACCAGTTGTCAAAGGATGCATGAAGATATTTAATGAGCTAAATTGAGCCGTAAACACATATCATATCTTTTTATAGATAGTTACCTGGATTTAGCTCTTTGACCTCACTTTAGTACAGCATGAGCAGACAAAACAAGGGAGGAATAGAATATATGGAAGAAAGAGCGCCAATTCAGGAGGCAAGACACTCAACTTATTTGCTGCCTGACTTTGGACAAGTCACTCTTTCATGCTAAGTTTTCATTTCTCTGCCTGTACAGTGAGAGGATTGGGCTAAATCAGAGGTTTCTGGTTGCCTTATATTTCATGTCTATTTCATGTCCATAAAATTTAGCTCTGTTCTAATTAGTTCAATCCAACAGTGTTGAGGGAAAGTTACAGTAGCATATCCTATATAATAAAAGTCTAGCCCTAGCTGCTTTGGCTCAGTGGATAGAGCATTGATCTGCGGACTCAAGGGTCCAGGGTTCGATTCCAGTCAAGGGCACATGCCTGGGTTGTGGGCTCAATCCCCAGTGGAGGGCTTGTGGGAGGCAGCCGATCAATGATTCTCTTTCATCATTGATGTTTCTTTCTCTCCCTCTCCTTTCTTCTCTGAAGTCAATGAAAATACATTAAAAAAATCTATACTAATAAAAGACAAACATGCAAATTGACCACACCTTTGCTATGCCTTAAGCCACGCCTACCAGCCAATCAGAGCGACTATATGCAAATTAACCCAACCAAGATGGCAGCCAGCAGCCACGGAGCTGGAGCAAGCAGGAGGCTTGGTTTCTCCAATGATGCAGGAAGCCAAGCTTCCCTCCCACCTGCCCTGGCCAGCTCTGAGCTCCTCTCAAGGCTGCAAAGTTTCAATTATAGAAGGTAAATAAATCCCAGAATAAAAAAAAGAAAAAAAGGAGAGGCTGTGAGCTTCCGTCGCCAGGGGGGATTGGCCAGCCTGAAAACGGTCCTCAGACCCTCAACCAGACTGGCCATACACCCCAGTGGGGACCCCCACCCTGAAGGGGGTGTGACCAGCCTGCAAACATCCATCAGCCTCTCACCCAGACTGGCCAGGCACCCCAGTGGGACCCCCACCTTAATCGGGGACACATTCAGGGCAAACCAGCCAGCCCCCACCCATGCACCAGGCCTCTATCCTATATAATAAAAGGGTAATATGCAAACTGACCCTAACAGCAGAACGACTGGGAATGACTGGTCACTATGACACACACTGACCACCAGGGGTCAGACGCTCAATGCAGGAGCTGCCCCCTGGTGGTCAGTGCACTGTCACAGGGGGAGCTCTGCTCAGCCACAAGCCAGGCTGATGGCTGCCAGTACAGTGGTGGGTGGTGGGAGCCTCTCCCGCCTCCTCAGCAGCACTAAGGATGTCCAACTGCAGCTTAGGCCTGCTCCCCGCTGGCAAATGGACATCCCCTGAGGGGTCGCAGACTGCAAGAGGGCATAGGCCGGGCTGAGGGACCCCCCTGAGTGCACAAATTTTTGTGCACCAGGCCTCTAGTAATAATAATAAAAGGCTAATGCAAATCGACTGAACAGCAGAATGACTGGTTGCTATGATGTACACTGACCACCGGGGGTCAGATGCTCAATGCAGCAGCTGCCCCCTGGTGGTCAGTGCACTCCCACAGGGGGAGTGCCTCTCAACCAGAAGCTGGGCTCATGGCTGGTGAGTGCAGCAGCAGTGGCAGGAGTTTCTCTTGCTTCTGCGGCAGTGGTAAGGACCCCTCAGGGGATGTCCAACTGCTGGCTTAGGCCTGCTCCTGCTGGCAGTCATACATCCCCTGAGGCATCCCGGACTGCAAGAAGGTACAGGCCGAGCTGAGGGACCACCCCTGTCCCATGCATGAATGTAGTGCACCAGGCCTCTATATATTATATAATATTATAAAGAATCATAGACAAGATGGACAAAAATTTGACTACAGGCTCTCTACTTACTATCCACATGACCCTAAATAAACTGATTCACTTTTCTGGACTTTAGTTTTCTATTTGCATAAAGGGAATGATAATAATTCATGCCTTTCATGAATTATTATCTTAAATTATGCCACTTGTTGTCTTAGACAAAGTTTAAGAATACAAAGATGAATCTTACCCTGCTTACCGTTAGGTGATTATAGGCTGAGAAAAACATCAAGTAAATAATGAACTTAGATGCAATGCAGTCTGGGGGCCACAAAGGAAAATATATACCAAATGATTTATGAATTAAAAAGATCAAGAGGGCAATTTCAACCTGGAGAATCTGAGAAAGACACGTGTATCCCTTCAATGACGATTTACTGATCACCTGCCTTGTGCTGAGCATTTGAATAAAGAGGCAAATAAGAACAAACAATTGTATTTCAAGTCTCCACTCAACCAATGAAATGATTCTTAAACATTTTTTGCTTCATAGACTCCTTTATAAAGCTGATGAAATTAAGGACTCTATCACCAGAAATATGGGCACTTAATTTTGCATTCAAGTTCAAAGAATTCAAAAACCCTGTAGAAGTTCATTCTTATACCCCTTGGGTCCTTGGACTTCATATTAAAAACTCCTGATTTAGTTAGAGTCTTTCTAAAAGAGGTGACATTTGAGGTTATGTCTGAAGAATGGCTAAATTTCAAATGGTGTGAAGGAACAGTCTTCTTGGTCTTTGAACACAATCTTTGCAATTCCATAGCTCATACTGACCCCTTGCTTCTGCACATTCGTTGGGTAAGAACAAAGTGCCTATTTTCTGTTTTGTTGCCTTACCTAACACTTGTTATCTGCATGCTCCTTTACTCCTGGATGTGTGCTTGGCTTCAGAATCAAAGGTGCTCTTAATGGGCCTCTGCTAGCCTAGTCTAGGTTTCCATGCATCCATACCTGGTCCCTACAATTCATTGCTGCTAATGTCTATTCTCCAAACTTACTTCTTATGCTGTCTCTCTGATCCACTGCCAGTAAAAGGCCCAATAGAGAAATTGAACATGCAGTGAAGAGACATTTGTGAATGGAAGGCCTTCCTCAGATCCAACACCTATTCTAAAAAAATCAGCCTGGTATATGAGTTTTGCTTTTACACTGCCCCGATTGTTGTCCTTGGATTTGATCTCCTATGTATACACAGCTTTATGCTTCACAGAGTAGACTAACTGCAGTAACAAATGACTCCCAAGCCTCAGTGGGTTACCCCAACGAAGTTTACTCCTTGTGTACCTTCCAGACCAATGCAGATAAACAGAGAGGAAGCTTGGCTTTAAGCAGTCCTTCTAGTCCAGCGCTGACCATGTTCCACACATGGTTCTCAAGATTGCTCTGAGGATTAGCCTCTAGATGGCAAAAAGGAAAGAGAGAGTCAGTGGTCGCGGTGGGGAACCTGGAGGGAAGTAACATACATCATCTTCCACTGGCCAGAACACAGCCACATGGATCCACCAAACGTAACCAGGAGGCTAGGAAAAGCAGTCTAGTTTTGTGCTCACTAGGAAAGTGAACATAATTTAGAGAATGCATAATATAGTCTCTGCCATGCACAGCCATTATCTCATTTGAAGCTCCTAAGAACTCTAGGAAGTACACGATAAGGATTAACATCCTCTGTTTACAGATGAAGGAACATGATCAGAGAAATGAAGTGATTTTCCCAAAGCCACACAGCTGGTAAATGGCAGAATCTAGAGTCACACTCAGGCCATTGGCTCCAATACTTAAACTCCTTTTATACAACATGAGCCATAGGTTATACTAAAATATAATAACTGAGTGTCAGGGGAAGAGTCTTAGGGCAATTATATCGAAGTGAAATCTGCAGATAATTTACATAGAAATATTTGAAGGAGCTCATTAAAATGCAAATTCCTTGATCCCAACCTATACCTACTCACTGCTTCAGCAGCTGGAGGGAGGGTGGGTCAAAGAATTTACTGATGATTCTTCTGTGCATGATGTAGTTTGAGAACTCTCTGCTTAAGACTTCACTTGTTTTCACCTACATGTTTAAAAGAAATTATTCTTTTTGGAAGCTGCTTTTTCACTAGTTTCTAATCTAGTATCTGCTGAAAGCTCTCTAAACTGACATTGGTGATAAAAAGATCCAGTTGTGCTTAATGTTTAAAGACAGATGGGTTTCTTTCTAAAACTAGGCAAGTGGGGGTTCAGAGTGACAAAGGTCTATAGCAAAATTATCATTCAATTGGAGAATTGCTTAATAAAACTCTGGCTATCTCTATTGGCAAAGTGACTGAAGACCTGAAGCAAATTCTATGGTAATTCAAGTAAAAATAATATTACTTTCTCTTGAATTTAGAGCTTTATGTGCAATTCCGAGATAATGCCTTAAATTGAAGATAATTTTAGAATCAATTTAGAGGATAGCTTCTTTCCCTTGTCATGTTGCCTAAATATTGAATATAGTATTCATTTCACATCTGGCATAAATACTGCATGGTCTATGAACTAAGGGGTATAAATATTTCATAATTAAGAAACAGATACAGCAATCACCCATCCAGTTTAACAAGCTTCTGAATTCATACCTTTTCATTCCACCCCCAAAATTTGAGAATGCTGATAAGCCTCTTAATTATATTTTATAATATTTCATTTTAATGTAAAAATTATACATAATACTTCACTTTCATCTAGAAATAGATATTAATTTAAGTAATGTTACTTATGCTACCTAAAAGCCTTTTAAAGTGTTATTTAGATAGTCAAAATGTTTGCTTTTCTCCCTAAAAGGTGGTTTAAGACACTAATTGTATGAATTCCAACTTCAGGCTCAAAATATCCTTCTAGTAACTATAATTTAGTGTGAATTAGAAGAATCATGCATAGAGAAATGCCGAATCATAAAATGGTAGATATTACTTATGGCAGTGGCAACCATTGCCAAGTTTCCTCGAATGGTCTTATCTTCTGCCTGGTGAGTTGTTGGTATAATTATGGCCACATTGGGAGTGAGAAGGGCCCACTCTTCATTACTTCTAATCTTCAGAGAACTGAGTCCAGAGTTTAATTTAGTTGCAGCTTGAAAGCTAAAACTCCAGTTTTCTGCCTGCCCCTGCCTCTCACAAATGAAGCCCTAGTGTTTTGGCCTGGATTCTTACAGGCTGATGGTTATGAATGATGCTTGGGGATGGCCTTCATTATTTCAGAACCGGTATTTGAGGCTAGCAGTCCTGTTCTGAACATGCAGCTATACTCCTTTTTTTTTTTTTTTTTTTTTTTTTTTTTTTTTTTTTTTTAGAGAAATTGATTTTATCTGAACCAAGTTAAGGAAGGTATCAGACATGACTATGTATTTTGGCCAAGAAAAATGAGTAGGATTTTCACCCAGTAGGGATGGGAGAGAGAAATGGAGAGTTGAGGACCAGCAACAGTGAAACTGTGGAGGTGGGGCAGTGTGTGGAAGTCAGGGAATGTGAAGGAGCCCCTATGAAAACAGCCATGCCATATAGGTGAGAATGAAGAATAAGGGCACAGGTCCACTCTGAAGGTTCTTCTAGTCCTTAATCTTTTGACTGATATGCATTCATTTCTACTCTTGTGAACTTACATCTGAATCCAAACATTGATATTTCAATAAACCTTAAATTTGAGTTATATTCAGGTTTAGTTTATTTTAATCTTACATAAAGTTGGAGGAGGTACTATTGGGAACAATACTTTAGTATAATGTAATGGCTAAAAACAATTATTTTAGAACCAGAGGCCCAGTGCATGAAATTCATGCACGTGTGGGGTCCCTAAGCTCAGCCAGCAATCAGGGCCTTCTGGCTGCCATCCGGGGCCTTCCTTCCCTGGCTGCCAGCTGACGGCTGGGGCCTTCCTTCATTCGCACAGCCCCCTGATGGTCAATGCATGTCATAGTGAACAATTGAGCTTCTGGTCTCCCTGTCAAATTCCCAAGGGGAAACACTGCATATCAGACTTTTATATATAGAGAGATTAGATTGGCTTGGGTTCAGATAATGACTCTGTCACTAGCAGAGTAAACTGGAGCAATTAACTTAATCTCTCTGAGCCTCAGTTTCTCCATTAAATGTGGATAATGATAGAATAATAATATCTATCTCATAAGACTATCACTGAGATTAAAAGTATCTATACACACATACATGCATACATACATACATACAGCACACTCATATATGCTTAACATAGTATTTGACATACCATAAACAGTTAAAAATGGCCTTTGAAATCAGAGAAATGGATAAGATTACACAGGCCAAGTGTGTATTATGAGATGAGAAGGGGGCCTATGACAGTAACTTGAGGAATGCCAAGCCTGAATTTGAATCACAAATTCATTAATCTCTAGCTCTATGATGTCTGGCTAGAGACTCTATTGGATGTGAGCTGCAAAGTGTTTATTAGTTTTAACATCAAGGATGACATTGATGACTTTGGTGAGAACTTTTTTAACTGGAGGGGCAGGTATAAGAGGGAGATTTAGTGAATGGGCAGTGAGGAAGTACAAATAAGAAGTGTAACAATGACTACTACTACTACTTCTACTACCACTACCATAGTTACTACTACTATGAATGGGTATTACTATGAGTCAGGCTTTAGTAAGCACTTCTAAGTAATAAGCTCATTCCTACTATTACTATCTCTGTCTTATGGATGACAAAATGAAAGCTCAGGATGCTTAAGTAACATGGACAGGGTTGCAGTTACTAGGTGGAATAAGTGGGACACAAACACAATTTCTTTTCACACAACCCTGCTAGCATAGTGAAATGCAAGAAAGCTCTAACACATTTGTTTAACAGCTTCTGCAGATGAGGTGCTGTGCACTTAGTTTTCGTAGTACTAGGGCTCTGAAAACACAGAATAAAACAACCTTCTAACTCAAATAACTATATTTCAAGGCTGGGCTTTGAACTTGGAGACTATACATTTGCTGGGGTAACTAAAATTTCTCACAATTTCACTAATGATGTGACTATAAGGCAGGGCTGCTTCAGCTCTGGTGCCCCAAACTGGCATTCTTGTTGCAATGACAAACATTTAACTGGAATCCCAGAGAACATCCAACAAAAGAAAAGTTACAGTGAAAAATTTTAAAAATATGGCATTGGGGCAGGAAAGAGCTATGTTGCACTCATATATTTTTGGATGATCTCTTGTGTCCTAAATGTGGATGGATCTTTTAATTTGAACAGCTGTATCACTATATAGCTGTGTGACCTTGCACACATGATTTAATTACTGAATACCTCAGGTTTTGTATATCAAATGTGGAAAATAACAGTATTACTTACACTGCTTAGGGTTATTTTGAGAATATATTGTTTAAAACAATGGCTGGAATATAGTAAGTGCTAGCTCTTACTATTATTCTCTCTCTCTCTCTCTCTCTCTCTCTCCCTCTCCCTCTCCTTCTCCTTCTCTCTTCCTCTCTGTCTCTCTGCCTCCCTCCCTCCTTCAATACCTGCTTTTGAAAACCCCTATCTTTAGACTTTTCATTTTCTTTCAAACCATCAGTTGTCTTTGTTTTTCACCTCCTCTTCTATTTTAATATAGATGTTAGATCTGTCTCCTTAATTAGTTACTTAAATAAAACGTTCATCTCCTTTGATTCTTCATTGTCCTGTGTATCATGTGGACAAACCATAACCCTGGACTAATCCAACTGTCTTTAACCTTGTGGCTTCCTGCTCTCACCTCTCCAATTGAAGTTGAAGAAGTACTCTTTCTTTAGTTTGAGACAAATCCCATTTTTTACCTATCTTCAGGTAAATGATCCTATTTCTTCTAGCTTCAATCTTGTCTACTGGCTTTCTTATTCCTTCTCAGTAGCATTGAAACATGCTCAGTTTTTCCCACTATAAAGCAAGATGCAAAACAACCAAACACAATACACCCTCCCACCACCCTGTGTCTACATCTAGCTACCAACTTACAAGACCAATACTTGTAGATTCCATATTTCTAGAGTCTACAAAAAGCAGTTTACACAATGTTGTCTTCACATGCTCATTAACATTAGTTCTTCAGGTAACTCTGGTCTGCATTTTGCCTCTCTCTTTCCACTGACATTGACCTAGCAAAGTCATCTGTGCCCTATGATGGCAATAATCGAGGGTAGCATGATAGAGGAAAAAAAAAGTTTTTCTTTTTCCTCCACAGAATAGAGGATAATTCCTGACACAGAATAGGAATTCTTTAAGTGCTTGTGGCAAAAAGGAAAGAAAATGTACAAAAAATCTGGCTCACTATGATAAAAGAGTGACTTGCAATATTTTTGTCCTGAGCCCAAACTGGTACAAATTCATTTAAAATTCAGTAAGAAAAACTTCTCCTTGGAAAGAATGGAGACACTTGAGCTGACTTTGATTATATAGCAAAACAAACGGGTGTTGGTTGGCTTTTTAATTTCATTTTTATTAAATATTCATGATTAAATTGATAATTCATTTCAGAGACAAAAGTATAGAGTGGCATGTTATCAAGTTTAATGCATTAAGAGACCAACCTAGTAAAGTATGTGAACCACAGCTTGAGAAATAACCCTTGAGAAGTGGAAAATGCAGAAAGAGGGCATGCACATTAGATTACCCAGTTCCTCACCTTCTTAGCTCCTTCCCAGATTTATTTATATTTCTTTCAATCACTGATATTTATTACAGCTTTTGAATGTTTTTGGTTGTTAATCCTCACCCGAGGCTATTTTTCCATTGATTTTTAGAGAGAGTGGAAGAGAGAAAGAGAGAAACATTGATGTGAGAGAAACACATCAATTGGTTGTCTCCTGCACATGCCTGGATCAGGGCCCAGGGCAAGGCTGACCCTGAAATAAAGGTACGCACCCTTGACCTGAATCAAAGCTGGGACCCTTTGGTCCTCAGGCCAACGCTCTATCCACTGAGCAAAACTGGATAGGGCACAGCTTTTGACTTTTAAGTTGAGGAGGAAGGGGGATCAATGGCTAGTTTCCCATTATTGGAGTGGATACATTGGCCCAGATCCCCTGTGTAGGCACCATTCTCAGTTATTAGCAATCTGGATGTTGCTTCTTCTCAATGAAAATTGTCCTAGGCCTCAGAGAACTGCTTTGCCCTTGGTTATACCCTCTCTCTGTGACTGGATAGCTGGCTAATTTAGAAATATAAAGGCTGGGCAGCCTTGCTTAAATTTGAGCTCTGAAGGGCCACCCCAGCTCTAGAGCCCCCATAGAATCAACTGAGGCCCCATTTGCAACCACATTGCTGGACAGCATCTCCCACTGCTCAACCCTTTCTCCCTCATCTCTTCACAGGCTTGCCTTTTGTCAAATACAGGATGCACATGGCAATTAAGGATCTACTTTTATTTAGGCTACTGCCATAGGTAGAATATTAATGAGGAACTTCTGAAAGAAAAGGAAAAAGGCTGGAGTTTTGTAGAGGCAGGAGACAATGGAGTTATTTGCTTCATCTAGGAATATTATAGAGGCCACATGGAAGATAGAGAAGGTCTTATCAGGGTATATGAAAATATGCCAGAGTCTGGTGGTTCTTTCTGGTTAGCTATTTCCCGAACAAAAGAAAGGTGGTGGTGCTGGTGGTAGTGTTTGCATTCCTAACTGCCACTGCCTTCTGGGAATTCAGGGTTCAAGTAAAGCTTAACACTCTCAGAAGATTTCCCCAGTCCAACTCTTATAAGCAACTCTCCATCTCCAAATCTGTTTCCAGAAAACCACTGGTAAACAATCTGCCCTCTGGCCTTTTGGACTGGGTTTAAGCTCCTCTGGTTAGAACACTGCATGCCAGAAATCTAGACAATTGCAAATCTAGAGATTCTGGGCAAACAAGGGGTGAGATTCTAACCCAAAGCCTTCAAAGTTCTTCATGTACAATTAGACTGACTCAACTGAGCTGCTTCAGGGTCAAGTTGAAACCCTGAACTGGAGTTATTGGAAGCTTTTCTTTCAGTAATGCACTAGCACCCTAAAGAGGGGAACATAGGAAAGTATCTTGATAGATATAATATATTTGATGTGGACCTTGGACCTTGCAACTTCCACTCCTGGCTTGGGCAGTGATAATTGTAAAGCCTCTTTCCACTGGAGGGCAGTATCCTGGGGGAATGAGGCAAGGAAGAACAGAGTTGACCCTGCGTAATGCCTGCAGCTCAAAGTCTCATGAGAGGCACTTAGAAACTACCCCAATATACAGAGTGGACATTTTGGAAATAAAAGCTTAATGGAGGCTTGAGCTTCATATTTTGGTCACAAAAATAAATGTGACCTTTCAGGATGGTGAGGTCTGGGATATCTGGGTTACATTCAAGTATATTTAAGTAGGTCTCATTAAAATAAGAAGTTTCTTTCTTGGCAAGTTGGGTCACACTTAAATGAGATCACAGACCAGACATTTCTTTGTAATCTATACAGTACTTTAGTAAAATAAGATTCAAAAACAGATAGCATTGTCCCTGTAAAGGGAAGTCATCTTTGTAGTTAGGCACTTTTGTTTTGGAGTCTGGTAGATCTATATGACTTTGGACTAGATTTTAGCCAGTGGGGGAGCCAGAGACTTTAACCTCCCACACATGATATTTCAATAGTATTATGCTCCCCAGTCTACCCAAAAGGAATACAAAGCAATAACAAAGCCAAATTGCATGGGATACAATTGAAGCTTTAAGATGAGTACCCTAATCTTGAGTAACTTCCACAAATCATGCACACAAATGAAAACAAAACAAATTCTGGGTAAAAAAAGTTCTTTCAATTCTTTAGCCAACTCCCACTCCCAGTTTGTTCTCTCTCTCTCTCTCTCTCTCTCTCTCCCCCCCCTTTCTCTCTCAGTCACAAGGTTGCAGTCCTAAACCCTTCTAAGCAGGCATGTCATCTCTTCAACTAGCATATATAACTTTTTCTGAGCCTCAGTTTCCTTGTCTGCATGATGAAATAAATATTTAATGAAATCTTTCATGTATGGTTCTTAGCACTGGTTGACCCATTGCTTGCATGCATCTCTATGGAAAAAATAGTATTGGGATAAAATTTTTATAGATTTTATAAGGTATCTTGTAATTTATGTCATCTATAATTAAACATTTATTGCACTTTTTCTATATGCTTATGGGTAGCATGAAGAGAGGTCAATGTTTCTTTGTGTCTGTCTCTCTCCCTCTTCTCATTTGAATCTGGATCACTTGATTGCACAAAACAAGAAACAGAAACACCTCAAAAGAGGTCAAGCAAAAAGGGGATGTATTATTAAGGGGAATCTCTTGACACTCAATTAAGAGGTCCATAATTTACCTGTATTAATTAATTTAATTCCCTAAAATAATTAAGCAAATATTATTTTCAAATACTGATAAAGATACTGAGACCCAGAGAGGTAACATAATTTACCTTTTAAAAATAATCATTTCTAGCCTTTTCCTACTTGGCTGCACAAAGATTGGCTGTCATCATGAACAACACAGAAACTATCCAGACCAGGAAGTTCATGACCAACAGACTACTTCAATGGAAATAAATGTTCATTGACATCCTTCACCCTGGGAAGGCAACAGTACCTAAGACAGAAATTGGGAAAGAACTAGCCAAAATGTACAAGACTACAGTCGATGATGTCATCTTTGTATTTGGATTCAGAACCCATTTTGGTGGTGGCAAGACAACTGACTTTGTCACGAATAATGATTCCTTGGATCACACAAAGAAACGTGAACCTAATTATAGACTTGCAAAACACACCTGTATGAGAAAAGATGACCTCAAGCAAACACAGAAAGGAACACAAGGACAGAATGAAGAAAGTCAAGAACTGCAAAGGCCAGTGTTTTTGCTGGCAGAAGGAGTAAAGATTCTTCAGTGATTTTATCTGTGGTGATTGGACAGATTTTTCATGAGAGGATTAATAGACTAGGAACTTCCAAAAATAATTATTTCCATTTTGTTAGACATTTTAATTATTTCCATATATTTCTATTATTTAAAAAATTCATTAAGTATTTCTGTGCATATTAACTTTTTTCTTTTATAATGATTTTTGAGAATAAACTCTAAGAATTCATATTATAATGACAAAAGGTATGAGTTTTTCAGTGATTTAGTATTTATCACTCTGTTTTTTATTTCATGATATAATTTCATTGACTAAGAAATCTCCAATTATTTTAAAGATGCCTTTTGCTGTTCTTACTAATTATTTAACACTGGAATGTGTTTTAGATATTGAATAGCAAGATTTAATCATCTGTGGGTTCTTTGTCTTGCATATTTATTTACCCTTCTTCATAATATTGAGTACTTACTAAGTGCAGGCTTTGTCCTTGTGTGTCAACAGCCATCAGCCCCTGAGTAAGATATTTTTGGTGAAGAACTAATAATTCAGCTTTGTTCAGTTCAGTTCATTCAGCATTTATTGAATACCTCTGTGGTGTGGCACCAGAGGACAGGAATAATGATTTTATTTTGCAAAGATGTTCCTTGTTCTAGCAGGCTGGAAGTGTTTTGACAATGTACATCCTCTTGTTGATAAGACTCTGTAGTTTAATGGAGTGTCTCAGAACTTATCTTATCAGACTTTGTTGACCTTAAAAAACTTCTTATTTTTTATCCTTACGAAATAAATATTTTTTTTCAACACACACAAAATATAAGACCTGGGGCAGAGGATGGGGACGAGCTAGAAGTGGACAATGGGAGAAAAAGGGAGGGGGCATATGTAATATTTTCAACAATAAAGATTTTTTAAAATAAAATTTTAAAAATAAAATTACAAAGTATGAACACCCTCACCCCATACATACATTCTTTTTCATACTTTGTCCGGTATCTGCATTAATCTGAAAAAAAAATGATTAATATCAATTCAAAACCTTAGGCAAACTGTACTTGCCTTTTACATATCTCTTATGTGCTACATACTCAAAGGTAGGTTGCTGGATTTTTCAATATCTCAAAACTATGAAGCAAAAAACTAAGGCCTACAGGAAGAGTGGGATGAGGAACAGCTATGGAAATGGAGTAGAAGTTTGCCTATCACTTTCACCTGACTCTTGTTGCCATAGAAACAATTTCCTTGGTCTGCACTGCTTGTATATGTTTAAAATAACACCTTTTTGTATTATTGATCTCCTTTAGTTTTGTATTTGCACAAATAAGTCAACATCAATATTTCCTATTTGTCCACATAAAATGAAGAGAATTTGAAAACTGGACCCCCTCCATGTAGAATATCATTATTCATTATTTTTCATTTTGTTTATGGGCAATATAAATAAGGCCAGCCATTATCATATGACTTAGGCAGTGTTATAGGTTGAATTGTGTCTCACAAAATTTTTGTCAAATCCTAATTCCCAGTACCTCAGAATGTGACTTTATTTGGAAGTGAGATCTTTACAGACATAATCACATTAACATGAGATGTTAATATGACCAATGTCCTTATAAAAAGGGAATATATGAATACAGAGGCACACATATAGGAAAGATGATATGAAGACATAGAAAGGAGATGGCCATCTATAAGCCAAGGAAAGAGGCCTAGAACAGATTCTTCCCTTATAGCTAATTTATACCTTTGTGTTCACATGTGAAAACATGCACAGAGGGATGGCATGGTATTTTTGTTTTTTTTTCAGGAGGCAGTAGGGAGGAGATTTGGGGAGTTTTCTTTGGGGATGGTGAAACCTAAGATGCAGTTTTAAGGATGAAGAGAAGTTTAGCTGGTAAGAAGTTTAGGAAGGGGGGGGGGGGGGGGCGGGGAAGTGGCCCAGGTAGAAGAGATGAGGTGTGAAATGTCCTGAGTAGGTGAGCAAGAAAAAAGTGTGTTCAAGGAACTCCTTAAAATTCTAACCTTTGGCCTGACACTACACTTTCCTACTTCTCCATCTACCTTTTTTTAGCATTTTTTTTTCTCTCACTACTAATAAAACTAAATGTTCAAGGTTCACTCCTTAGCCCAGTGATATTCTCTTTTTACTACTTTGTGAAAACTATTATTTTTAATATTATTACATGAAATATTATCTCCAAATGGGCTCCCATGCATGAATCTGCAGCTGAGACAGGTCCTCTTCTCTGGAGTGTCAATTCTTGTCTCAGTCTTTATAGTCTTTGTAACTACCAATTTGTACTTCTTAATCCCTTCAACTTTTACTCCCCCAACCACTCTCACCTGTGGCAATCACCAATTGCATCTCTGTATCTATGAGTCTGTTCCAATTTTATTTGTTTACTAGAGGCCCAGTGCATGAGTTCGGATTGGGGCCAGGCCTGTCGGGAGGAGGAGATGGCAGTAGGTAGGCCAGCTGGCCAGCCAGCCCTGATTGGGCCCATCTGGGCCAGGCTGACTCGGGGGAGGGGCTGTAGGAGATTGGCCGATGGGCCCTGCCCCCAATTGGGGTTGGGGGGAGGTGATTGGTGACAGGACTGGCCGTGGGGAGGGGCTATGGGCAGTGGGCAGGCCGGCCCCACCCTCGAATGGGGTGGGGGGCTGATCAGGGGCCAGCGGCCTAGGGGAGGGACCATGGGTGGTTGGCTAGCTGGCCCTGCCACTGATTAGAGTGAGGGATCCTATCCGGGGTGTAGCTGGCTGGGGCTAGGGACTGCGGACCAATAAGGGTGGTGGGGGCCCATCAGGGTGGGGCCAACTGGGGGGAAGGACTGCAGGAAGTTGGCCAGCTGTCCCCACCCCCTATTGGGGTGGGGACAATAAGGGGCGGGGCTGGCTGATCGGGGGCGGGGCCAGCCATGGGAAAAGGCCACAGGGGGGCATGTTGTCCAGCCACCCTACCCTTGATCGAGGTGGGAGAGGCCTATCAGGGGCAGGGCCAGCAGGGGGGAGAGACTGTGGGAGGTTGGCTGGCTGGCCCATCCCCTGATTGGGCTGGTTTGCTGGCCAAAATGGGCATCATAGCAACCAGTCATTTCGGTCATTACCGAGTTCCGGTCACTGGCTTTTTATATATATACTAGAGGCCCGGTGCACAAAAATCTGTGCACTCGGGGGGGAGGGGGAGCCCCCCAGCCCAGCCTGTGCCCTCTTGCAGTCTGGGACCCCTCAGGAGAAAACCACCTGCTGGCTTAGGCCTGCTCCCGGGTGGCAGAGGGCAGGCCCAATCCCTAGGTGCAGCTCCTGGTCAGGCTCAGAGCAGGGACAATTGGGGAGTTGGGGCACCGCCCCGTCATGCACAGAGCAGGGCAGATTGGGAGGTTGTGATGCCACCCTCAGTCACGCTCAGGGTAGGGCTGATTGGGGGGTTGGGGCACCGTCCCCTGTCACACTCAAGGCAGGGTCCATGGGGAGGTTGCAGCGCCACCCCCTGTCACGCACAGAGCAGGGCCCATCAGGGGGTTGGGGCACTGCCCTCTATCACCCACAGAGCAGGGCCAATCAGGGGGTTGGGGCACCTCCACTGTCACACTCAGGGCAGGGCCAATGGGGAGGTTATGGCTCTACCCCATCACACACAGAGCAGGGCCCGTGGGGAGGGGGGGGTTGGGGAGCTCCCCCCTATCAGGCACAGAGCAGGGCTGCTCAGGGGGTTGGGGCCCCGCCCCCTGTCACACACAGAGCCGCAGGGCGATCAGGGGGTTTGGGCGCTGCCCCCTGTCACACTGATCCCGTTGCCGGGAAGCATATTACCCTTTTACTATATAGGGTAGAGGCCTGGTGCATGGGTGGGGCTGGCTGGTTTGCCCTGAAGGGTGTCCTGGATCAGGGTGTGGGTCCCCACTGGGGTGCCTGGCCAGTCTAGGTGAGGGGCTGAGGGCTGTTTTCAGGCTGGGGGTGACTGAAGTTCCCAACCGCTCCTTTTTTTCTTTTTTTTTTTTATTCTGGGCCAACTTTACCTTGAGGCTTGGCTCCAGCTCTTAGGCCTCCGCGCAGCTGAAAGTAGGTTTCTGGCCTTTGCTTACAATGTTGCGAATCTGCTGGCTGAAGTCCAGTGGTATTTGTTACAATGTTTCTTAAACTGCCTGCTCAGAGGCTGCAGCCGTAGGCGGGGAACGTTGGTTTCCTCCAACGATCCTCCGTCACTGAGGCAAGCAAGCCTCATGTTAGTTTCAAGCTGCCTGGCTGCCGGCCGCCATCTTGGCTGACAGTTAATTTGCATATCTCGCTGATTAGCCAATGGGAAGGGTAGCGGTTGTACGCCAATTACCATGTTTCTCTTTTATTAGTGTAGACTAGAGGCCAGGTGCACAAAAATTTGTGCACTCAGGGGGGAAAGGGGGGGTCCCTCAGCCAGGCCTGTGCCCTCTCGCAGTCTGGGACTCCTCAGGAGATAAGGACCTGCTGGCTTAGGCCTGCTCCCGGGTGGCAGAGGGCAGGCCCAATCCCTAGGTGCAGCTCCTGGTCGGGCTCAGAGCAGGGCTGATTGGGGAGTTGGGGAGCTGCCCCCTGTCATGCACAGAGCAGGGCAGATTGGGAGGTTGCGATGCCACCCTCAGTTATGCTCAGGGTAGGGCCGATTGCGGGGGGGGGGGGGTTGGGGCACCGCCCCCTGTCACACTCAAGGCAGGGTTGATAGGGAGGTTGTGGCGCCACCCCCTGTCATGCACAGAGCAGGGCCCATCAGGGGGGTTGGAGCTCCGTACCCTGTCATGCACAGAGCAGGGTCGATCAGGGGGTTGGGGAGCTCCCCCCCGTCACGCACAGAGCAGGGGCCATCAGGGGGTTGGGGAGCTCCCAGATGTCACGCACAGAGCAGGGCCCATCAGGGGGTTGAGGAGCTCCCCCATGTCACTCACAGAGAAGGGCCGATAGGGGAGTTGGGGCACCGCCCCCTGTCATACACAGAGCAGGGAGGATCAGGGGGTTGAGGCGCCGCCCTCTATCACCCACAGAGCAGGGCCAATCAGGGGGTTGGGGCGCCGCCACTCTCACACTCAGGGCAGGGCCGATGGGGAGGTTATGGCTCTACCCAGTCACACACAGAGCAGGGCCTGGTGGGGGGGGAGGGTTGGGGCGCCGCACCCTGTCACACACAGAGCCGCAGGGCGATCAGGGGGTTGGGGAGCTCCCCCATATCAGGCACAGAGCAGGGCTGATCAGGAAGTTGGGGCGCCTTCCCCTGTCACGAACAGAGCAGGGCCGATAGGGAGGTTGTGGCCCCACCCCCTGTCACACACAGAGCCGCAGGGTGATCAGGGGGTTTGGGCGCTGCCTCCTGTCACGCTGATCCCAGTGCCGGGAGGCCTCGCAGCTCCGCTGATCCCAGTGCTGGGAGGCATATTACCTTTTTACTATATAGGGTAGAGGCCTGGTGCACGTGTGGGGGCCGGCTTGTTTGCCCTGAAAGGTGTCCTGAATCAGGGTGGGGGTCCCCACTGGGATGCCTGTCCAGCCTGGGTGAGGAGCTGAGGGCTGTTTGCAGCTGGTCACACACCCTTCAGGGTGGGGGTCCCCACTGGGGTGCCTGGCCAGCCTGGGTGAGGGGATGATGGCTGTTTGCAGCTGGTCACACACCCTTCAGGGTGAGGGTCCCCACTGGGGTGCCTGGCCAGCCTGGGTGAGGGGATGATGGCTGTTTGCAGCTGGTCACACACCCTTCAGGGTGGGGGTCCCCACTGGGGTGCCTGGCCAGTCTGGGTGAGGGGCTGAGGGCTGTTTTCTGGCTGTTGGGTGACAGAAGCTCCCAACCGCTCCTTTTTTCCTTTTTTTTCTTTTTTATTCTGGGCCAGCTTTAGCTCTGAGGCTCCAGCTCTTAGGCCTCCGCTACTGAAAGCAGGTATCTGGTTTGTTCCGGTTCTATAATCGAAACTCTGTATCAACTCCAGCTCTGAGATCCAGGCTCGCTGAAAGCTGGTTTCTGGGGTTTTGTTTAGCTTCTATATTTGTTACAATGTTTCTTAAATTGCAGGCTCAGAGGCCATCAAGGCAGGCAGGGAACGTTGGAGTCTTCCGTCACTGAAGCAAGCAAGCCTCATGTCCAGTTTAAGCTGCCTGGCTGCTGGCCGCCATCTTGGCTGGCAGTTAATTTGCATATCTCACTGATTAGCCAATGGGAAGGGTAGCGGTCGTACGCCAATTACCATGTTTCTCTTTTATTAGATAGGATATAGATTTGTTTTGATCTTTAGATTCCATGTATAATTGAAATCATATGGTATTTGTCTTTCTTTGACTGGCTTATTTCACTGGGCATAATATCTTCTAGGTCCATCCTTGCTGTCATAAATGGTAAGATTTCATTATTTTTTATAACACAGTAATATTCCATATATATATATATATATATATATATATATATATATACCACTTTTTTGTGTGTGTTTTTTTTTTTTTTATCCACTCATCTGTTAATGGGCAGTTGGGTTGTTTCCATAGCTTGGCTATTGGGAATAATACTGCAATGAACATATGAATGCATATATTCTATTTAGTGTTTCCAGGTTTGTTTGTTTTTTTTGTAGAATCTTTAGGGTTGTCTATATCATATTATCTGCAAATAATGACAGTTTTACTTCTTACTTTCCTATTTGGGTACCTTTTGTTGCTTCTTGTCTGATTGTTGTGGCTAAGATTTCCAATGCTATATTAAATAAGAGTGGTGAAAGCAAACATCCCTGTCTTGTTCCTGACCTTAAGGGAAACACTTTCAGTTTTTGACCATTGAGTACAATGTTGGCTGTAAGTTTGTCATATATGGCCTTTATTATGTTGAGGTATGATCCCTCTATTCTCACTTTGCTGAGAGTTTTTACATAAACTAGTGGCCCGGTGAACGAAATTCATGCATGGGAGGGGGATGTCCCTCAGCCCAGCCTGCACCCTCTCCAATCTTGGACCCTTTGGGGGATGTCGACTGCTGGTTTAGGCCTGATCCCACGATGTCCAACAGGCCTGATACCAGGATTCCCTCGATGTCTAGCAGGCCTGATCCCAGGATGTCTGACTACCGGGATCAGACCTAAACCGGCCGGCAGATGGACATCCCTCTCACAATCCTGGACTGCTGTCTCCTAACCGCTCGCCTGCGTGCCAGCCTGATCACCCCCTAACAGCTCCCCTGCTGGCCTGATTGACGCCTAACTACTCCCCTGCCAGCCTGATCATCCCCAACTACCCTCCCCTGTTGGCCAGATCACCCCCAAGGCTTTTATTAGTATAGATATGACCCTTCACAGAAAATTTCACTAACCCTGCTTTACAATAAGGGCTTGACGATTGAATCATTGGGGCCAGGCACCAAGATTTCCTTTCTTTGAATAGTGGAGGGAATAATTATCTTGTCTTTAAGTTGCCCTGAACATCAAATGAGATAATGACTTAGAAAAGCATAAAAGCACCATATAAAGACAACTGTCTTTTTCATGTACTGAAAAGACAATAAAGTGGTAAAATGAAAAACACTATTTTTATTCTCCCTCTTCCTTCCTTTACAGCCTTTATTTAAACTTTGAAATTTAGAAAAATTTCACTCCTATTTTCATTTATTTACATTAAATATTATTTTGTATTAGTTTCAGGTTTTATATTAGTTACAGAACAGTGGTTAGGCAATCATATACTTTACAAAGTGTTCCCTGATATTTCCAGTACCCACCTGGCTTCATACCAACATTACAACACTATTGACTCTATTCCCTATTTAAGTGACAATAGGTTTACAGGTTCCTTCCAATCTTTCTTTTGTGTTGCCCGCCCTTCCTTTTCTTTCTCATGTCTTCCCTCATTTTCTTTATATAGTATCTCAATTGGCCCTCAAAGCTCAGTGAAGGCACTGGGTCACACTTAATCCATTTTACAGACCAGGAAGCTGAGGCCAATTCCAGTTGGCTTTGGAACTGCACTCCTCGAGCAATGAGCCCTCACAGCCATGCTCTCCACTTTTCCTAAGGGACAGCCGCAGGGCAAACAGAACAAACCTCCCCGTGAGGCTTCCAAGCCTCATTCTTCAGCACCTCTTCATCATGGATACTCCACATTCTTTCCTCTCCCCCGCCCCCACCACCATTCTTTACTGCCCCGCCTTCTGGGGAACAGGTGGTAGGCTTGCACTCACCATGCAGGTGTGCACCCCCATAGGGCGGGGCAGGAACTGGGGCAGGGCAGGGGGAAAACTGGGGGTGGAGCGGGCGCAGGCTTGTTTTTGCGCCAAGGCAGGAGGAGGAGTCCTGGTCTCTCAAGTGTGCAGGCCATGGCAAGGCCAGGTCAGCTTCGGGAGATTCACCAAACTGCCGTAGTGGGGTACCCAGCAGTGTGGCACTCCTCCACTGAGGTGGCGCCGCCCCTCCACCCCCGCCTCAGGGCTGCGAGTCTGCGTCCCTCCGCCCAGGCGTCCTTCCATGCCTGCAGTCATCGCCTCTTGTTTCCCGCCTATTGGGGCCACTACAGAACCTTGCTCTCCATGGGCGAGGCGGAACCCTGCCCAGGCCTGAGCCCCCTCCAGTACACCCCACCTTGGCACCACTCTGCACCCCTTGGACCGCCTGCCTCCTGGCCAGCTGCTTCACTGAAGCCATGGCACTTGCCCAGGATTCACCCATCAGGCGGAGGCCTGTCCGCGCTCCTGCAGACCCCATGGCCGGGGCTCCTGGCAGCCGCTTTGCGGAAGGTTCCTCTACCTTCAGGCTCTCTCCTCAGATCCCGGGGAGCTTGGCTCCTGTGGCCTCGTCCTTCCGTGGCTCCCTGCAGCCTCCTCTCTACTCGGCTCTCCCGCTGCCCACCTGTCAGTACGCTGCGGGGGTGCCTTGCTGCAAGCAGTGTGGTTCTGGGGCAGGGGCTGGGATGTGGGGAGCAGCTCCAGTAAAGTTTAGTAAACCCCAGGCCCCCAGCCCCTCCTTGAGCAGAGCCCAGGGCAGGATGGAGGCCTGGGTCCAAACACTATAGCTGCGGAGGCTACGGTGGCAGAGCAGCAGAGAGGCTAGGCTGCATCGGCCTGCCGGAGTGGGTGGGTCATGCCTTCTTGCTCGCCCCCCACAGCCCAGCCCAGTCATCCACACTGCCACAATGGGCCGGCAGGAGTGGGTGGGTTGTGCTTCACTGCTCAGCCCCGCAGCTCCCGGCGGGGTCCACAAATAGGCCTGCTGGAGTGGCTTGGGGCTGCTGGGTGCTGGACTCCCCTGTGTGTTTGTGTCTCTAATCCAGCCCTCAGCAGCCCCAGCACCGATGTGGCAGGGCTTGGGGCTGCTGGGGCCTGACGGGAGACATAAACACACAGGGTTTCCCTTAGGCTTCGCTGCCAGGAGCCATCAGACTTTACTTGAGGCTTGGAGCCTACGTGTGCAAAATAACGCCATCTTTGTTGGCGGTTAATTTGCATATCGCTCTGATTAGCCAATTGGAGGTGTAGCGAAAGTACGGTCAATTACAGTGGGGCCTTGACTTATGAGTTTAATTCGTTCCATGACGGAGCTCATAACTCAAATTACTCATATGTCAAATCAACAGTGAACGAGTGAGACACGTGATGCTGGGCTGATGTTGTGGTGTTCACTGTGATGTTCACTGTGCCAACTAGCGGTGGGGTATCTGAAGCTGGCTCGTAACCCAAATTTTAGCTCGCAACTCAAAGCAAAAAATCGGCCGAGACAGCTTGTATCTCGAAAAACTTGTTAGTCAGGACACTCGTAAGTCAAGGCCCCACTGTAAATTAGAAATATGATGGTTATTAGAAAAAGTAGCAGCAGAAACTCATTGATAAATGACAATTGGCATTGTGCTTCCCTGAAAGATCTGAGGGAGTTAAGTAACTGGAAAACTCATACCCACATAAGGGGGCCACTATCACTAAGCTCCAGCTGAGTTTTGACCTGCAAGATCAGTATTGCCACACCATCTGATTAAAAAACAAAACAAAAAACAACTAAAAAACAGAAATTCAAGTTTCTATGAAAATCCTTATTTTTATATATTTGCCTCCAATTTAAAAAAAAAAATTATTCACACTAAAGAAAATTCCAAAGAAAACCCATTTGTGGTTTGTGACCTATGGAATAGATAGAATCCACAGCCCTCTGCCATAAGGTTCTGAAGTTCCCTATGTTCTGCTTAGTAAGCTGGAAGTTGGAATGAATAATTAACCTCTTAATTGAGGGTACATTTAACAATATTAATGTGATTTTTAATATTAGCCCTTTGAAAATTAAATTCTTTATTAAGTAATATTAATATTTCAGGTGTTATTAAGATAACATCTAATATTTACATTCAGGAGGCTGTATGAAAGCAATTTATTAAGACATTTGTAACAGTGATAAAATCATAAAAGTATTTTAATTCAGAGTCTATGTGGCTCATAGTCAAATGTAAGGACACTGTATAATACACCCCATTTGAAAGTGTTTCATTATCAAACACTAATCTGATGGTTTGGACACATCTGTTTACCCTTCAATTATTTCTTAGAAGGGAGATTGTCCTGTTTCCAGTCTGACTCTTCAGTCAATATTCATCTAGAACTTCACAGTAGCCCTGTGAACTCTTAGTTCCCAGGGCTGCCCCTCAGCTCAGATTGGCTTCCTGTACCCTCCTCCTCTTTCTTAGCTGTAGACCCTGGGGACTTGGCTTGCTTTCCTCTCCTGCTGAACTGCTCACACCACTCCCTCCCTTTGGGTCCCTCTGCCTGCCAAGCTTGGCCTCTGAGGAAGAAATAACCTCTTCCTATAACCTCTTTTCTTGGAAGCCCTGAATATAAGCACACAGACCCCATTTGTTTATTTCTGTGGATTTTTTGTTAATCACTGTGGGGAAACAAACAGAAGATCACAATTTTCACCAACCCACAGAACAAGATGTCCTAATCTCCCAAATTTGTATAGTCCTGATCCCAGGATTCTGATTACTCCCTGTCCTTTGTTAGTATTTTATGGCCCTGGGCTTCATTTTGACTCTGGTAATCAGGGTTGGATAAGTGATAAACCCAAATTGTTGGCATGTCTCCCCACCCCCTTCCTCGCCCCCCACCTCACTCATTGAACAATTTGCATTTCTATGGAAGACCTTGAGTTTAGGATTAGCCAGTTTGCCAGGTATCTTTCCTGCCCAGAAATAAGCCTCTTTTCCCTTTTCTTCACTTAACATTTTCTGGAAGTGTAAGAGGGTAGAGCTGTTTGCCCAGAGGTAGTTGGGGGATTAGCAGTTACTTCTCCCAACAATAGGTGCACCCCAGGAGGTTTTGTAGAAGCTCAGGAACTTTGATCTTTTTACATTTTGAGCATCCTTCCTCACTGTAAAATGGGGATGATCACAGCATCTACTTTGTAGAGTTGTTGGAAGGGTCAAATTGTTACAGAAGAGCAAAGGAAAACCAAGCACGCTTCCTAGAGAAAGGGAGGGACCCATTTATTAACACTAGTGACTAGTGGATTCCAGGAAATAATTTCCAAATGAGAGTGAAGTAACATACGGAGGCTTTGCTTTTTATAATCTTCTGGGGTCTTTGTCTTGCAGATATGGTTCCGCCCCCTTGTGGGTTTACAGGAAGGCCCCCAAGTGTTGGGGTTCCCAGGTCATATCAGATGATCTTCCTGGGGCCAGCGATGATGACCTTCCCCGCGCCCCCCCCCCCCAGGGAAGTGCATTTGTTCAGTTTTTATGGCCTGACATGCCTTGCAAGACCAGTTTGCTCCTCATCCCCCCGCCCCCCCCAAGCTTCTTTTAGCCTTGTGGAGCAATGAATCTGCAGGGGGTGTTTCTGGTATCCAGGTATTCAGTCCTGCAACCTTGAGGGCGGTGGGGGTGGTCAGGATGATGGTATGTGGTCCCCTCCAGGTAGGAGTCAGTCCTTGGGTGGTCTTTACCCAGAGTCACCAGGTTGGAAGGCAGAACTTCTCAGACTTGCTCCTGGACTGCCCTCCGGGTAGACTGCAAAGCCTGCAAGAACTTGAGTGAAAATTAGTTATGGATTTCAGCCTTTACCCACCAGAATCTGTAGAGGCCCCACTGGTTTCCAGGTCAGCCTTTCGGGCCGCTTGTCTGTGGTCCGGTTTATTCTTGCGTCTGTGGAGTCCCCATACCCTGCAACAGCACTCCAAACCTGAGCTGTTGCAATCCATACCCGCCATCAGAACAAATTGTCACTGATTCTTCTCTTGCCCACCAGAGAGCCTGAATAAGGGCAACCAACTCGGCCTTCTGTGCCGAAGTCCTGCGGGCAAGTGCCTGAGATCAGATGGTTCAGTCCAAAGCAACCACCACTGCCCCCGCATACCTGATTCCTCCCTGAACAGAACTGTTCCTGTTCATGAATAGTACCTCATTCAGCGATGCCAGTAGGGTGTCAGTGAGGCCCAGGTGGGCAATCTTTACAAAGTCGTTGACCTCTGAACAGTTATGTAGGGGTTCCTCAGGGTCATCATCAGGAAGGAGGCTGGTAGCAGAAGAGCCTGAAACTAGATGACTTGAGCATTTGACATCCAGCACTCTGGTGTGCTCCCGAGCAAAGCCTCAACCGCATAGCTGTGGTTGCTACCGCCCGGAGGCAAGCAGGCTAACCGGATGCAACAGGGTCGAGTCTCTTGGACAAGTAGGCTACTGGTCTTTTCCAAGGCCCAAGATTTTGGGTGAGGACCCCTTTGGCTATGCCCCTTGTCTCACATAGACATCCAGTAGTGCCAGTTGGCCCATCATCCTTGTCCTGCTCATATCTGTCTGTCTAATATATTACCTCAAGGATCCTGGCTCTGAATTCTTTTAGGGAAAATGGACGTCAAATGTCTTCTGTGGCTGCTTCGTGCTGAGGAGGGACGGAGTTTTCTCTCAGAGCCAAAAGATCCTTGCTGTCTTTCAGAGGGACGATGAGGCCTGGGCACAGAAGGAGGTGGGCTTGTGACCTGGCAGAGACAAACTAACAAATGGTCTGGTGGGAGGAAAAGAAAACATTTCAGTTTTAATAACCTCTATTAAAATAGAATTTTTCTCCTCAAAATTACCTCTATGTTTATTAAAAGAGCCAAGTCAAGACCAATTTTTCTATTGTATTCAATTTGGCCTGATTATTTGCATAAACACAAGAATGGTAACTGATTACCTTTGCCGGAATTTCATGATTGAATCTTAGTGTGCCCCATAGGGCCAGGAAACCAAGCCATTCAGCTGCCGTCAGGCCTGCCTGCAGTATCTGCTGAGTTAGGTGAATCCCTGACCTGCAGTGACTCCACCTGGGCCCATGCCCTAGGCTTTAGGGCCCATGCCCTAGGCTTTAAGGCCCATCTCAGTAGCCCTTCCACTCGTCGTGGCCCAGAGTGCGTGGGGGTTCCGCAGAGATGCAGAGGCATCCTTATTGCTCCCCTTCTACTCTGACCAACCACCAGTGATGGTAGGGCATGGCCCCGACACTCCAGCACCAGTCATTTTCAGGGCTCCCAATCAGTATACCAGGCTTTTTCCGTGGCACTCTTATTGGCTTCAAGTGTTCAGAGTTCAGACAGGGCTCTTTAAAACATGATACTCCAATCAAAGTTTCCTGTCAATAAACCACTATTGGAAACCGGTCTTATTGAATTTATACAAAGAAATGTATTTCCATGATTTATTAAGCATCGCAAAATTAAGGAAGAATTATATAAGGAGAAAAATATACTGACCTGTTTTAAGATCTGATTTTCCTTGTCAGTCCTTTTCATGGACTCTTCAGAGTGATATAACTGTCTTCAAATGGCAAGAAGAAATTTACAATGCATCTATATTCAAATAGATAGTCACAGCTGTCCCTATAGTAGGGCTCCCCTTATTTGACTTGTCCTCTTGAAACGGACTAAGGGAGCTTTATTTCTTTACAGGGTCTCACATGTCACAGGATCTCACAGGGTCTGTAATTCCTGTAACAGAGGGCTAGTACCACCACTTCACTACTTCCCTCTGTTCCAAACAGGCCTCTTCCACTTTCCTAAAGTTGAGGTTTGTGCCACCCCTGACATGGGCATGGTCACACAGGCCTGCCAGATAGTATACAGGCTGCCAACTATCTCTCAATAGAGACCAAAACCTGATGGGTATTCTTCTTTGACCAGTTGGGCACCTGCTCTTTTGACAACTGCATTTAAATCTGTAAAAGAATTAAGATTACTATATTTACATAATGATGTATAACATTGGTACTGTGGCCGCTTCTGACAGCTAAATCTTCTGCTACTAAACATGACACATGGTAGGGCTATACAAATATCTTAGGGAGGTGACTAAAGTCTATTCTTGACCTTCCCACACAAGGCAAAATTGTCCTTGTCTCTCTGGAGACATGTCCATGAAGATGCAGGCATCATCTAAGTCTATTATACAATTTTCTGCAGGCCACTGTCAGGGCTGTGCACAGCAGCTGGTTCTTCTTTCCAGCCACAGATACAGTCTGTCCAATTCCCCAAAATGTATTCTGGCACAGGAGAAAGTTGCTTCACTGTACACAGGTAGCTTAGCCCCTATACAATTGGGCTTGGACCTCGGTCTAGCAAACTGCAATCTACAAGTTCAATATGCAGCCTCCAGTCCTCCTAACCCAACAGGGTCTCAACCAGTCCCTCAGTCAGACTTCTCCTCTCTTGGAGAATCTGAAACTCCTGAAGGCTCCCTTCCAGGTCCAGGGAGAGCACCTTTCCTTTGCCCTTTTGTTAAACCTGTTTACTAGTTATAGGGTCCTGTCATAAGCTGCCAGTCCAAAACAGCCAGAGTTGCAGTTAGAAATAGCCCTGCATATTATAAAGAGCTCCTGTGGCAGTGGGTTGGGTACAAGGCCCTTGCCATTGTACCCGTCCCCTGTGGCAGAGCAGCAATCAGGCCTCTCCCAAGAGAGTGCACTGGAAGGGGATATCAGCCCCTCCCCTTCGGTACAACAGGTACCGAACCCTTTCAGTACAATTAACCAGCTTTATTCCTAGCCATTTTTACAGATTCCAGGGCCCATTGTCTTCTTCTAACCAACAAGCCAAATGACACTGGCCTGTATTATTTCCTATCGTGAGTTAGAGGAAGGCAATTCCTACAGAGGGGAGGAATAGACAGCGGGAGCTTCAGAGAAAACTACAGGCTGTCACTGTAGTAGCCCACCCTCCTGGAGGCTGGGGTCCGACCTGTGGAGGAAAATGACTCTTAGTCAGCCTGGAGAAGAAGGCAGAGGATGACAAGGGTGCAGGGAAATTTTACTAAAAACCTGGAGGGTCTCCTGAAAGAAAAAATCCTTAATTCAGCACAGGCAGGGGGCAGGGCCTGTAAAATCTCTCTGCCATTAGAGGGACTGGGCAATCTGGCAAATACAGGAATTCATGAACCACCTGGTGGCCGCCTAACTGACATTGGCGGGGGCAGCAGAACGGTATGCAGCTGTGGTCCCCGGTAGCTCCAATAATGGTGACTTCCTGTCCTGAGAGGGGAGCTACCTTCTGAGTAACTACTGAGTGCTCTGCCCCTGTATCAACCATAAAGTTCACAGTCTGGCCCCCGATTTTCATTTTGACCATGGGCTCATGGGGGCCCAGTTGGAAAGAGCCCAGTCTGTCCTAGTTGGAATCAGCTGTTGCCTTTCTCAGGCGGCTCTGGCCGATAGTGGCTGGGTGGTTTAGATGGCCTTACCAGCTTCTTCTGGCCTGCTCCTGCCCTGCCTGATTCTTCACTCCTGCTACTAAAACCTTACTCTGTCCCTTCTTACACACGCAGAATTGGACCCAAGGTGGCAAGGTTTGAGCGATTTTTAAAATTCCTTAACATACATTTTAAGACAGTTGAGTTTGAGGAGGAGCTATTACCCATGTTGCAGGAAGGGGAGGGACCGGGTTGCCTTCTCTTTAAAAAAATACCTGAATAAAAGAACTAATCAAAATAAGGCTTATTTTCTAACTTCATTTGTCCTTGGGTGTGGACAGCAAATGACACTAATCAGAGTGACATAAACTATTTAACCTATGTGTAGGGAGGCAAATGCAAATCATTTATTCCCAAGTGTCCTTGGTTTAGGGAAGACAGGACTTAAGAATTTAGGGAAGACAGAATTTCTGCTCAGTTTCCTTATTCTACTTGTCCCAGCTTACTGGTCTGTCATCCATTCAACTTTCTTTCAACATTTCTCTTTACCTTCCTCCATTACACCAGAGACATACTTTCCAGTTAGTTAGAACTCTTAGCCTTAATTTTTAGGTGACATGTAAATAATTAACATTCCTCAGATTAGGAATACATTCATATATTTTTTAAGAGACACAAACAGAAATTTCACTAGCTAAACAATTTTAAACAACAAAGACACATATTTAAACAATAAAGACAGATAACATTCCCCATTAAAAACTTTGAATCACCACGGAAACTCAGGAGAGGTTTAGAAGGGTTTTTTTTGTTTGTTTGTTTTGTTTTTAAGAAAACAAAACAAAACAGAAACAAAGATAAAAACACTTTTACACCGGCTCGCACCACATTTATACCACAAAATACCACCAAATCAGTTTCAATTGTGCAGAGATACAAAACAAGTCCCTGAACAGAGGCAGTAAAAAACTGTCTAGAAACGCTTCTCTTCTACCTTTTTTTTTTTTTTAAAGACAGGCCAGCCTGGAACCCTTTGCCAGTCTGAGTTTTGACTCCCCTCCATCCCAGAGATGGTGAATACCGTCTAGAAACCATTCCTCCAGATACAGGACAAGTCCCTAATACACAAACATAGACAGAAATCCTCACTAAGTGGGCTGATTCCTCCTGTGAAAGAGAGCAAATGTCTCTGAGAAAACCAACTCAACAGTGCTGCCCAAGACCTTCGCAGACCATCACAGGTTCAGCTTCCAGCAAATCAAACATTTTAACCAGATGAGCAAACAGAAAATCAAAGTAGCTTTCACTTTCACACAGACCAGTTAATCACAGATAATACATCCGTACTCACACTCTCTCAGTAGACTAGCCCAGACTGAAGCTGAGCAGATAATGCCCAACTCCCCAGATGGGCATGGGGGCACTCCCTTGGCACCCACGCCCCACACCAGAATTCTCGACCAATGTCTCGGTGAGAACCTACCGGAGTAGTTAAGGCTATGTCCAGACCCCCCTCCCCCCTTCTCGGTAGCAAATTGGCTAGTCCCACACAAGCAAACAAACAGAAGAGTGAACCCATAATTCCTTAATAGAATCTGAATTCACTCACCTCTGGAGTCCTGATTCCTGATTACCTGACGAAGTCCTATGACTTCTGGGGAGGTGATCAAGCTCCCCTTTCTACTAACTTGGCGTAGGCCTGACAGACTGGGACCCCTACCTTACAGATTCTGTCGACAGATTCAGAGGTGTCCGTCCACTTTCTCCAGATGCCGGCTGGGTCCTGGGCTGAGATCTGGGAGCGCCTGGAGTTCCCCCAGGTTCAATTCTGCTAAAATCAGTAGTGGGTGCCTTCCGGAGGCCTGTCCCGCACACCTGGGCCTCAAACCCTGTCCACTCACCGGAGGCTAAACAAAGCCAAAACGTGGTAGCTTCCTGGTCAGGGAACCATATGTTACAGAAGAGCAAAGGAAAACCAAGCACGCTTCCTAGAGAAAGGGAGGGGCCCATTTATTAACACTAGTGACTAGTGGACTCCGGGAAGTAATTTCCAAATCAGAGTGAAGTAACACACAGAGGCTTTGCTTTTTATAATCTTCTGGGGTCTTTGTCTTGCAGATATGGTTCCACCCCCTTGTGGGCTTACAGGAAGGCCCCCAGGTGTTGGGGTTCCCAGGTCATATCAGATGATTTTCCTGGGGCCAGCGATAACAACCTTCCCCCCCCAACCCCTACCCACCCCCAGGCCAGTTCATTGTTCAGTTTTTATGGCCTGACACGCCTTGCAAGACTAGTTTCCTCCTCAAAATGAGATACATGCCTTTAAATCTCCTGGCATAGTGCCTGGCACAGAGAAAGTCTTCATAAATAAACAAGAGTGCTATCATTACTACGAAGAACCCAGTTTATCCAGGGCCACACTCTTCTTGGGAATGCTCAGGAACAAGGGTAGGACCACGGTGAGGAGCAAGTAGTCTGTGTTTTATGACATATTCTAGGAGATCTTTTCTCCCTGGTGGCTGTGGTCATCCCCCTTAAGCTCTCCCTAAATTTCTGCCTCAATAGGGTGCTTTGGGACATTCAGCAATGTGTTGGTGTTGCTCTGGGTCCTTTGCCTGTCAGAGCACAAGTGCAAGTACTAGAAGCTTGGGAAATGGCATGGGACTGGGATGGCTGGAACCTTGATCAGACAAAACACTGGCTGCAATTCCAAGTAGAGCCAGATGGGTTTGAACCAATGGAAGGCAGCCTTGCCTAGAACAACTTGTGCCACCCAGAACCCTGCAATGTCCAACATTAAACAAAACCCAGTCTTCTGATCCAATCCTCACATTCTCAGTGGCAATTTCATGGCTTGTATTAACCTATGATTGAATCAATATGTAATTGCTCTCCATGGCAAATTTTACAAAAGGCTGTATGTATGCTCACCTTTGTAGCTCTTGCCTCAGGAACTCTCTTTCAGTTCTCCTTTCTGAGTTGCAATTGAAGAAGGGTGAGTGAATTTGAGTAGAAATCACTGACATTGACTGGTTAAGCTTTTCCTCTTTACAACACACCTCTGCCCTAGGTGACATTATTTCCTCCAGAAACAGTCTGAGAGGTTGGTGAATATGTCCATAGGCACATGAGTAGTAAGTGGCCTCTTTGGGATTTAAGCCTATGTCTATGGACTTCAAAGTCTGGTTCTCACTTTACCTTCTAGTCCAGCCGTGGGCAAACTACGGCCAGCGGGCCGGATCCGGCCGTTTGAAATGAATAAAACTATTGAAAAAAAAGACCGTACCCTTTTATGTAATGATGTTTACTTTGAATTTATATTACTTCACACAAACACTCCATCCATGCTTTTGTTCCGGCCCTCCGGTCCAGTTTAAGAACCCATTGTGGCCCTCGAGTCAAAAAGTTTGCCCACCCCTGTTAGTCATTGCCCCCAGCTTCTAGTACTTGCATCTATACTCTTGTTACAGCAAAATTTCTAGGTCAGTGGTTCTCAACCATGGCTGCACATTAGAATCACCTGGGAATCTTTTTAAACTCCTGATTTCTGGGCCTCATACTCTGGAAATTCTGTTTCTTTGTTATGGGGTGAGGCCACAACATTAGTAACAAAGAAACAGAATTTCCGGAGGGTGAGGCCCAGAAATCAGAATTTTAAAAAGATTCCCAGGTGATTCTAATGTGCAGCCAAGGTTGAGAACCACTGTTCTAGGTGGAGGGAAGACAAAACAACCAGGCACTCGGAAGATCAGGAAATGCACTTTATTGCAGGAGCACCAGTGCTGAATGGTTCAAGGAAATTGGTTCCCAAATCTGAGTGCTGAATGTGGTGGGGTTTTCCCTTTTATCCCCCTGGTTTCTTTATTTCCCAAATATGGACCAGGCTTCTGGACTTTTCACAGGCTTTTGCAGCCCCTGTAATGGTTGTAAGGGGGGGAAGTGAGATAGTGACCAATGCCCCATCTGGTGCCTGTAGTCAGACCCTATTGTATGGTTTTTGGCCCCTGTAAGATAAGCACTCAGGGAAACAGGCTTTGTAAGGCTAGCTAGGATACAAGCAGAAAAGGGGGTTGGGGCTAGCAAGCATATGCATGGAAATGCAGGTTGAGGGGCTCAAGCTGCCATTCACACTCTGATAGGCAAGGGACCCAGAGCACCACCAACAGGCTGCTGATTGTCCCAAAGCACCCCATTGAAGCAGGAACTTAGAGAGAGCTTAAGGGGGATGACCACAGGTATTATCCACCTTCTCCTAGGATATTGATTCATTTGAAATGAACAACACAGAAATTTATGGATAGGAACCCTTTGCTGTCAGGATGCCTCCATAATGCCCTCTGTTATGACAGCCCCCATTTCCAACTCAATGAGAAGGTAAACAGTTAACAATGATCTGGTATGGCAGTCATGACTTCTGTTTCACCTGATGGGTAAAGACAATCCTTCCAGCGGTTCTCAACCTGTGGGTCGCGACCCTTTCACAGGGGTTGCCTAAGACCATCGGAAAACACATATATAATTACATATTGTTTTTGTGATTAATCACTATGCTTTAATTATTTTCAATTTGTAACAATGAAATTGAGGGTCACCACAACATGAGGAACTGTATTAAAGGGTCGCGGCATTAGGAAGGTTGAGAACCACTGGATCCTTTGCACCTTTCCCTTAGCATCTGCTCTGCATGTCAGAGTCTAGCATGACATGTTTTAAATCCCAGAAATTGGAGTTAGTAGAACTTTGTTGGACTCCCAGCTCTACTACCTCATAAGTGTACATGACCTTGGCAAGTTACTTTATTTCTTAAAGTTTTATTTCTTTGCCCATGTATCCATTGGTTGAGCAAATATTGATGAATATCTTGCCCACGGTTGCCACGGACTGTTTTATGTTGGAGGTGGGGATGAGGAAATGAACACACGGTGGTTCCTGCTTTCATGGAATTCACAACATTATGAGGGAGACTGTCAAATAAGCAGAAGAGTAAACAGGGGTGTGATGAGTGCAGAAACAGGAAATACTATAAAAGTATAGGGAAAAGTCAACCGGACCCATATCTTTCTTCTCTTCCCCCAAGCTGCCCCTTCTTGAATGACTTCATTCTTCCCTGTTAAAGAATATCTTCTCCATCTATAAAAGCCCTTCCCAGATTTCACCTTTTTAATAGTCCCATTCTATATTCTGTGATCTGTTCCTCTTTGAGCCTTAACAATGCCCCATACCTCTCCTTAATTGCTTTCCCCCAATTGTGCCATATTACACCATATTTTCCATGAAGGCTCCCTGTCTGATTAATCAATATTTTCCTCACAGCCCAGGGAAGAAGCTCAGTAGTTGATCAAAGATTTCAAATGGAAAAGTGTTCATAAATGGACTATGTTGTTCCCCAAAGCTTCTCTGATGGAGCAGAACATATTCTTTTTTAAAAACGACACTTTTTTATTGATTTTTTAGAGAGAAGAAGGAAGAGGGAGAGAGATATACAAACACATCAATGATGAGAGAGAATCATCGATCATCTGTCTCCTGCATGCCCCCTACTGTGGATGGAACCCACAACCAGGCATGTACTCTGACCAGGAATCGAACTGTGACCTACTGGTTCATGAGTCAACACTCAACCACTGAGCCACACCTGCTGGGCAACAGAACATATTCTTTTAAGTGCAATTGGATGCCCACTAGTATGACATAGATTTCTTCATGGTTCTAATTGATTGTTGCTAGTGATGACTTGATGGGGCACTGTTATCATTTGTAATCCCAGTTATTGTTCAGCAACACACCCACAGTTTTTCTGATGATCAGATGGCTCTTGGCAAAGTAGAAGAATCTTCTCAGGTAAGGATAAAACAAAGTTAACTATTCTTCATCTCAAAGACATGCTTAGCCAGATGAGAACTTTGCTGATTCTAAATCTAGTTTTGGGAAATCTGGAAATCTCCCTGCCCTTACTTTCCCCCTTCTCCTGGAGTCCCCCACGTCGAACATGTGGTCCCCATGTTCCCCTGGCAGCTTTTGCAAATGATAGCTCTTGATTCTGATTGAACTGAAAGGGCTTCAGAGGAGTGTGTGAGTCACATGGGAAAGATGGACTGTGTCCCTTGTGGAAGGAACAAAACAGCTCTGTTAGGAATGGAAGTCTGTGTATGTTCATCCAGCTGCACATTGCAGTACACTGTTCTGGGGAATGTCAATGTGAAAAAACAAACAAACAAACAAACAGACAAAAAAACAATGCCACTCCATTCTTCCTTTACTTAGCTATGCCTGTGTTTGAAACATATGCCTGATAAAGTGAAAATATAAAGTGTTGTAGAAAATGTAATATTGTATTGATGTGTAAATAAATAGCAGGAAAAAGTTGCTGATTGCATAATGATTGGAAAGGCAATTATAAAACAAAAATGTGAATGCATCTTAAATGTTTATTACTGGGATAGTGAACTGAGTCTTTAATCAATGGAAGTACATCTGACAAGTATGTTGATATCTGCAAAGTGCACATACTGCAAATAGCCATTATTTGGGAAGAGGAAAGTAAAGCACAGAAAGTGTGAAGAGCATTTTTTCCAGCAAAATGTGAAGTACACAGAAGTGATGCAGGTCATGCATGGAGTATGGGGATCATCTTTTATGCCAGCATGGCTGTTATTAGCTTTATGACATTTCTGCTTGGTACTATCATTTTCTGAAATGTATAATTCAATTAAGGCTAAAGGAACTGATAAAGTGATTTTTAAAATGTCAAAGTTTAATCCTTATAGTAAAAAACAAACAAACAAACAAAAACCCTGCTTATTGGGTACACACTTTTTAGACTGATAAGTCACCTCAGGCATTCACCTTGGTGACAAAGTATGAATGGCCTATGTCAGTTTCTCTGTCTTTGACCTGACTTTCAGATAGTGCCTTTTCATTTACAGTTCAAAAGACCTTGGAAAAAGAATTGAACCTGAAATTTGAATGAAAAAGGCAGTTCTTAGGATAGGTGTGGTGGTAAAGAGAAATATAGGGCAACTTACAATCCTACCTAATAAAAGACAAACATGCAAATTGACTGTACCTTTGCTATGTGACAAGCCACGCCCACCAGCCAATCAGAGCGACTATATGCAAATTAACCCACCAAGATGGCAGCCGGCAGCCACTGAGCTGGAGCAAGCAGGAGGCTTGGTTGCCCCAGCGATGGAGGAAGCCAAGCTTCCCACCTGCCCTGGCTGGCTGCGGCCTCTGTTGAAGGCAACAAAGTTTCAATTATAGAAGATAAATAAATCCCAGATACCTGCGTCCAGCCAGCATCCACTAGGAGCTTGGGGGGTTGGGGCCATGGCCAGCCTGCAAACAGCCATCAGCCCCTCACCCAGGCTGGGCAGGCACCCTAGTAGGGACCCCCATACTGAAGGGGCTGTGGCCAGCCTGCAAATAGCCATCAGCCCCTCACCCAGGATGGCCACACCCTCATGGGGTGAGGATCCCTGCTGGGGGTCTTAGCCAGCCTGAAAACAGCCATCAGCCCCTCACACAGACTGCCTAGGCACCCCTGCGGGGACCCCTACCCAGAAGGGGCTGTGGCTGGCCTGTAAACAGCCATCAGCCACTCACCCTGGCTAGCCAGGCACTCCAGTGGGGACCCCCACCCTGAAGGGGGTGTGGCCAGTCTGAAAATGGTCCTCAGCCCCTCACCCAGGCAGGCCAGGCACCCCAGAAGGACCCCCGCCCTGATCCGGGACACCCTTTAGGGCAAACCAGCTGGCCCCCACCCATGCACCAGGCCTCTATCCTATATAATAAAAGGTTAATATGCAAATTGACCCTAACAGCAGAACGACTGGGAATGACTGGTCACTATGACACACACTGACCACCAGGGGGCATACGTTCAATGCAGGAGCTGCCCCCTGTTGGTCAATGTGCTCCCACAGGGGGAGCTCTGCTCAGCCACAAGCCAGGCTGATGGCTGCCAGTACAGTGGTGGTGGTGGGAGCCTCTCCCACCTACAAGGCAGCGGTAAGGATGTCAGACTGCAGCTTAGGCCTGCTCCCCACTGGCAAGTGGGCATCCCCTGAGGGCTCCCGGGCTGCCAGAGGGATGTCTGACTGTCAACTTAGGTCCAATCCCCCGGAGAGCGGGCCTAAGCCAGCAGGTGGTCATCCCCGGAGGGGTCCCAGACTGCAAGAGGGCACAGGCCGGGCTGAGGGACCCCCCCGCCCCGAGTGCACAAATTTTTGTGCACCTGGCCTCTAGTTCTAATTATAACAAGACAAGATTAAAATAGGAGAAATAAAATATTTTAAACATCAGTAGACAAAAAACCTTTTAATAATATAATTTTCTTTTTTCTCACAAAATGCCTAAATACCTAGCATTTCCAGAAATGTTCCCCACAATACCCTCTTAGGAATAAAAAGATATTCTTTCAAGTTGTTAGGCCATGGGGTTAAAAAAATCACACACTTTTTTTCTTTCTCTTTGACATGTACAATTGAAGATCTTATTGCAAAGTAATATTTCCATTCATCACAAAGCATTAAAGCCTCTTTCATATTAGGCATAGTAATGAAGGATCATGCTCCTTAGCCTCTGACATCTCAGAGAAAAAAAAAAATCCTTCAAGCGTTGACCATTGTAGAAAATGTCTGACTATGCAGATATGGAAGTATACATTTGGATAGGCATTAGGCAGATAAATTTTCTTCAAAAAGTACATGAAAAGGACCATGTTTATTGGTGTTTATATTCCTATGCCAAGTATGATGCTTATCACAGGACATGTGAGTCTTCAAGGGTTGTTCAGTGACTCAATGGTATTTGTTCTATGGTTTACCTCTGCCCAAATGCTCTATTTCTGGACTGACCTGCCAGACTCAATCAAGAACTTTGTTCTTAGGAGACAACTAGGTCTGGTACCCTTCTAGGGATGAATGACTGAATGAAAGAGGACATAAGGGGCCCAGCCAGAGTGACTCAGTTGGTTGAGCATCATTCTGTGCACCAAAAGGTTGCCAGTTTGATTCCTGGTCAGGGCAATAAAGGAGAGCGTGTTTACAGAGAATATTTATTTATTTATTTATTTATTTATTTATTTATTTATTATTTTTTTTTCCTGCAAAAAACTTTGTTTAATTTGGTCCAATGCATGGGAGAGGGCTTCAGGGTGGTTAAAAGAATGGCTAGTAGTTTCAGGAAGAGGTTTAGTTAAAAGCTGGACACCAGGGGCATGCAGAGGGGGCATGGTGGTGGGAGCCTCTCCCACCTACAAGGCAGCGGTAAGGATGTCAGATATTCAAAGACTCCTAGTCATGCTTGAGGATAAGCCTTTCAAAGAGACACTCGCCCAGCCAAGTCTGGGGGCTGGCCAGCCTGCAGAGGTGAGTCAGGTGTAGCCCATCTTCTTGATGAGTTTCACCTCCTTACCCTGGAAGTAGTTCTCCTGGAAGTCACAGAGATAAGGATCTGCTCAGGTAGAACCTAGGGCAGGCAGCTCCACAAGGGCCTGGTTCAGGTTCCTTTCCAAGGCCAGGGCAGCTTCCATGGTGTCCTGAGTTTTGCCCACTCATCTTGGGGAGGCTTCCGCAAGTCCTAGAAGAGAATGCGGCCATCGTACTTCTTTTGCAACTTTAAGAGATGCTCAGTGCCTTCGTGCTTTTTCTCTGCCAACTTGTGGAAGAAGTGGCCCACACCCTTGAGAGCCACATTGTCAAGGTCGAAATAGAAGCCCAGAGAGAAGTAGGTGTGGGAGGCCTGCAAATGCAGGCTGGCCAGGTGGTTGACCGCAGCCTCCACCTCGGTGGAATAATTCTGACAAATTTGGGAGCTCATAGTTGTTTGGCAATAAGGAGTTAAGGTAGAAAAAAACAAAACAAAACAAAACAAAACTGGTGTGTTGGCTGGTCCCATAGGAGTTTCTGAAGGTGGTAACTAGATAAGATGCAGGAGAGTGGCCAGAGTCGGGAAGAAGGAGCATCCCTGGGTCTGTTCCATCCAAACACTGTTGAAGCAAGAGACAGATCTGGGACCACTGAGGGCACTGCTGAGAATTTTAATAAAAGAACAAAATCAAGTAAAATCTGGTCTTTATGTTATTACCTCCACAGTTCAGTATGTCTAAATGTGGCATAATAGTAAGGAGCTAGGAAAATTCCTGGACAAGTATAATAGAAAAACATTCAAAAAATTAAATAGTTTGGTCAGCTTGCAAGTCAGCTTGTGAATCATAAGACCTCATCTTCCCCAACCAAAGACATTGAGAGCAAATGGTTGATACCTTTCCTTCCTAACCAGAGAATACAGAGCTTAATTCACCCTAGAACTGCTAAGTCAGGAGGTGGGGAAGGGGGAAAGAGGAGGAGTTTTATCTCACCCACTGAACAAAGAAGTCAGCCATTTTAGTACTTGCCAAACAAGATGACTAGGTGTATGTACAAACATCCCAAGATAAGTCACAATAATGTAAAAGGGGCCTTTGAAATCTAATCTTCTACCTAAGATTCTCTGCAGAGGAACCTTGAAACCTATAGGAAGAAAGGTATAAAGCCCCTTGAACCCTATTGGGCACATGCTCAAACTAGTTAGGTGCCCATTTGTGCTTTACGCCAAGTGTATTTTTAATACATTTGCTTGCTTTGCTTCAACATTGCTGTCACTTGACTGAAAACTTTCTTACAAGACTGACAAGAACCTAAGAAGGAACAGTACCCTCTCTCCAACTCAGGGGACTGTTTGATATGTTTTTTTCTGGTTCAGATAACATAAATACTGGCAAGTATTAAGTCTTTTCCCCCGAAAAAAATTGTTGTGTGTGTGGGAAGATGATGCAATAGTTTTGACATCAAGTGTAGAGGGTTGAGTTAATCAGATTCGTTGAGTTAATTATTTAGGACCATTTCCTGTTTATTTATTTATTCATTCCCCCTTTTTAAAAAATATATTTTTTTATTGATTTCAGAGAAGAAGGGAAAGGAAGAGAGAGATAGAAACATCAATGATAAAAGAGAATTATAGATCGGCTGCCTCCTGCACCCCCCACACTAGGGATTGAGCCTGCAACCCAGGCATGTGCCCTGACCGGGAATCGAACCGTGACCTGCTGGTTCATAGTTTGACACTCAACCACTGAGCCATGCTGGCTGGGCTCGTTACCCTTTTTCTACCACTCAGTCTCATTCTTCTTCTCCTAGTCAATCATTCTAATACATTTGATGCTTTTACCTTTCTTTTCATGAGTGTTAATGGAATGTACAGTACTTGTTTGTGGGCATTAACTTTTAATTTAGGAACCTGTTAATATTATACATCAGTATTTCTTAATGTTTTGCTGAGCTGGTGTTTAAGACTCATCCATGTTCTTATGAATATGTCTATTTTGTTATTCCATTATAAATTTGATATGTCAGATACATCCTTTATACTTTGTAAATTTTAGAAAGATATTTGGATTTTTAATATTTTAACCTACCCATTGGTACATGTTTTGTTTGTTGTGTACCTTGATGTGTTATTTTCTTTGGAGTGACTATAAATATTATCATGTGTTTAATTTTGATTCCCCCATATTTTTCATTATTATATAGGAATGTGATTAATTTTTAAAATTAAGGTTTTTATTTTGAAATAATTTTACAATATTACAACTAGGAAATTAACATTGGTGCAGCCCATCTATCTTATTCATATTTCACCACTATTATACCTGCTTGTGTGTGTGTGTTTGTGTATTTACACAATTTTATCACATGTGGAGATTCAGAAGACTTTAATCAACACAAGGATCTCTCATACTGCTTAATAGCCTTACCCAAGTTCACAAACCCTAGCTACCATTACTTTCTAGCTCTATAGCTTTGTTTTTTCAAGAACCTAATATAAACAGAATCATTTAGAATGTAACCTTTCGGGATTAGATTTTTTTCACTCAGCATGGGTCTCTGGAGATTCATTCAAGTTGTTGCATGTATCATTTCTTTTTATTCTTGAGTGTAGTATTCCATGGTATATATAAAATGTATTATAGTTTCTTTACTCATTCTACCTGTTGAAGGACATCTAAGCTCTTTCTAGTTTGGGGCTATTAAGAATAAAGCTGCTATAACCATTCACATGCAAGAGTTTGTGTGAACACAAGATTTAATTTATCTGGAATAAATATCCAAGAGTGTAATTGATGAATAGTATAGTATTTGCATGATTAGTTTTATAAGAAAATACCACCCTGTTGTCTAGCATGACTAGATCATTTCACATTCCCACTAGCAAAGCATAAATAATCCACTTTCTCCATATCCTCATCAGCATTGGATTTCACTTTTTTATTTTTGCCTTCCTGATAAATATGTAGTGATATGTTATTATGATTGTAATTTGCATTTCCCTGATAACTAATGATGTTAAATATCTTTTTGAAACCGAACTTAGATTTGGCTGCCTGCCAAAATGAAAGCCACACACATGAAACAGGTTGTGGTGAAAAAAGGAAAGAGGTTTATTCAAGTGCCATCACCTGGAGAAGATGGGGAAATTTCCACAGTCCTCAAAAAAACATCTCAGTGTAGGGTGACTGTTTTTATAAGGATGGAGAAGGCAAGCAGAACAAAGTGATCAGGGGAAGGAGCTGCAGATGTGCAGGCAATGTACTTGTTAGTCCCGACATGAATTCTCATGGTCAGCATCCTTGAGTTACCCATCTGGTTTAACTCCTCTGTCTGGGTAGTTAGCATTAGCAAGGGCCTTGAAGGTCAGGCTGCTCCTTAGGTTCTAACAGGAACTGAAACTCCTGAATTTTAAAGTATACTGAAGAAAATGTTTAACATGCAAGCTCAAATTTTGAGAGAAAGATCAGGTTAGAGTAACAAGCTGGATTTAGCATCTACTAAGATTAGTATGGGTAGCTTTATATTAAGTATAGTGTATTCATTTCCTGTTACATTTTCATGTGCTTATTTGCCATCCATAGGAACTGTATCAGGTAGATTCCTGATTGGAAAACAGATTATACACTCAAATAATAAAATGAGAAGAAGGTTTAATAAAATATTGATTACAAAGTAATGAGAGAGTATAGGGAAACCACAAAATAATGATGTAATGAGGGCCTGGAAATAGGGGAACCACTACTAACCCTGGGTTGGATAGGGAGAAGGAGTAGATAGTACTAGAACCTGGAGAATGAGATAGCTGTGTAGAAAGAATGTCAGAAGAAAGCATGATGATCTATGTAAAGGAATGAAACAAGACTACAAAAACTCTGCAAGGATGGAGCCAGGAGAATAAGAACTCTGACTTCATTCCCTTCCTTCCCTCCAGTCATCTGCAGGGGCTTCCCATTGATCAAAAATAAAAATAAAAAGTTGAAGATAAGAGAGCCTATTAATATAGTTCATAGCTTATACAGGTCAGAGCACAAGACAGGGTGGGGAAAAGTGGAAAATGGATCGGGTGATGCAAATAGAGGCTACAATAACACTGAACTCAGAGAAACCAATGTTTCAGGAGTGATCACAGTATCTCTCTTCAGCTCCCTGATGTGGGATCATGTGGAAGCATTTGGATTTGGACATGCAGTGTGCCATAACTCTGATTAGTAGTATCACAATCAGAAACTTAGGAGGAAGTGGTATGAGCTGCATCAGGCAGTTGATAAGGATGAGTTTGCCCTGGAAATCTATTTTCAAAATATTCACTTGCAATTCTGCTCTTTCCTGTGGCCATGAAAGTCTCACCATGCCTATCACTCTCTACACTGCCCATCACTTGTAACTATGCTTCCCTGGAAGAAAGCAGACAACTGGTTTTGTAAGCTTGTTAACACTTGAAAAAAAGAGTTACTAAATGTAGAAACCTAAACAATGGCAAGTATGTGGGGTAGCTTGGCCACTCATTCTCTACAGGTTGGACCCCATCTTGTTTGCTATGGCATAAGCAGGACCTGGCATAGAGCCTGACACACAGTAGGAAACCATTAAATATGTTCTGAATGATGGCATAAGCATGGGAAGCAAGGGGTAGCAGGGTAATGAAGAAAAAGACTTTGGTGATGAGTCATGTTAGATGTAGTTCTAGTCTCAGTTCTGGCTAGAACTAAATGTGAAATCATCAGCTAGTATGTATATACAAATGCCTTTGAAGGTGATTTCCAGATATATATATATATTTAATCTAGATTTAGTCATTAAAATTTTGGGACTTCTGTCCTGGTTGGGTGGTTCAGTTGGTGGGAGGATTATCCTGTACACCAAAACATTGCAGGTTCTATTCCCGGTCAGGGCACATATAGAAATATATAAGACAGCCAATCTCTCTCTCTCTCTCTCTCTCTCTCTCTCTCTCTCTCTCTCTCTCTCTCTCTCTCGTACTTTTGTTACTTTTCTGAAGTAGTTTCAAGGAAATTGCATTGATTAGAAGAACATCTAATGGATTTTATGTAAAGTGCATGCATCTTTTTTTTTTATTCAGCAAGGTAAGCAATAACATTTCCCTTCTTAAAATAGAAATTACTTGAAAACTTGTCATTGTGCATCTTATCAGACATTCAGAGCAACTGACATGGGTGATGACAATTATGTTGAGCTTTTCAGCACAACCAAGGCTCATGACTTGGCTGTCACTGCTAAAGTGATGAGATGGCTCTACAGGTTGTATCCTGTCACTGAGAAACACTTCTCTTATAATTCACTCCAGAGGTCTGGTGGCTTACAAGCTTTGGGAGAGAGAAAAGAAGTTGAGAGACATAGATAACTTAGCATGAAGATTGCATTTCTGCAATTGTTAGAGGAGGAAAATAGGGTTGAGAGGGGTGTTGAAAGAATGACCTGGCAGGAAAGAATGTTATAGAATGTTTTGATGTTCTTTAATATGGATGAAGTCATCCTATGCTGGGTTAGAGAAGCTATATACTCATAGCTCTGTGGGCCAGACAGGAAAATTGAAATTGTACGTCATTGTGCAGCCATAGCATGGAGAGAACTCTGCTAGTGGAGGGACAAAGGAGCCAGGTCTTTCTACCTCCCACTTTTAATTTTACTCAGCATCTCTAAAACCCAATGGTGTCGTTGTATATTGCAAGTAGGCGATAAAATAATTAGAAAAGAAAGCTGACATAAATCTCTTGCATGATCTACTTCTTTGTCACAGCAATGTTAATGAAAATCAATTGGAATAAATATATCTACATTCCCATCACCCAGATTAGTTGTTTCCATCTTCTGTTTCCACCACATTACTGAAAATATGTCTGCATGTTTTACATAGTTAATACATTGCCTAGATACTTTACATGGTACTTTTGCTACCTAATATTATACCAAATCATTTTCCATGTTGCTAAAAATCTCCATAGATATGATTTTCATTGTTTTATAATATTCCCTTATGTAGATGAAATATATAGCTATTTTTCTATTGGTAAGAACAGATGATAATTTCTTATTATAATAAAAACAGGCAATAAATATATTCTATATTCAGTGAGAAGGTGTGTCTAGTACAAGGTAAGACAAGAAGAGGGTGGTCAGTTAAATCTCATTTAATAAAGTCTTTTCATGGTGCTTGCAAAATTTCAGATTATTTTCTTAAAGATTGTGTCACAATTTTGCATTGCCAGCATTAGAGCATGAATGTTACTCATGCTACCATTTTTGAATATGATCATTGTATTTTAAATATGGTTGGTGGTGTATTGCTTTCACAAGAAGACTCTGCCAGGATCAATTTTGAACCTCTACTTGGATATTTTCAGAAAAGTTTGGGACTTTGTCATTTTTTGGTGGGACTTGATAAAATTCTCCATCTTTCTCAAGGCAGGGTGATTGAGGTTAATGGAGAGGCCTAAGATTGAGTTTCTGAACTCTGCAAGCTTATACAAATAGGTAACTTCAAATAGGTAACTTGCCTCCAGATCTTAGGCAACTAAAAATAGTTAGGGGATTTAGGAAAGCAGATGGGGTGATTGAAGTGTTTTCCATTTTAAAGCAGATGTCTTGTATTCACTAGAGTAATTTAGAACATTTAAAGTATTTACATAGCTGACAAAGTGAAAGCATAACTGTCTGATGTAAAAACATCCAAGGAGTTCAGTCAGAAATCATTGTTTCTTTCAATGTTGAATTAACTGGCTTGATATTCCAATATCACATGGTCAGAGACAGTGATATATTTGTAGATGTAAATAATAATGTCTAATGTTGATTGATTACTCAATATATGCCAAACACGATTCTAAGCACTTTGCATCCATTTAGCATATTAATTCTCACAATAGCCTAATGAGATGGGTACTATTATTCTCATTTTACAGAAAATGAAGCACAAAGAGAATAAGTAACCTGTTTAAAGTTACCCAACTTGTGGACAAGACACTTGAATTAGACAGTAGGAATCAGGAGCCTATGTTCTAGAAACCACTCTCTACTGTATAGATAAAGAATAGAGAAATGTGCCAGACCAGTGTGTCTCAGTTGTTGAGCATCAACCCATGCACCAAAAGGTTGCCAGTTTGATTCCCCAGTCAGGGCACATTCCCAGGGTTGCATTTCGATGCCAGCAGGGGGCCTACAGGAGGCAGCCTACCAATGTTTCTCTCTCATTGATGTGTATATCTCTCTTCCTCTCTCCCTAAAACCAATACAAACATTTAAAAAACAAAGAATAGATAAATGCAAATTAAAACCACAATGAGATATCACCTCACACCTGTCAGAATGGCTATCATTAACAAATCAGCAACCAACAAGTATAGGAGAGGATGTGGAGAAAAGGTCACCCTCATCCACTGTTGGTGGGAATGCAGATTGGTGCAATCACTGTGGAAAGCAGTATGGAGTTACCTCAGAAAATTTAAAATGGAACTGCCTTATGTCCCAGCAATACTACTTCTGGGACTATATCCAAATAAAACTGAGACACTAATTTGAAAGAATATATTGCATCCCTAGCTTCATTGTAGAGTTATTTACAATAACCATGATTTGGAAATAGCCCAAGTGTCCATCAGTAGATGAATGGATAAACAAAACTGTGTACATTTACAGAATAGAATACTAGATGGCCATAAAATAGAAGGAAATTTTACCTTCTGTGGCAACATGGATGGACCTGAAGAGTATTTTGCTAAGTGAAATAAGCAAGTCAGAGAAAGACAAGTACCATATTATTTCACTTATATGTGGAATCTAATGAACAAACTAAACTATCAAATGAAGTGTAGAAAAGCTTATGGATACAGAGAACAGACTGACAGCTGTCAGAGGGGTCAGGGGCTGAGTGAGAAGGGTGGAGGTGTTGCAGAAGACCGGAGGAAAACCAAGCCATGCTTAGAGAAAGGGAGTTACATTTTATTATTAAATTCTGCGCAGGCCCAGAGAGAAATGTGTCTTTCAAATTCTGGGCCCCCCAAAATGGAGGAAACTTTTTCTATTTGTACTTTTTTCCAGTTCTTTGTCTCCTAAATTTGGAATGAGACTTCCAGACCTTCTGAGAAAGAAGGCCTGCGTGCTGGGAAGGGGCCATGAGATCATATCTCAAGGCCTGGCCTGGTGTCAGCACTGACAACTCTGTCTGGGGCATAGTTTACGGCCTCTCTGGAATGGGAGTAGTCTTATTTTCCTTATTATTTAAGCAAGCAAACATTTACAGAAGCTATATTATCAGGGTTAAAATTTCAAACAGTAGTTTTTATATAAGATGGATGCTTCAAAGGGATTAACCAAAGATGAAAAAGATTCATGGAGACAGACAACATGTATGGTGATTGCCAAAGGGAAGGAGGAGTTGGAGAAGATACAAGAGGGTAAAGGGTAAATAAATGGTGATAGAAGGAGACTTGACTTGGGATGATAAACACTCAATACAATATACATATAACATATTGTAGAATTGTATACCTAAAAACTATGTAATTTTATACCAGTTATCATGCCAATAAGTTCAATAAAAAATAGAGATGATGATATACATTTTTATGTTAAAATTTTTATCATTAGTCCCCTAGCCGGTTTAGCTCAGTGACTAGAGCAGCCGTGGGCAAACCATGGCCCGCGGGCCGGATCCGGCCCGTTTGAAATGAATAAAACTATTGAAAAAAAAGCCCGTACCCTTTTATGTAATGATGTTTACTTTGAATTTATATTAGTTCACACAAACACTCCATCCATGCTTTTGTTCCGGCCCTCAGGTCCAGTTTAAGAACCCATTGTGGCCCTCGAGTCAAAAAGTTTGCCCACCCCTGGACTAGAGTGTCGACCTGCAGACTTAAGGGTCCCAGGTTTGATTCCAGTCAAGGGCACATGCCTGGGTTTCGGGCTTGATCCCCAGTAGGGGGCGTGCAGGAGGCATCCAATCAATGATTCTCTCTCATCATTAATGTTTATCTTTCTCCCTCTCCCTTCCTCTCTGAAACCAATAAAAAATAATATTTTTAAAATGTATCATTAGCTACTATTATTAAGTGCTTATCTGTTTCAGATTCAATACTTGAAGATTTACCTATATTTATTTTTTCTTGTGTAATACTTATATCAACCCTGTGAGACAGATATATGTTTTCACTTTAGAAGTGAGAGATCTGGAATTAAGTGACCTTTCCAGTTCACACAGGTAAGACATGGGTGAGTTCAGAGTTACTATGAGTACACAATTGGAAGTCTACATACTCCCGACCTCATGGTGCCTTAAATAAGATGACCCTTCCTCTCCAAACACCACCCAAAACTGAAACTTTAATCTAAACATAGGTGTTCCTTTATAATTTCTCCTAATAATTATGATAATAATATTGCTACTCTAGTTAGTCAACCACAAATATTATATTTTTGCTAAAGACAGAGATTTGTACATAGAAACTAAATTTGCTAAATGGATTAAGACAATCTTAGATCTTGAATTTAAAAGGTCAAGTTCTGTCTCTGAAGATTTAATGCGGTGATGAAACTGCAAGTGTGTACTAAGTGGTTTGGAATCATCACTTACTCTATTCCTATAAAGTACTTAAAATCCTAGATTGTCAGAGCTGGAAAGATATCAAAGGTCATCTGTTTTAACTTTCTCATTTTATAGATTAAAAATCAAACAAGTAAGCAAATCTATAATGACTTTAGAGCTTAGAATGTTTCTTTTTAAGATTCTAAATTTCTTCTAAGATTCTTTTAAAATTCTTATTTAGAAAAATAAATTTACTCTAGATTGAGACAATTTAAGCAAATATATATTCATAAGCATGAAATGAGATTTTGTTTGACTATATCCAGTTCTACAAGATGGAATAGTCCCAGTCGTCTTGGTATTCCCTCTTACAACTGAAACACTCTAGACATGACACGACAATCAAGCATAGGCAGATTCTAAAAGATGGAAAGAAGACAGACTGCCTCTGGGGACTAGAAGAACAATATAGCAATGAATTTTCTTGATTTCCTTATTGTCTCCTATATATTCTGGAGAGGGCGGTAGAGAACTCTAGCCTAGAACAGGCAATGGAGTGAAAATATAAGAAAAACAGTGGCCTAGCACAACAGCAAACTTTTTTTGATAATTCCCGTCCTACTTTAGTCAAACACCAATGGATAATTTACCCTCCACGGCCTCCCATGGTTTCAGTGAGACTAAGTAGGGAGCTGATATTCCACTCAACTGCCTTCTCTGCTGAAGTAGTTGGTGTATTCCCATTCCTTTTCTGTGTGTTATCAGGTAGGACAAATAAGATGCTCATCTTTCATCTCTCATCCAACAGATAGAAGTGGCATTGCTCTGATTCCTCTGCAGAGTAGTGTCAACAGCACCTATCAAGTAGCTAATTTTTATAACCCCATCTGGTAGATGCAGTTGGATTCTCTCACCAGACCAGAGCTGAGCCTCCAGCCCCACCCAGTATCAGAAAGGCTTAAGGAGACAGTTTTATGTAGAACTAATTACCAGTAGGCTTTACTCCCAATGATGTCAGTGCAACCCAGTGGAAAGATACTTGGTAAGACTGAGTAAGGTAATACAAGTCAAGGCTAGTCAGCATTCTACTTTTCTTCCACTTCTGATCTAAGCTGGGCCTAGTGAGAATGGTCTAAGAATCAATGAGATTGAATAATGTGGTGGGAGGTGAGACTTGTTGGTATTCTGTTTCCCTCTTAATCTCTGGCTGTGTCAGTAGGGGCCAGTGAAAAGCTGAATGTCAATTCCCACTCCGAAGCCAACAAAACCATGTGAGTCATCTTTTATCAAGGAGATAAACTTGTATTCCCACTTTTTAGCAACAAATTTGTATAAGTTTGTTCCCAACTTTCTTTTGAGAAGGTGTCAGTGGCTGAAGAGGAAGCTAAACTTCTATCAAAAAAGCAAGCAGAAGCAATGAAATAATAAAGATAAGAACAAAAATCAATAAATTTAAATACAGGCAGCAATGGAGAAAATTAACTACTAATTTTAAAAAATCCATACAAATGATAAGCCTTTAGTAAGACTGACAAAAACAAAAAGAGACAATACACAACTCATAAATATTAGGAATGAAATAGGGGCTATCACTGCAGATCTGGCATCCATGAGAAAATAATAATATTGTAAACATCTGTACACAGATAAATGCAAAAACTTAGAAGGGCCAAATCCTCAAAACTCAGAAATTATCAGAACTCAACCAGTATGAAATAGACATCCTGAGCATTTAAAAAAAAAATACATTTATGATTAAAACCTCCAAAAAAATAATCTCTAGGCCCAGATGGTTTCATTGAAGAATTCTATCATAATGTTGAAAGTTCTTACCAGAGCAATAAGGAAAGAGAAAGAAAAGGAAGGAAGGAAGGAAGGAATAGAAGAAGGAAGGAAGGATGGATGGATGGAACTAAATAAAGCATAAAAATAGAAATGGGAAAAATGAACTTATTTGCAAAGGAACTTAATGATGTTCTACATTCAATACCCCAAGATATCTACAGAAAACTAGAACTAATGAATTAGTTCAGAAAGGTCACAGGATATAAGATCAACACATGAAAATCAAATATATTTCTATATACCAACAATGAACATGTGGAAAAAAATTAAAACACAGTGGTCTTCGTCCACAATTCCTGGCTCACAGCTCCAAATCACCTAGAATTTCTTAATGTTGAAAGTGATAAAGGTGTCTTTTTTTATTTTAATGAGGTGACTTCTGGACCCCACATAAGGATGGGAGCTGGTTCCCAGGAGAACCAACTTTGTGATTAGAGTATTGGAACTTTCAGCCCCACCCCCTGATTTCTGGAGAGGAAAGGAGGCTGGAGGTATCAATTGCCAATGGCCAATGATTTAGTCACTCATGACTATGTAATAAAGCCTTCATAAAATCCCACGTGTTTTGTTTGTTTGTTTGTTTGTTTGTTTTTTCCAGAGAGAATCCAAGTTGGAGAACCAGAATTCTTCCATGTGCAATTCTGTAGGGCTCCAAGCTCCATGAGGACAAAAGCTCCTTTGTTTGAGACAGCCCCATGTACCTCTTCACCTGGCTATTGATTTGTATACTTTAATATCTTTTGTAATGAATTAGTAATCAACTGAGTAAATGAGTTTTCCTGAGTTTTGTGAGCCATTCTAGCAAATTAATTGAACTCAAGGTGGAGGTCATGAGAACCTCTAATTTATAGCCAGTTGGTCAGAAGCAGAGGTAACAACCTGGGTTTGTGACTGGTGTCTTAAGTGGGGGCTCTACTTATGGAATCTGATTCTATCTCTGGATAGATGGTGTCAGAATTGAATTGAATTCTCAGACACCCAACTGGTATCTGAGAATTGCTTGTTGGTCTGCAGAAGCCTCCACTCACACATTGGAATTGAGCCCAGAGAACCCTTTTCATATATACAGAATCTTATTCTGAAAATCATCAAGTGATAATGAAAGAAAAAAAAGAACCAAATACATGGAGAGTTACACCATATTCATATATTGGAGTCATAACCATAGTAAAGATATCAATTCTCCCCAAGATAATCTATAGGTTTTATTCAATTCCTATCAAAATTTTATGAAGTTTTCTTTATAGATACAAACTTATTCTAAAAGTTTTTGGAAAGGAACAGATCTCAGTATAGTTAAAACAATCCTGACAAAAATAAAGTTGGAAGAATTACTCTAGTCAATATTAAGGCTCACTCCAGTAATAAAGACAGTGTGGTATTAACTTAGGGATAGGCACATAGTTGGATGGAATAGAATGGAGAACGTACAAATAGAAGTACAAAAATATGTCCAAATAATTTTTTACAAAGTTATGAAAATAATTCATTGGAGGTAGGAGTCTTTTCAACAAATAGTGCTAGAGTAATGGGACATCCACATTCCAAAAAAGAAAAAAAGTAGGAAGCTCAATCTCAATTTCACACCTCAAAATGAATCATAGATTTAAATGTAAAATGAATAACTTTAAAATTTTTAGAAAAAAAAAAGAAAATATTTAGAACCATGGATTGGGCAAAATGATGTTAGACATGACAAAAAAACATGGTCAATAAATAAAAAAAAATTAATAACCTAGACTTCATCAAAATTATATACTTCTGCTCTACAAGAAAAAAAGCCCTTGTAAGTCTCTGTAATGAAAATCTAGAGAATGTGAGATATTTGCAAACACCATATGGGACTAATGATTATTATTTAGAATACTAGAGGCACGGTGCACAAAAATTTGTGCACTCAGGGGGGTCCCTCAGCCCAGCCTGTGCCCCCTTGCAGTCTGGGACCCCTTGGGGGATGTCCACCTGCTGGCTTAGGCCCGCTCCCCAGAGGATCAGGCCTAAGCTGGCAGTCAGACATCCCTCTGGCAGCCAGGGAGCCCTCGGGGGATGTCCACTTGCCATCGGGGAGCAGGCCTAAGCTGCAGTCAGACATCCTTAGCACTTCTTAGGAGGCAGGAGAGGCTCCCACCACCACCGCTGTGCTGGCAGCCATCAGCCTGGCTTGTGGCTAAGCAGAGCTCCCCCTGTGGGAGCACACTGACCACCAGGGGCAGCTCCTGCATTGAGCGTCTGCCCCCTGGTGGTCAGTGTGTGTCATAGTGACCAGTCATTCCCAGTTGTTCTGCTGTTAGGGTAAATTTGCATATTAACCTTTTATTATATAGGATAGAGGCCTGGTGCATGGGTGGTGGCCAGCTGGTTTGCCCTGAAGGGTGTCCCGGATCAGGGTGGGGGTCCCACTGGGGTGCCTGGTTGTGGAAAACTGATATAGGGTTAAGCCTCGGACTGACCTGCTGGCAAAGTCACAAACAAGTCCTAGCTTAGAGGGCACAGTCCTCTTAGCATAATTAGGCTTGACCTTATAACACTCCCTAGATCTTATCTGGGAATCTAATGGGCTGAGGAAGTGCAGGAAGTATAACCATGGTGTAAACAAGTGAAACTCACAAGAAAAGTGTAACTTTGGTAACCACTACCTTGTTTACCCCTCACTATAAAAAGCTTGGTGAGGCCTGAGCACAGTGGAAGTCCTTCCTCTTGAGTTGGACTTGCCGCCTGGTCCCCCAATATTCCCAACTTATCTTGTGTCTTTTCTTTTTCATTTGTTGTGCGGCTCCTCTTCCAGACCCGATCCCTGAACCACGCAGGACGTGGAGGGAAACACTTACGACATCTGGCGCCCAACGGGGACTCTGGAAGTGAAGGCAAAGTGAGGAACAAAGAATTCACCATAAAGGTAGGAAAATTCACCGTAAAGGTGAGGGGTTATTTCACCGCACACAAACGGCCACAATCAGCTAGAGTAGTCCGGAGCTGTAGGCGGTGTGGGAACGTTTTCTCAACCAGGCTAACGGGGCAGGATTCAGCTTTAAAAAAGTAGATTGGGCTTTAAAAAAAAAAAAAAAAGTAAGAAATTTTATTATAGACTTTTGAGTTGCATGCTTAAGGAGTTAAAAGTTTCAGAAGGTAATCTCTTATAGTTTTTGCATGTTGTTATAGAACATAACTTTTGTTTTCTTGAAAAAGGTACATTAGATCTTAAAAGTTTGCCAAAAAGTTAGAACTTGAAAAAAGGTCAGCAGCAGGGAAAAACTCGCCTCCAAACTGTTTTTCCTTGTGAAACACAGTATTTCATTTACTAGAGCCTTTAAGAGAGGCCAAGGAGGATAAATCTCCTCCCCTTACACCCTCCGCTCCTAAAGACGAGCAGAAAGAAAAGAAAAAATGGGAGGAATGGCCTTCATGGCTCCCTCCACCTCCATGTCCTAATCCTGAAATGTTTACTTCTCTGTTAATAGAATCACCTGTGCAAAAACGCCAAATTATAAAGAAATTCGAATATTAAAAGGTACTCTTTTAAATCAGGCAGAAAGAAAAAAGAGTGCCATGGTCACCTCAATGCGGTTTCTTGTTCAAATTAAAATCTTAATTTGTATTTGGAATCTAAAATCTGTAATAAGAAATGAAACCCTGATGCTGAGTCTGCCTCTGGTATGGAGAGATTCAAAGGTGGCAAGAGAGGGCAGAGCTGTAAGCTCTCCCACAATGAGATTACTCAATGTGTTGTTTAAAAATTACCGGAGAACATGTCGGGAAGTGCAACGTTTGGCCAAGATAACCTTGGGTGCTAGCCATAACTTTGGAAAGCGAAAAGGGAAAAAATTTAAAATGTCTTTTTCTATTAAGCATGACTTTGGGAAAAATACGCCACCTGAGTCATTTGCTGAAACTTCCCCCAAAGCAGGATGTGGGGAAAGCAAAGAAGGGAGCACATGGTGATCCAATATGGATGCCTCCTCCCCAAGTATTCTAATTTAAACTCTTCTCATGATTGAAAAGTTTTACAAAATTTAAAAAATGCGTCTGGGATTTCTGTGCACGTGTAAAGAGAAAAACTGTCTTGGAACTAACACGCGCATCATCCGATTTTGGACATTTAGATAGAGTTTTGAGCTGAAATCTCTTTCCAAATGTACAGAATAAAACCCAAGACTGATTATTTCCTAAGAAAAATGGCAAATTTTACCCAAAGGAAAAAAGATGCCGGCTAGATTCTAGCAACAAGATTGGTATATTTCCATAATAAAGAACAGTTTTTAAATGCTAATGAAGGGTGTTACAAAGTTAACCTCAAGGCCTAAAAGGAAATTCAGTAAAATTGTCTCTGTTACAAAAATTTGCTCAAGAGTATGCCTTAAAATAATAATTTGGATTTGAATCTCAAGAATTATTGAACTATATTAATTGTAAAAATCTAAGTAGCCCAGGTAAAGGACGGCTACGCTCATTAATTAAGGCTGGCTTCCCAAGGCAATTTCTAATGGAGGAAGGGCTAGCCTCCCTTCCCCCAACAGAACAAGCAGGTAGACCAAAAATTTCCTGCCAGTGGCAACTTCTAAAGACAGGCTTGCTTCCCAGTTTCCCATCCTTGGGAGCAATGGCAGCCTAGGGCTTTGGGAGTTTGCTAAATTGCTAAATCTCCCTCATGAAAAATCTAGAGGACAGAATTAAATCTGTTGGTTGATTATGTCTTGCATTTTTGAAGTTTATTCTTAAAAATGTTATTAATCTAAAGAAATGCTAAATAAATATTTGACTTGCCAGCTAAGAGTTTAAAGTTCTGGTTAAATAAATTGGGAGAAATCATATAATTATAGTAAAATTTCAACATTTGTCTAATTGAAAAAAGAGGATAAATTCTATGATCCCAACCAAAATTTTTATATACAAAGATCAGTTTTAATTTAATTAATATCTCTTAATAATTATAAAAGGTATATAATCTTTAAATCATATATATACACATATATATTTGATGGTCTTTCAAGTTGAATTTCAAAACTATAACCAAGGAATGACTTTGGGACATTTCATGGGTCCTGAAATGTTTTCAAAAGTTTATTCTCTCTCCTTAAAGGATTTTTTAATAAAGCCAATTTAATATACTTGAAATCACATGAAAGCTTTATCAAATATAAATTAATAAATATATTTTAAGTTTTTGCCTCTAAGAAAGGGCAAAACAAGTTATTTTGTTTGATATTTCTTAAAATGCAGCAGTAGAATTTTAAGATGTAATTTAAAATAGCAAAAGCTCCTTGCCACTGCATTTTAAATTAGGCTGCAGGTGGGACAGCGTTTGCACCTCGTGAATCAGACATAAAACTTTACTAAATTTACTAACTGTACCTACTATATGAAGCCAGTATCTTTGTAAGCAATTGAATCCTAGTAAAGTAAAATTCTTCTAAAAAAAGTTACTGAAGGCTTCCCATGATCCCTCCGTATATGCGAATAAGCCAAAAGGGAATGCTGTTTAAACATATTATCTTAAATTTAATAAAAAGGAGAAATTTTAAAATTTTGAAATAGCTTCCACTAATATTTATAGGATAATCTAATGATTTGCTGTTAAAATGCCAAATCTGAAAATAAGTACAGTCACCATAAATGCTTAATGATTTTGACTTGAAATACATGGCCTTGCGGCACTATCAGTCAACATCCAGGAAGTAACCCTGTAGGTTACTTAGTGTAAAAGAAAAAGATTTCTTTTTAAATTGAAGTTTTCCAAGTCTAACCCAGCAGGAGGAGGACGAGCCAGACAACAAACAGCCTGGAGACCACCTGGGGCATGGTAAAGAAGACTGTACAGAAAACGTCTTTCTTGCCATGCTAGCAGTAATCATCTGTATGGTAATATTACCTAGGGCAAATGTGTAAGTATTTCAGACTTATACTCTTGACCCTTCATGGGTAGGAAACCCTTACATGGGCCGATCCTTCCAGGAGGACCACAGGTGGGGCAAGGAAGCATATGGACAAGGTATTATTAGACAGTTGTTGCCACCCAGCTTCCCTTTTGTATGACTCTGAATCAAGCCACTGCTCCTTGTGTGTAAAATTAAAGAGAGGTTTTTGGCCAGCCTGGACCCCAAAGAACGGGGAAGAAACGGCTCAAGTACATGTATTATCTCTACTTGCTCCGGGGAAAGGTGCAGAAAATATAAGTGTGCTAAGGCACCCCCACCCCCCACCCCCCACTAAGCCTTTACGTAAATGGTCTTATGTATGGAATCCCACTGAGGAAGAAGTTAATTGGCAAGATTGTTATAGTAATTATCCTACCACCAGCAAACTTAATAACTTTTTTTCTTTATAGACTGGAGCCCTTATGGTTCTCTGTATAGTAACAACCGCACCCCTAAATGGGAAGGGAATGCATCCTATCTTTATGTTGAAGAAAATCACTCCATCTCATGGAGGAGACTTTGTTGGGCCTCAATTACAACATGACAACTGGCCTCTACAAAGTAAGCAGTGGAAATTAGCTGCTGCGCTTGCACCTATACAATGGTATAGTTTCAATGATAGCTCAAATAGTTCCATTTTTGCTTTACAAGGAACTCTCAATAAGACAGTGTTTGCTACTGCCTGTGTGTTTGATCCGTTTGGGCTCCTATCAGGCCCCATTCAGATGCATCTTAATGTTACAAGCCATCTGTATGAGGTGTCATGCACAGCTTGTACATTATCCCATTGTATCAATTCTATTGTTCAAAAGAACTTCCTCATGATTTTAAAACCACCAGCTTTTGCTTGGGTTCCCACTAACTTAACCGAACCATGGGAATCTCGTCAACTCTACGAACTATTGCATGATCTAGTAAAAAATCTTAAAAAGACAAAAAAGATTTTTTGAAATGTTATCTTTACATGATATTATTCTACAATGTCATTATTGTACATTTATCCCAAACAAGCTTACAAATTAATTCTTTGACTGTTTGGCACTAATTTAATTAAGGACATAAAATAATTTAATCCCTTCCAAGGTGTGGAAGGCCTCCCTGAGAAGGCACTTGAGCATTCTGTATTGACCTCTCTTGCCCTTTTTGCCAAGAGGGTCCCTCTTCTCACAATTCAATTGCCCACAGCTGTTGCCTGAGCTCTGTTCATGCTGAGGTTGAAGCCTCGTGGTGGCTGGTGCCATGGATCTGTCTCTCGCCCAATGGCATGAGCTGGGCCCTCCCTGGAAAAGAAAACCTGGGTTCCCCACGATATGTGATTCAATGCTGGGGCCCCACCAGCAGGCAAGGGGATCCCAAGGCAGTTGCTGGGCGTGGAGGCCACAGGGGCATAGGCTACCAAGGAGACAGAACTGAACCTCAAATCACCCTACTTGGCCCAGAGATGGCTGGTAGTCAAAGACGGGTAAGACCCCACAGGGTGGGGCACCCTAAAACAGGCACAGCCGGGGGCCAGTAGGAGAGAACTTGGGGTTCAACAGAGGTGGGGCACAGATCCTCACCCCCCCCCCAATTATGCAGGGGCTTGAACACTCGCCCCTTCTGAGGGAGGTCTCCTGCCCCCATGGCTGCTTCTTGCTTCCCATGCCCAGCCCAGATCGGGACCCAGGTAACAGAAAGAGACTTGGCCCAGCTGAGATCAGTACCCAGACAACAGAGACTTGGCTGACAACAGCTACCCTATATCTAAAATCCAGCCTAACACCAGGAGTGCTCAGGGCCTTCTCAGGGATGCAAAATAATCCTTTCCATTAATATTTACAGTGTAAACTAAGATTGTTGTTAAAGTATTAAATTTGACAGCACAATAGCAGTCAGGTTTTCAGATTAAAATTGGCTCAAGCAGTATTAACCAAAATTTTCATTTCATGGAAAAATTGCTTACCATATAATGAACCTAAAACAGTCATATTTTTGTGCAAAAAAAAATTAAAATTTAAAGTTATCTAGACTGCATTATAAATTTTCCAAAAATCCTTCTAATAATTAAATCAAAAAAGGGGGGATAGTGGAAGAATACCATGTAAGGAAAAATATCCTGTAACTAAATTACATCTAGAAAATTTTTTTTTTTTCATTTATAATGCTAACAGTGAGACACCCAGGAAAACACACATAGTGTCAAAACAAGCCAAAGGAAAATCATTTGGGCAAATATAAAAAGTATCCTAAGTAAAAACTTCTTTATTAACCTTCGGTCGAGAATATGTTTGTATATTTTCAGAAAACAACTTCAAGACCACGTGGATTGCTGCAACAGATAGGAATTCTCAGGAATGCTCCAGTCATGAAGACAAGAGGAGAGACAGTTCAGAGATGGAGATGCTGACGATGCTTTGCCATGCTAGCAGTCAGCAGCTGTGCGTCACTGCAGGTTGCCCAGGATCAAACCAAAGAGGGTCGGACCTGCATCGCCACCATTTTTCCACCATCCAGAACTGAAATATCATTGCTGACATGTACACATAAGGAACTGTCGGACATTGAAACTTGGACTCAGAACTGTTGGACATTGAAATTGGGACTTAAAACATTTTTTGTCCTTGAAATGTTATGCTTAAGTTTTAAAATGTTTTGGGTTACGTATTGGCATTGTTATTGTTTTAATAGCCAGAGTTTTGTTCTTGATGTGTAAGTTATAGTAGCTTAATTAATTAAAAAAAAAAAAAAGGGTGAGATGTGGGAAACTGATATAGGGTTAAGCCTCGGACTGACCTGCTGGCAAAGTCACAAACAAGTCCTAGCTTAGAGGGCACAGTCCTCTTAGCATAATTAGGCTTGACCTTATAACACTCCCTAGATCTTATCTGGGAATCTAATGGGCTGAGGAAGTGCAGGAAGTATAACCATGGTGTAAACAAGTGAAACTCACAAGAAAAGTGTAACTTTGGTAACCACTACCTTGTTTACCCCTCACTATAAAAAGCTTGGTGAGGCCTGAGCACAGTGGAAGTCCTTCCTCTTGAGTTGGACTTGCCGCCTGGTCCCCCAATATTCCCAACTTATCTTGTGTCTTTTCTTTTTCATTTGTTGTGCGGCTCCTCTTCCAGACCCGATCCCTGAACCACGCAGGACGTGGAGGGAAACACGACACCTGGTCATCGTGGGTGAGGGGCTCAGAGCTGTTTTCAGACTGGCCACACCCCCTTCAGGGTGGGGGGGGTCCCCACTTCGGTGCCTGCCCAGCCTGGGTGAGGGGCTAATGGCTGTTTGGAGACTGTCCAAGCCCCCCAGCGGGTACTCTCACCCCATGGGGGTGAGGCCAGCCTGGGTGAGGGGCTGATGGCTGTTTACAGGCTGGCCACAGCCCCTTCAGGGTCAGGGGGGTCCCTACTGGGGTGCCTGGCCAGCCTGGGTGAGGGGCTGATAGCTGTTTGCAGGCTGGCCAAACCCCCTAGAGGAGACCCTCAGCCCATGGGGGTGTGGCCAGCCTGGGTGAGGGGCTGATGGCCATTTTCAGGCTGGCCACACTCCTCGGCTACCCAAGCTCCCAGACTCTCCTTTTTTTCTTTCTTTTATTTTTTTCTGGGATATAATTATCTTCTATAATTGAAACTTTGTAGCCTTGAGTGTAGCCCAGGGGTGGCCAGGGCTGGCCAGAAGCTTGGCTTCCTCCATTGCTGGGGGCAACCCAAGCCTCCTGCTGCTCCAGCTCCATGGCCTCTGCCATCATAGTTGGGTTAATTTGCAGACTCACTCCTGATTGGCTTGTGGGCATGGCTTGTGGGTGTGGCTTGAGCATAGCAGAGGGATAGTTAATTTGCATGTTTCTCTTTTATTATATAGGATGTAATGAAATTTCCAAATCAACAGTATAAAATAAATAATTTGAGCTCTGGTTCCAGCCCTGCATGTAAGGAGCTTAGAATTCACCCCTTTCATTTTCTTGCCTTAAGAACCTGTAAGGTACATTTATGAGTTGATTTTAATCAAACTGACAACATCGCTGGGAAGCAAGATCTCAAATGCTACGAAGAATAGCAGTTGTGCAGTTTTTTTATACATTTGGAATTAAGGAAGGAAAGGTAAAAAAAAAATTGCATAATGGTTGGAGAAAGCAAGGTGGGGATTGGATTACAGGTAGGGAAATGCTCAACTCCAGCCCCCTCTAGCCACCATGTCCTACCTAAAGGAGCAGGTGAAACTGAAAAAACTTGTGAGGTGTACAGCCCAGAGGAACTAGCTTACTGAATGACTGAGACTTAATCACAGGACTATAGAACACTTCCTCTTCCTCCAACTTACCACCCCATTACTAAAGGCCTTTTTACCCAGTACATCCTGTTTGCCTTTCAATCAACAATCACAAGGCACCATAAAAAGAAAAAAGAAAAAAAAACCACAAAGTTTGAAGAGACTTAAAAAGTATCAGTATCAATCAGATATGGCAGGAATGTTGGCATTATTAGACTGAAAATTAAAAAAAGAAACTATGGTTAACATATTATGGGATTTAATGGAAAAAGTAGACAACATTTAGGAACAGATGGATAATGTAAGCAGGGAGATGGTAACTCTAAAAATAATAAAAAGATAAATGTTAGAGATTAAAAACACTGTAAAGGAGGTGAAGAATGCCATTGATGGACTCATTAGTGGACTGGTCATGGCTCAGAAAATAATATCTGAGCTTAAGGATATGATAATAAACACATCCAAAACTAAAAAGCAAAGAGAAAAAAAACAAATAAACAAACAAAATAAAACACAGACTATTCAAGAACTGTAGGACAACTACAAAAGATGTAACATACTAGCAATGCCAGAAGGAGAAGAAAGAGAAAGGAACAGAAGAAATATTTCAAGCTTGCTATAGATCAAATGTTCATGTTCTCCCAAAGTTCACATGTTGAAACCATAGCTCACAATGTCATGATATTAGGAGGTAGGGCCTTTGGTATATTGTTAATAGTTCTTCCAGCCTTCCCAAAGAGACCTACAGCCTTCTGCATGGTAACTGCATGTTGGGGAAAATGAAATAATTAGGCCTTTCAGTTTAGACTACTGAACACAAGCTCTGAGCTGATACTGATTTCTGGAGACCCAAATTATCACTCTGGCCTACCAGTAAAAGTAAGGGCTTATGCAGTCAAGTGATCAATGGAATTCTGGCTGGGTCATTTTCACAGTGGGTTCCTGTGGTTGTTTTACCAGTTCCAGAATGCATAGGAATAGATATACTTAACATCAGGCAGAATTTCTATATTGTTTTCTGACCTGTGAAGTGAGGATTATTATAATGGAAAGGCCAAGTGGAAGCAATTACAACTGCCTCAATCTAGGAAAATACTAAATAAAAAAGCATTGCTGCATTCCTGGAGGGATTGCAGAGATTAGTGCCATCATTAAGGACCAGAAAGAGGTAGGGGTGGTGCTTTCCATCACATCCCCATTTAATTGCTTATTTGGTCTGTGCAGAATACACATGGATCTTGGAGGATGACAGTGGATTTATCTATCATATACTTAACCATGTGATGACTCCAACAGCAACTGTTGTACTAGATGTTGTTTCATTGTTTTAGCAAATTAACACATCCTCTCCTACATGGTATGCAGGTATTGATCTGGCAAATGCTTTTGTTCCATCCCGGTCTTTAAAGAACACCAGACATCATATGACATTAAGGAATTACAAATTAAAACAACAGTGAGATATCACTACATATTTACTAGAATGGTCAAAATTTCAAACACTGACAATGCCATATGCTGGAGCAATGTGGAACAACAGGAACTCTCATTCTCTACTGGGAATGCAAAATGATACCGACACATTTGAAGATAATTTGTAGTTTCTTACTAAACTAAACATACTCATACCATATGATCCAGAAATTGCACTCCTGGAAATTAATTGAAAACTTATGTCCACACATAAACCTACATTACATATGAATGCTTACAGCAGCTTTATTCATAATTTCCAAAACATGGAAGCAAACAAGGTATTCTTTTTCCAAAATATATTTTTATTGATTTCAGAAAGGAAGGGAGAGGAAGAGAGAGATAAAAACATCAATGGTGAGAGGGAATCATTGATTAGCTGCCTCCTGCACATTGGACTGAGCCTGCTATCCAGGCATTTGCCCTTAACTGGAATAGAACCTGGGACCCTTCAATCCACAGGCCAATGCTCTATTCATTGAGCTAAACTGGCCAGGGCAAGGTATTCTTTAGTAGGTTAGTGAATTAAAAAATACTGTGGTACATCTAGACAATGGAACATTATCTAGTGCTAAAAAGAAATGAGCTAGTAAGGCATGAAAAAGCTTTAATGTACATTAGTGAAAGAAGTAAATTTGGCAGGGCTTCCTACTTTACAACTCTACTTATACAATGTTCAGGAAATGGTAAAATTATGGAGACTGTAATAAGATCAGTGGTTGCCAGAGATTGGGTAAGAGGGGTGAATAAGCAGAGCACAGATAATTTTTATGGCAGGGAAATTATTCCATATGCTACTACAATGGTGGCTATATTTCATTATACGTTTGTTCAAACCCATAGAAAGTACACCACCAAGAGTGAAGCCTAATGTAAACTATGGACTTTGGTGATTAATCATGTCAATGTAGGTTCTTTGATGTTAGGAAATTTACCACTGTGGTGGAGGGTGTCACTATTGGGGTAAAGTTGTGCAGAAGTGTGGGTGTATATTAGAACTCTAAATATATTTCAAACAATTTTTCAGTGAACCCAAAACTTTCTTAAAAAATAAAGTATATTAATTTAAAGAAACACAAACAATCCAATTAGATAATGGGGAAAATACATAAATAAATGTTTCACCAAACATGATACACAAATGGCATGGAAGCACATGAGAAGTGTATAAAACAATTAGCCATTAGGGATATTAAAATTAAAACCAGAATGAGATATCAAAATGGCTGAAATAAAAAAAAAATATGACAAGACCAAATGTTGACAAAGAAGATTGATAAACTAAACCACTCATGCATAGCTGGTGGGAATGTACAATGATAAAGTTGCTCAAGAGGACATTTTGTCAGTTTGCTAACATGCAACAATCATAAGACTTAGCAATTACCTGTAGCAATTATCCTCAAGAAAGGAAAATGTATATTCACATAAAAGTACACAGCAATGTTTATAGAAACTTTCTTTATAATAGCCCCAAACTGAAAACCACCCAAATTCCCTTCAGCGGGTAAATATTTAAACAAACTAATACACCTGTACTTTTGAATGCTACTCAGCAATAAAAAGGAATAAATATTGATACATACAGCAACCTGAATAGATCACCAGAGAATTAGACTCAACCTGAATAGATCACCAGAGAATTAGGCTGAGTGAAAAAAGCCATTTCCAAAGGTTACAAATCATATTATTTCATTTATATAACATTCTTGAAATGACAAAATTGTACAAAAAGAGAACTGATTAATATTTGTTGGGTTAATGGGAGGGTGGTCACAGGACTAATGCTACTCAGCTATTAAATGACAACATAAGGTATCCTGGTGGTGACAAACTGTTCTGTGTTTTGACTATATCAATGTTAATATTCCGGTCATGATATCTAGTGTAGTTTTGCAAGATGCTACCATTGGAGGAAGTGGGTAAAGAACATGAAAGCCCTGGCTAGTTTTTGCTCAGTAGATAGTGCATCAGCCTTCAGACTGAAGGGTCCTGGGTTTAATTCTGGTCAAGGACACAAGCCCAGGTTTTGGGCTAGATCCCCAGTGAGCAGCTGATCAATGACTCTCTCTCATCATTGATGTTTCTATCTCTCTCTCCCTCTCCCTTCCTCTCTGAAATCAATAAAAGATATATTTAAAAAGAAATGCCTTTTAAAAAAGAATATAGCAAATTTCTCTATATTATTTATTACAAATTCATGTTGGTGAAGTATCTAAAAATAAAAAGTAAAGGGGGTGAAATATATGATGATCAAATAAGATAACTTCAGGTGGTGAGCACAATGCAATATACAGATTATGTGTTATAGAATTGTACACTTGAAAGCTACATAATTTTATTAACCAACTAGAGGCCAGTGCATGAATTCATGCACCAGTGGGGTCCCTCGGCCTGGCCTGCAAGATTGGGCCGAAACTGGCTCTCTGACATCCTCCAAGGGGTCGTGGATTGCAAGAGGGTGCAGGCCAGGCTGAGGGACCCCACTGGTGCATGATCGGGGCTGAGGAGGGACCATGGGAAGGCTCCAGGGCATGTCTGGCCCATCTTGGTCAGTCCTGATCGGCCAGATCCCAGCAGCAAGCTAACTTACCAATCAGAGTGTCTCTCTCCTGGTGGTCAGTACACATTATAGTGAGAGGTTGAGTGGCCTTAGCATATCATTGGCATATTATGCTTTGATTGGTTGAACGGTCAACTGGTCAACCAGACACTTAGCATATTAGGCTTTTATTATATAGGATGTCACCCAATATATATCTATATATATATCTATATATATAAAAGCCCAAGTGACCAGCCCACTGGCCTATCAGCCAGTAGCTATGACACACACTGACCACCAGGGAGCAGACGCTTAACGTAGGAGTGGAAACTACAGGCATAGAAACATGAGACAGACTAATGAATCTCAGAGGGAAGGGGGGAGAGGGGAGGGTGGGAAGAGATTAACCAAAGATCTTATATGCATACTAGAGGATTCGTGCACTGGTGGGCTCCTTCGGCCTGGACTGCAAGGATCAGGCCAAAACCTGCTCTCTGACATCTCCCGAGGGATCCCAGATTGCGAGAGGGTGCAGGCCAGGCCAAGGGACCCCACTGGTGCAAGGGCCTCTAGTATGTATATATCTATAATAATAAAAGCATAATATGCTAATTAGTCTGGATGTCCTTCCAGACGATTTTCTGGACAAAGCTGGGGCTGAGAGGGAAGCCTGGGTCCCAGGTGCCAGAGGGAAGCTGGTGCTGGCAGCAGGGGGAAGGAAGGACTACTTTAGCACAGATTTCATGCATCAGGCATCTAATATATATATATATATATATATATTAGATATCAGTATAAGTCACAATTGTCAAAAGGTTGAAGAAACTCAAATTCTCATCAAGTGATGAATGGATAAGCACAGTGTGGCATATTAAAACAATATAATATTATTCAACCATTAAAAGAATGAATTACTGACATATGCTACAATATAGTTGAACCTTGAAAGCCATATGTTAAATGAAAGAAGCCAGTCACAAAATACCTTATACTATATGATTGCATTAATGTGAAATTACAGAATAGGCAAATCCTTAGAGACAGAAGATTAGTGGCTGCCAGAGATTTGGGGAAATGGGGTGTGATTGTTTAATGAGTTTGAAATTTCCTTTTGCAGTGATGAAAAGTTTCTAGAACTATATAGTGTTGATAGTTGTACAACATTGTGAATAATACTTGATTCCAGGGATTCTGAAGATGGCGGCGATATAGGCAGACATGACCCAGGTCGTGTCCCGGAGCAAATGGAGTGAGCAGCTGAAACTAATAACACCCACCCCGAATTGGCGAAATTGCTCAGCTGGTGAGACCGTTTGCAGCCAGGAAGGGCAGAACTCCCCTGGAAAGGTAAAGAAAAAAACAAACCAGGGTTTTGGGCAGGAAAGTTTGCCAGACCTCTGAGCCCAGAGGGTCGGAGGGAGACCGCATGGCAGACAGCTGCGTCCCTTGGGACAGGCACAGCCCCTGACTGGGGAAAGGAGATCTGCGGGATTCCTGGCACTGCCGGGGGATTTGAGAGCTGGGTTCTGTGATCACGGAAGACTGAGCCTAAAGGGGGCAGCCTGAAGAGCTGACCAGACCATGCAGTGCCGGTAAGAGAAGAGCTTACAGAAACCAAGCCTTCCCCGTTTCCGCAGCTGCTGTTTGTTTGTTTGTTTTCACTGAATCCTGTTAATAAGATATTTCGGATACAGACACTCACCTGTGCTGAAGAGAGGGAGAGGGTGCGGAGGGGTGGAATCTGGGGAGAGACTGAGGAGAGAAGGGGGGCCGGGAGAGGTGGCAGCAAATTGAGTGCTGAGACACCCCTGAGCCCAGGACTGGAGCAGCCATTCTTTCCAGAGAGTGAGACTCCTCCCCCCAGCCCCCAGGCAAGGAGCACAGCCACACCCAGATTCCACCCTGAACGAGATCAAGGATTGAAATAATCTGATCAGTCCCTGGGAGTTAACAGGGTCTGGCCTATAGAGGGATTTTCAATCCCAGCAACAACACAGAGCGGGTAAATATTAAGGAACCAGCTCTGGATAGTTGATCTCTCCAAATCAGTTTTAAGTGCGATAGAGATGCCCTATAGCCTCAGAGGCCAACCCCAGAACACTGCCACCCAGAGGCTGAGCCACAAACTGACTCTTTGCTAAACACAAAATAAGGCAGTCTGGGAAACAAATACGACCTGCTTTAAAATAAGGACTGTGATTTACAACACAGAGGAACAGTTTATCGCAGGGAAACTCAACACTCTCCTGAATACCTGGCCGGACTAAAGGCAAGCCAGACTGAAGAACAGAAGAACCGAAGGACCTTCACTACTGCAAATTTTTTTTTCTTTTTTCACCTTTTAACTAAGAAACCAATTTTTTTTCTTATTTTTCTTTTTTTTCTTCTTTTTCCATCACCTGATTTTACCCTTTTAATTACTACCTTTTGTTTTTAACCAGTATTATTACTGCTATCATTTTACCATTTTTTAAAGTGCCATTTTATTTATTCTTTATTTTATTTTGGGATTAGTGTCCTCCATTCTATTTTCATCGTTATATTATTAGTTGTTTCTAGTTTTCATCCATCTCCAGGGAACTGTTGCTGGAATTTGTTGGTATTAGTGGCGGTTCTATAGGAGTATTCTCCTCATATAAAAAGTCTCTTCCCCTCTTCCACTTCCTTCTCTCTTTTCGCTCTTTTTTTTTTCTTTTTTCTTCTTTTCTTTTCTCCCTTTTATTTTCCCCCATCCTTTTTCCCAATTTCATTTTTGCACTCCTTTTTTTGGTCCCTACTTTTCTTTTCTTTTTTCTCTTTTATTTTTTTCTCTTCCTTCTTCCTTATCCCCTAATTCTCTTAATTCGGGTGGTCACCTTTATTTGGGGTTATTAATATTGTGAATATATTTGTGTTTAGTGCCTGGTACGTGGTGCCTTGTTGTGTTGTATTTTGTGCCTTTAAATCAACGCAGCAGATCCAAGCAACAGCAGCCTCCGAGCACCACACCCTCTGCTGAGGAACAGCAGCTGTACGTGAAGCCTCCCCCCACCAGCCAGAAGAGCCACCACAGCTGTGAACAGCACCCACCAGAGGAGCTGCTGCCAACTGAGGAGCAGCTGCTACCGCAACCGCCCGAAGAACAACCACAGACCAATGAGTCACTGCCACCCAGGGAGCAGCCACTGAACGACTCAATGCCTAGATATGTCAGTGAGATCAAACATGGGTAGACAAAGAAAACCCCAAAGGAAAGAGAAGGAGGACTCTCCAGAAAAGCATCTAAGTAATACAGAGGCATGCAACATGACAGAAAAAGAATTCAGAATAAGGGTCCTAGAGTGCATAAACCGGATGGAGGAAAAAATCAACAACTTCTACAAGAAGCAAGAATAAACAAATGAAAAAGTCAACTACCTATGCAAGAAGCAAGAAGAAACAGATGAAAAATCAATAACATATGGAAGAAGCTAGAAGAAACAGATGAAAAAATCAACAACTTAAGTAAGACCCAAGAAGAAATGCAGAGTGATATAGCTGCAATAAAAAACATCATTGAAAGTATCAACAGTAGACTAGGAGAAGCGGAGGACCGAATTAGTGAATTAGAAGACAAGGAAGCAAAACACACCCAAAATGTACTGCAATTGGAGGAAAAAAATTAAAAGACAGGAGGAGAGCCTAAGGGAGCTTTGGGACAACATGAAACTAAACAATATACGAATGATAGGGGTGCCAGAACAACAGAAAGATGAACAAGGATTAGAAAACCTATTCGAAGAAATAATATCCGAAAACTTCCCTGAGGTGGGGAAGAAAAAAGTCACAGAAGCCCAGAGAGTCCCAAACAAGGTGAACCCGAAAAGACCCACACCAAGACACATCATAATTACCATGGCAAATGTTCAGGACAAAGAGAGAATCTTACAGGCTGCAAGAGAGAGACGGAAAGTTACATACAAGGGATCTCCCATTAGATTATCAAATGATTTCTCAACAGAAACACATCAGGCCAGAAATAATGGACAGAAATTTACAAAGTGATGCAAAGCAAAGGACTGAATCCAAGAATACTCTATCCAGCAAGGCTATCATTCAAACTTGAAGGGGAAATAAGAAGCTTCACAGACAAAAAAAGGCTAAGGGAATTTATCACCACCAAGCCAGCAATGCAAGGTGCTAAAGGGACTGGTATAAAAAGAAGAAATAAAAAGCTCAGAAAGAAAACAGCCACACACACACAAAAAAAAATGGCTACAAACAAGTACCTTTCAATAATAACTTTAAACGTAAACGGACTAAATGCTTCAACCAAAAGACATCAAGTGGCTGAATGGATAAAAAAACATGACCCATACATCTGCTGTCTACAAGAAACCCACCTCATTAGAAGGGACTCACAAAGACTGAAAGTGAAAGGATGGAAAAATATCTTTCAGGTAAATGAAAAGGAAAAGAAAGCTGGGGTAGTGTCATAAGTGTTTCCCTCCACGTCCTGCGTGGTTCAGGGTTCGGGTCTGGAAGAGGAGCTGCACAACAAATGAAAAAGAAAAGACAGGAGATAATTTGGGAATATTGGGGGACCAGGCGGCAAGTCCAACTCAGGAGGAAGGACTTCCACTGCGCTCAGGCCTCACCAAGCTTTTTATAGTGAGGGGTAAACAAGGTAGTGGTTACCAAAGTTACACTTTTCTTGTGAGTTTCACTTGTTTACACCATGGTTATACTTCCTGCACTTCCTCAGCCCATTAGAATCCCAGATAAGATGTAGAGAGTGTTATAAGGTCAAGCCTAATTATGCTAAGAGGACTGTGATCTCTAAGCTAGGACTCGTTTGTGACTTTGCCAGCAGGTCAGTCCAAGGCTTAACCCTATATCAGTTTCCCACAGGGTAGCAATACTTATATCAGACAAAATAGACCTCAAAGTGAAGGCCATAACAAGAGATAAGGAAGGCTGCTTCATAATACTAAAGGGATCAATACAACAAGAAGATATAACCCTGGTAAACCTATATGCACCCAATGCAGGAGCACCCAAATTCATAAAAAATCTCCTGGAAGATATCAAAGGAGAGATCGACAACAATACAATCATAGTAGGGGACTTGAATACACCACTGAGAGCACAGGATAAGTCCTCTAGACAAACAATCAGCAAAGATACAGCAATCCTAAATGACTCACTAGATCAGATGGACTTAATTGACATCTTCAGAACACTTCACCCCAAAGCCAGGGAATATACATTCTACTCATGTGCTCATAAGACATACTCAAAAATAGACCATATATTGGGTCACAAGCAAAGTATTCCCAAATTCAAGAAGATTGAAATCATAAAAAGCATCTTTGCAGACCACGATGGCATAATATTAGAAATAAACTACAATAAAAACAACCCAAAATACTCAAACACCTGGAAGCTGAATAGCATGCTATTAAATATTGATTGGGTTACCAATGAGATCAAAGAAGAAATTTAAAGCATCCTGGAAACTAATGACAATGAAAACACAACAATCCAAAACCTATGGGACACAATGAAAGCAGTCCTGAGACGGAAGTTTATAGCTCTACAGGCCTATCTCAAAAAACAAGAAAAAATGTTAGTAAAACAGCTAACTCTACAACTCAAAGAATTAGAAAGAGAGCAACAAGAAAACCCCAGAGTGAGCAGAAGGAAGGAGATAATAAAGATTAGAGCAGAAATAAATGACATAGAGACCAAAAAAACAATACAGAAAATCAATGAAACCAAGAGCTGGTTCTTTGAAAGGATAAACAAGATTGACAAACCTCTAGCCAGACTCACCAAGAAGCAAAGAGAGAGGACCCAAATAAACAAAATCAGAAACGATAGAGGCGAAATAACGACAGACCCCACAGAAATACAAATGATTGTTAAAAAATACTATGGACAGCTCTACTCCAACAAACTAGACAACCTGGAGGAAATGGACAAATTCCTCGAAAAATACAACATTCCAAAACTCAATCAGGAAGAATCTAAAAATCTCAACAGGCCAATAACTATGGAAGAAATTGAAGCAGTCATCAAAAAGCTTCCAGCAAACAAAAGCCCAGGACCAGACGGCTTCACAGGGGAGTTTTACCAAACATTCAAGGAAGAACTAAAACCTATCCTCCTCAGACTACTACAAAAAATTCAAGAGGAAGGAACACTTCCAAGCTCATTCTATGAAGCCAGCATCACCCTAATACCAAAACCAGGTAAAGACAACACAATGAAAGAGAATTATAGGCCAATATCCCTCATGAACATAGATGCCAAAATCCTCAACAAAGTCTTAGCAAATCGGATCCAGCAGTACATCAGAAAGATCATACACCATGACCAAGTAGGATTTATCCCAGGAATGCAAGGATTGTACAATATCCGCAAATCAATAAACGTGATACATCACATAAACAAATTGAAAGAAAAAAACCACATGGTCATATAAATTGATGCAGAAAAAGCATTTGACAAAATTCAACACCCATTTTTGATAAAAACTCTCAGTAAGGCGGGAGTAGAAGGATCATACCTCAACATAATAAAAGCCATATATGACAAACCCACAGCCAACATCATACTCAATGGACAAAAACTGACACCATTTCCCCTAAGAACAGGAACAAGACAGGGATGCCCCCTCTCACCACTCCTGTTCAGCATAGTACTGGAAGTTTTAGCCATTGCAATTCGTCAAGAAGAAGAAATAAAAGGCATCCAAATTGGAAAAGAGGAAGTAAAACTGTCCTTATTTGCAGACGACATGATATTATACATACAAAACCCTAGAGACTCCATCAAAAAGCTACTAGACTTAATACATGAATTTGGCAATGTAGCAGGATACAAAATTAACCCCAAGAAATCTGAGGCATTTCTATACACCAATAGTGAACTTTCAGAAAGAGAGACTAAAAAACCAATCCCGTTTACCATCACACCAAAAAAATTAAGCTACCTAGGAATAAACTTAACTAAAGAGGTAAAAGACCTCTACTCAGAAAACTACAGGACATTGAAAAAAGATATAGAGGAAGACATAAACAGATGGAAGAACATACCGTGTTCATGGATTGGTAGAATCAACATCATTAAAAGGTCCATACTACCCAAAGCACTCTATAAATTCAACGCACTTCCCATTAAAATACCAACGGCATACTTCATAGATCTAGAACGAACTCTCCAAAAATTCATCTGGAATAAAAAAAGACCCCGAATAGCTGCAGCAATCCTGAAAAAGAACAAAGTAGGTGGGATCTCAATACCAGATATCAAGATGTATTACAATGCCACTGTTCTCAAAACTGCCTGGTACTGGCACAAGAATAGGCATATAGATCAATGGAATAGAATAGAGAGCCCAGAAATCGGCCAGAACCAATATGCTCAATTAATATTTGACAAAGGAGGCAAGAACATACAATGGAGCCAAGATAGTCTCTTCAATAAATCGTGTTGGGAAAATTGGACAGATATATGCAAGAAAATGAAACTAGACCACCAACTTACACCATACACAAAAATAAACTCAAAATGGATAAAGGACTTAAATGTATGACAGGGAACCATAAAAATTCTAGAAGAATCCAAAGGCAACAAAATCTCAGACATATGCCGAAGCAATTTCTTCACTGATACAGCTCCTAGGGCACTTGAAACTAAAGAAAAAATGAACAAATGGGACTACATCAAAATAAAAAGCTTCTGCAGAGCAAAAGAAACCATCAACAAAACAACGAGAAAACCCACTGTGTGGGAAAACATATTTGCCAATGTCATATCTGATAAGGACCTAATCTCCAAAATTTATGGGGAACTCATACAACTTAACAAAAGGAAGATAAACAATCCAATCAAAAAATGGGCAAAGGACCTAAGTAGACACCTTTTAAAAGAGGACATTCAGAAAGCCAAGAGACATATGAAAACATGCTCAAAGTCACTAATCATCCGAGAGATGCAAATCAAAACAACAATGAGGTACCATCTCACACCTGTCAGACTGGCTATCATCAACAAATCAACAAATGACAAGTGCTGGAGAGGATGTGGCGAAAAAGGAACACTTGTGCACTGCTGGTGGGAATGCAGACTGGTGCAGCCACTATGGAAGACAGTATGGAGTTTCCTCAAAAAACTGAAAATGGAACTCCCATTTGACCCTGTGATCCCGCTTCTAGGAATATATCCCAAGAAACCAGAAACACCAATCAGAAAGGATATATGCACCCCTATGTTCATAGCAGCACAATTCACCATAGCTAAGATCTGGAAACAGCCTAAGTGCCCATCAGTAGATGAATGGATTAGAGAACAGTGGTACATCTACACGATGGAATACTATGCTGCTCTAAAAAAGAAGGAACTCTTACCATTTGCAACGGCATGGATGGAACTGGAGAGCATCATGCTAAGTGAAATAAGCCAGTCAATGAAGGAAAAATACCACATGATCTCACTCATTCATGGATAATAGAGACCATTATAAACTTTTGAACAATAATAGATACAGAGGCAGAGCTGCCTCAAACAGATGGTCAAACTGCAGTGGGAAGGCCGGGGAGGGTTGGGGGACAATAGGTAGGGGGGTAAGAGATCAACCGAAGGACTTGTATGTATGCATATAAGTATAACCAATGGACATAAGACACTGGGGGATAGGGGAGGCTAGGGGACTGTCTAGGGCGGGGGGGGGGGAATGGACACATATGTAATACCCTTTGTATTACTGTAAGCAATTAAAAAAATAAATAAAACAAACAAACAAAAATACTTGATTCCATTGAATTGTTCACCTTAAAATGGTTAATTTTATGTTATGTGTATTTTATACCACAACAAAAAGAAAAATATAGTAGAAAGTGAGATATCAATATGTTAAAATATTTATTTTAGGGTGAGTAGATTATAAATAATTTTTATAGTCTACTTTATACTCATGTATTTTATTTTATAAATATTTAAAATGAACATTTATTAGTGTTGCCATCCTAAAAATTTATAGGAAGAAATAATAATGTATATACTCTAATTCTTAAACCTAAAATTCAAGGAAAGTTGGAGATAGTGGAGTGGAAGGAAGAAAATGAATTTAATACATATTTTTTTATTATGGAAAATGACAAACCAGAATACAAATTATATAGAATAGTATGCTGAATCTTCATTTACCAATTGTCCAGCTTCAATGTTCATCATTTCATGAGCAATCTTATTTTATTTATAAACCACCTGTTTAGAAAGGATTAGTAAAAATTGCTGTGGGTGAGTTTTTGAAAAGAGTGTAGGTTCTGAAATGGAACATGCCTGAATTTTCATCTCAGCTCTCAGATTCCAAACACTTTGGTTTGAATCCTAGTATTTTTGACTGGTCAGCAGGTCCTTAGGCTGGTAGCATAATCTCAAGTTTCCTGCTCTACCAAAAATATTCAAAGTGTTTCTAAATCATAAATAAAATGACTTGTGGAAGCATGAATACATATGATACAGGTTATTGGATTAATTGTATTGGCTATCACTTTTTTTAAACAACTTAAATGTAAGTCAGACAACAGAAATTTATTTTTTTAAAAAAACAAAATTTATTCACTGAAGAGCTTATAAAAATATTTCGACAGAGAGACCCCATGTCTCAGATGGGCTGAGGCAGTCTCAATTTGCTCCTTTGATCAGCCAAAATGATTATTAGAGCTCCCCTTCATTTTCAAAGAGTTCCTGTTTGAATAACAGATTTTATTATAGTTACCATTTATCAAGAAAGTTAAAGAAAATGATATTCAGGAAATTAAAAACAAATTACAATAAAGAAATCTGATAAATGAGTATATGTCTTCTTTAAGAGTATGAACATTTCCATGTTGATAAACAATTTTTAAAAATAACTATTTTTGTATGCTGACTGAATTTCCCTGACACTCATAATTTTGTATATGTTTTAGAACAGATTTTATGATTCTGGGTCATCCCAAATGATTTTAGTCTGGTGCAAATATGAAGCTTTAAAGGAGGTAACTCTTAAGCAGTGCTGAGATTTCATCAGATCCCCCATCTTCCTATTCTGCCAAGGCAAGCAGGTCAATTCCCTCATAAGAGAAAGGCTGTTAGAGCCACATGAAGAAGCCCTTGTGGACAAATCAGATCACTGAAACAGCCACAGTGCTAATAGCTGCTCCAATCAAATAAAAATCCAACTGCTACTGCGCATGGCTCTGGTACCAACAATTGTAAAGTGTTTTACAATCACCTTTAACAAGCCTGTCTCGCATCAACCCAGGGGGCACACAGTGAAATCACTGAGCTTTTTTTTTCTAATAGTGAAGTATATTCATTCATTCAACATTTATTAAGTACCTTACATGCCCCATGTTCTATGCTAGGCAGTAAAGATACAAAGATGTGTAAGGCAGAGTCAATGGCCTAGCTGGCTACAAAGTTAGATGAGGAGTGAAGTTTGAACTCACAGATTCTGGGGATTTGAAATTGGTCTTACCATCTATAAGTATAAATTACAAATCATCATTTGTTTTCTAGAATCTGCCATTTCTACTCATCCATTTATTTTCAAGAAATACTCATTGGGTGCCCACTCTAGTATAGGAACTATTCTAGATACCAGAAATACCAGCAGTCCCTGCCCTCATGGTGCTTATAGCCTAGAGGAGGGAAATGAGAAAAAACACAACTATACATATCAAATGGTGATAAGTGTTTTGAGAAGAAAATAGTTTAGAGTAAAAAGGAATGGAACTTGATGGGGGAGAGATATTGGATGGTTAGGGAAAGCTTCCTTCAAAGTAAGTATTGAGAGGAAATTTTAATGAATGAGATATGAACTAAGAGCATTCCAAGGGACAAAATCATGGTAGGTATATTCCCCCAAACAGCAAGGATGCCAGTGTAGGTGGAATAGAGTGAGTTGGGGAGAGAGTGAGTGGTCGTTTAGAGAGAAAGTCAGATGTAGGGAAGCAGGGCAGGCTGTGGAGGGCCTCTAAGTAATTGTATAGAAACTGAATTTTATTCTAAACATGTGCTTGGAAGCCACTGGATTTTAGAGTATCAGCTTAGGGATGGCATTTAAAGTCATGAGACTGGAAATTGAACAAAGGAGGTAGTGTAGAACTTTGGGAGACTGAAAAAGAATAGCCAGTAGGGTAGAAGAGAAGCCAGGAGAGAGGAGCATCTCAGATGCCTACTAAAAACGGTACCTAAGGAGGAAGGTATGATCAGCTATGTCAAATGCCACTTTATTTATCCCATAATAGTTTACTGAAAGCTCACTTCTCTAAGCATTGTGCTGAGTGCTTGGGATCCAAAGCTGAACAAAATATGGTTCTTGCCCTGGAAGAACTCATAGTGCTGTGGAAGAGATGGCAAAGTAAACAGACCATACTGATACAATGGTGTCCGTGCTAAAGAGTCCATGGATGCACAAGGTACCATGGGAACATGTACCTTCTCTTTATGTGACTTTACCCCTAAATTTTCAGAGGCAAGTGATTGGCATGAATAGATCTCTTTTATTAGCATAGCGCATTGGCTGATCACTGCCAAAGATGTACTGGATGACATTCCAGGTTTTATTTCCTAAGAGATGAGTTATGTATAAGCCAAATCCCTTGGGAGATATTTTCAGAATAGGCAAGGTATTGTTATAGTCATGAAAGTAATTGGTATTCATACTCTTTTACTTCTTATTCAAACTAGAATATACATTGAGAAAAAGTATAAATATATACTGGTCAATATATATGGAAGCTCAGACAAATGTTCTTGATGTACAGCAATGGATTTCCATAAGGACACTTCCTGGAGGATATAGGAACAGACCAGCAGAATTCACAAAATGTGCAACTTCCAAGGGAAGCGATTTGCTTAAGCAACTTGATTATTTTTATTTAGTTCACTGAAGTTACCAATTCAGTTAAAAATAATAATTTTCTTGAGTTTGTGTACTTGTCTGTAGACAAAACAACCACATAACTGACTTGGTGGATTTATTAATTTAAATGGCCCCTCCCCTAGCTTTCAGGTCACAGTGCATGCTCCTTAGTGTGACACACAAAACCTTTCTAGAGGAAGCAGAGCAGAGAAGATCGATTTGCTTATTCTAGACCAGGGGTGGGCAACCATTTTGTGAGTGCGTGCTAAAACCAGCAAAATCTCTGACTCAAAATTCTTCTGCATGCCAACCCTAATTTTTTGAGAACATGTTACGCCTACTTGATATCTCTTAAGGTGTACGTATGTGAAGAACATTGAAGAAATAATAAAATTCATTCGAGAGACAAAAACACAGTATATGATGATGAAAAATACATTTATTTTTTAATGTATACATGTACACTGATAGTCTGACAAAAAACTGTATGACTCCGTTTGATATTATCAGTGGGACTTTTGCTGCTGCATCACTGATGACAGAGATTTTACATCAGGTTTATATTCCGTGACCTTCAGAGATATGCACGAGCTACTACTTTCATTCATCAGGCTATTCCTATTACGAGACTTAACAAAATTCATCACGAGAACAAAGATTCACAAGCGTATGTGGATGAAACCAAAACACTGGTTGGATCTAGGAAGGAGGGAGAGTTAAGGCAGAGGCATAGAAATTGCTCTTCCCCTCTCTCGTCAATCCATGTCTATGGTCTTTAAGATAACTTGTTATGTAAAATTGTTTATTTATCTAAGATGCACCTACACTGAATTTATCTGAAAAATAAAAACATTGATATTAAGAAAAAAATTGTAAATGGAAGATTATGAGAGAGGGTTTCGCGTGCCAGCAAAAGTTAGTGGCCTGCCATGTTTGGCACACGTGCCAGGGGTTGCCCACCCCTGTTCTAGACTCATTCAGCTTTCTTTTGAATCCTGCTTTCACTGTTCCCTAGCTGGGAGACATTGGGCAAGTGCACTCATCTGTAAAATGGGGGTAATAATAATAGAACATGACTGGGAGGTTATTGCAAGCATCAAATATGCTATTCTGTGCAAGGTCCTTAGAAAGTTGTCTAGAGCGTAATGAGTGTCATGCAAATATTTGCCATTATTATTTGGCTCAACTCCACTGCTCTGGCCTCACCAGCTGCCACTTGCAAACATGCCAACCACCTCTAGACAACCAAAGCTGCTCAAAGAACAGAGGAGAGAGAGAGAGAGAGAGAGAGAGAGAGAGAGAGGCCTGCTGCAGTGGTCCAAGCCACAGCTGATGGTGCCAGAGGAGATAGAGAGAACCAGACTGACTCAGATTACAGTTTGAAAGTTGGGCTGACAGTATTTCCTAATGGAGTACATGTGTATATAGTGTGAGGAAAAGAGAAGTAAAAAATAAATAAGGCACCTAGATTTTTAGCTGGAGGAATTAAATAGAAGCAGCTTGGAAGGGGAGCATGTTTCCTATGGATTTTGAGTATCTCCAAGTGGACACATCAAGTAGGCAGTTAGATAATGCAACTGGAGTTCGGGAAGAAGTCAGAGTTGCAGATATAAATTTGAGAATCATTACTATACAGATAATATCTAAAGTGAAAAGCCATGGGAACAGTTGTAAGTCACGTAGGGGCTAATAATACCATGATTCTTTTAGGGTTGTTATAAGGATTCTATGACTGAGTCATGTAAAGTAATTGGCACAGTTTTTGGCCAATAGTAAGTGGCCAATAAATAACTATTGTTATTATTATGACTATTACTAGGAATAATTTATTGCTACTGGGAATGATGGTAAACTTCCATTACTACTTAGAGATGTGCCTCCAAACGCTTTCCCCATAGTGCACACATAGAAAAGGATAACACTTGCACAACTCACTAAGATAAACTTCACTGCCAGAGACTCCGTTCAATCCCTGCCCAGGTGCCCAAGGGATGTGGATATCAATTCTCATTACAACACTGGAGCAAAGGTTGGGAAGGTCAAGCATAGAGCCTTGATATGTAAAGTGTGGTGTGTGTACCAGAGCTCGAGCGTGAAATGGGAGCTTGTTTTCTACTGCGGACCCTCTGGCCCACCAAATCAGAATCTGCACTGTTACAAGCTTCCCTGCGGATTGCTGTGTACCCTAAAGTTTGAGAAGCACTGATTATAAGATTGTCCTGCAAATCTTAAAACTGATAGACATGAAATGACAAATTTGAGACAATTATTTCTTCTTTTCTCCTTGCTTTTACCACAATGTATATATCGTGTCTATTGTGTAGTGGTCCCATGGAGAAATTTATAATAGGGTTGCTTTTGCATTGGAGGACTTCTCTGTAGTGTGTGAACAGCACTGGGGTTCATTGTTTGCTTACTTAAGTGTTTTCCATTTTACAAGGGCATGTTTACCCACATTGTAGCCATGTCTATACATGATGACCTGTCTGGGACCATTGCTTATCCCTGCAGCTGTGACAGTTTATCTCAGTGCTGGAGTTCATGGTGGGAAATGTGACACCTCACTTGGAGCCACATTAATACCACTGCTGAATTGAGTTAATTCCATTTGGCCTGAGCTATGACTCTGAAATACATTAATAAATGAGGCACTATTTATTACATTTGGTTTACATAGAGGGGAATGTGGCTAATTTGAGCCTCCATAAAAACTCATTTTTTCCCTCAGGTCAAAGTTTTATTTCCTGAATAACCCAGTTAGTCTTATTATTCAAATTTTTTATTTGCCCCATATAGATCACACTAAAGGCTAGGCTCACTAGTGCGAAAAATGACTAATTTCTATTTTTGTTAATTTTTTAAAATTAAGTTAAGAATTTTAATTAAAACATTACCTTTCTTTTTCTTTAGAAATGTTCTAACTTCCTTCTGTAGGAAATGGGATCCTGAGGCTCTCATTCAATCCTGACTGGGTCTGGCCTGACTCACAACAGTGCATGTTGAGCCAAGAAAATTCTCCCACTAGATATCCCAGAAACAAAAGACGTGGGTCAGGAACCAAAGAGAAAGATCAAAAGATGTTAACCCAGAAGGAGAGGTAGTACCTCAATAGAAGTTTCCTTCCTCTTCTTCAACTGAGAACAACCTGAGAGGCAAGTAGGAAAGGAATGTGCTTGCGTGTGTGGTTATCTGGGCTGGGACAGAGCCTAGGAACATCCTATGTATTCAGTCTTAAAAGAAAATAGCTTTTTCTAGTACCCACATGTGGTCTATATGTGCCTATATGTGGTCAACAAGTTTTCAGAAAAGGTAGGTGTTTGCATAAGATAGGACTAGGACATCTTTGAGTTAGGTCACCTTGGGGTTCCATCTGTGAATTCCACAAGGTCTTATCACTGCCTGCTTACAGCAGTATGGCTAGTAAAGGTTTTGAAGGACCATGGGCTGCATAGGAAAGAAACACAGAATTATATATTTGGTCCTTGTCATGTTGATATATTCAGGTGAGAATGCAGGGGTAAAACTTTCCCAGTGGCAAAAGCTGATAAAGGAGACTCACTGAGAAAAGGAGATCTAGCAGAAGAGGACTCTGGACATAGGGGAAGCCAGCCCTCATTTTATGATGTGACAGTGGACAAGGTCCTACCTCTCTTGGAGTCTCAGTTGGCCTATTTATCAAAGAGTCTGGGCTCAGTGAACTCAAGGGGCTCTATTGGCAGTGGTATTCTCTAATCCTAGGCTGGTAGTGCCATTCTGAATTTCAGGAAGTGACATGTCAAAGATTTCTAAAAATAGTCATAACACTAAAATCTCAACTGAGATTATCCTCAAAATGTTTCTTTTTCAACAATCACGAAAGGGAAAGAAATCCAGGGTACCAAAGTAATAGAATTCTGAATTGGGGAACTTTTAGGAGGAGAAATAATACAAAGTCCTTGGTTCCATACTCCATCCATGCTCACCCTGAAGCACTCCAGGCTGTAACCAAGAGAAGGGTTGTGGCATGCGGCAATGAATGGAAGAGATGACTCTTGGTGCTCACTTTCCAGCACCCTGTGTGGACAAACTTCAGTCTCCATGACCACTCAGAAACCAACTGTGGTCAGGATCATCAGGAGGGAAAAACATGCATTTTGTTTGTTGAAAATATACAGGAAGAAATAAAAGCACGACATTTTAAATTACCTGTAGGAATTTCAAGGAGAGAAGTTATCATGCTCTTTAATTGGCTATTTTTGCTCACTGTGTATTTTCAGAGACCACAATGAAATGGCAGTAATTTCTTCACTTTTACGGAAAGATTGTTTTTCAGGACATATCACTAGAATTGAATTTCCCCCAAAATACTTTTAAAATGGGCCTTTAAATCATTGAGTATGTTTGTCATTCTGATTAATATTTATGTAAGTGAGAAATCATAAAACTACAATGTGAAATTGAATAACAATAAAATGAATGACTAAGATCTAGTAAAATGAAATGTAAATATTGAACATGCTTCAGTTTTTCATTTCAAGTGGTTAAAACAATGCTATCTCATTCTTATGGTACCAATATGGAAATCTATCAGCCCCAAACCAGGCAAAATTTGAAGTAAATCACATCTGCTTGCACAATCCCATTTTATACAAGGTTTTTGGAACTCGAGGAAAAGCTGCACCAAGAGCAATTCTCATGCTGTTCTTTCCAAAGTCCTTTACTCTGAGGTGGGTGATATGAACAGACCAACGTTGGGGCTTGAAATTGGAGGATCTCTGTTTGTGTGCCTGCTCTGCCATTGCACTTGGCTGTGTGACCTCTGGAAAATCACTCAACTCCTCAGATCTTCCATCTCCTCAGCCATAAAAGAGATGATCTGCTTTCATGAGATATATTTGTCAAATGAGATACAATAGGAAGATATCATAAACAATATTTTCTCACAGTAAAACACAACTAGACCACAGAATTGTGAATATGTTACCTAAAACGGCATAGCACATCACTCCAAAACTTAGTGGTTTAACATAACAACCGTTCTCCTATTTTTCACTCTTTCTGAGCTTCCAGAATTTAGGGAGGACTTAACTGAGCCATTCTGGTTTAGGGTTCATCACAGAACTGTAGGGCAGCTCCACATGGGCTAGTTAGGGCCTCCTGGCAGCATGGTGGCCTCAGGGCAGTTCCACTCTACATGGTGGCTGGAGTTCCCCAGAAGGAGGGTCCCCAGAAATTAGGCAGAATGCATGGCATTTGTATGACTCAACATTGAAAGTCATACAGCTTCTCCAGTGGTCAAGGCCGACACAAAGCCCCAATTCAAGAAGAGACATTAAAAAGGTCCAGGTCACTTAGTAAAAAGAGCACGTGGAATAGAAGGCACTTCTGTAATCATCCTTAGGAAATAGGATCTGCTGCAAATAGCATCAAAAGCAAAAGTTTCTAACATGAATGCTGGTCTTATTTAAAAGATACCTTGAAGTTCTCCAGTGGAACCGCTGCTCAAGACCATTATCCCACTGATGACTTTAGAATGACATTACTACACCCCACAATCCCCTTTTAAGTTGCAAAGAATAATATTTAATACTATGTGAAACATCTGCTCTTCATCAGATAATATTCTACATGCTTTACATACAATATAATCAATCCTTAATCTGGCATTGTAAAGTAGGGAGTATTTCCATTTTAATAAGGAATCCTATTCAGAGAAATGATGTAACATGCCCAGGTCACAGAACTCAAAATCAGATCAGGCCCTTCTTTTACTACGTTTTATGACCTGTATCTTTAGTAGCAAATACTTAACACTAAGTTCTAGGCACTCGGAAACACACACACACACACACACACACACACACACACACACACACACGAGTCTTCACTCAATCCTGTCAAGTACTATTAATATTTCCATTCCATAACGAAACAAAGAGAAATTATGTAATTTGTCCAAGGACAGACAGCGAATAAGTGGTGGAGCCTGATTTTGCACTAAGATCTGAATCCAAAATTATTCTGGAATTATTATGATCTTAACAATTCAGCATAAACCAGCTTTTCAACTTATTTTTCTTTTCTCTATGGAAGGAGGGGTCCACACAGGGTATGTGGCAGGGGAGGAGGCCATGAGGAGATGCAAGGGATGTTTCAAGAAGCTTCTTGTCTGGGAGTGATCACAGTGGTGAAGGTATAACATGGAAAGGCGGCCAGCACACAGAAACCAAGGTCTGCCTACTCCCCAGTTTTTCTAGGGTGGGATGAATGAGACTTGACCACCAACACTCATCTTAAATCACTGTTTTCGCAAAACACCTTTTCTCTGGTGAAAGGGAAAATACAGACCTTAATCAAACATAGTATGCTGCTGCTACTCTCTGTCACATGGAAGCCAGGCTTCTTTCATTTATCATGCATTATTATTGCGCTGGTATTTATAAATGGAGCTCCACATCTTTTTTGCTTTATTGGTGAAAAGCAGTATCACACAGCAGGCGTGTTCATTCTTTGCCCTTAACCTTTGTAATACAGGGTGAGGAAAAAGTCATTATTTGCATACTTTCATTACTATGAGAAACTTAAAATTCAACTAGAAAGCAAGCAATTCATTTATGACAGGTACAAACCAAACACTGTTATTCTGCATATTCCAAGTGACTTCTGCATTTTTGACACTGCAATTGTAGTTGCTTCTTTTAGAATCAGGTTTCAATAAGGAAATCACTCAATAGCTGTGTGATAAAAGATGACACACACAACTTGTCTAAGCTTCAATTTACTTGATTGCAAAGTGGAGTTAAATCCTTCTCTTGTTATAGGAAATGGGAGCTGAAGAAAAAAGTTAAACTGTAAAATGCAAGTAGATTCTATGAAAGCTTTGTTGTCATACTAATTCACATGAAAAGACACCTTTTTATTTGGTGAGTATACACCAACATTATTATTCATTTTAAAAGTGCATATTTATTGGTGCCCAAACTATGCCAGATGCAGTTGTAGGTGCCAAGGATAAGTCAGTTAACAAAACAACAAAACAGTCCTATGCTCCTTGAACTTTTCATTCTGATGGGGAAAGATAGAACGTAAGTCCACAAGTAATTACCCAATATGTCAGATGTTGGCAATAGTTGCTATAGAGAACAATAAAGGAGAGGGGGTGAGGGAGAGGCATGGTGATGAAGTTATTATCTGTGCATTGGATGGAGGGAGAGGCACTGGTGTATACTGGTAGGATAATCTGGGAAGACAGCTCTGATAAGGTACCATTTGAAATCAGGTAAATTCGAGAATTTTATATCATGCTATTAAATTAATACAAAGTAGGCCAGCTGGTGTTGCTCAGTGGATTGAGTTTCGTTCCAGAGGTCCCAAGTTCCATTCTCCATCAGGGCATATGCCCAGGTTGTGGGCTAGCTCCCCAGTAGGGGCCATGCAGAAGGCAGCCAATTGATGTGTCTTTCTCATCAATGTTTCTATCTCTCTCTCCTTCTCCCTTCCTCTCTCTATAAAAGTCAATAAAACATATTTTTAAAAAGATAATGCAAAGTATTGAAAACAGTACTTTTTAAAAATTATCACATCATAAATAAAAAATTTATTTTAAAAATATATTATTTTAAAAACTGTACATAATATTGGTTTGAAAAAAGTAGAATTTTATCAAAGGGGTAAGAGCTAGTTTTATTTCAGCTTTATTTGAATAATGAGAATTTTTCAATTAATAATATTTTTACTTTGTTTATGTAGAACAATCCCAAGGGATTCCCTCTGTCTTAATAGCTCTGATGTATTGTCTTCCATGTGCCATATATTTTAATATTTTATACCTGTTGTCTTTATTTCAACCCAACAATGATCCTGAACCGTAGGTACTGTTGTACTCATTATGGATGTATAAGGAAATTATGCTTGATTATATAATTGCATCCTTACAACAATTTGTATTTTAAATATTTCTAAATTAACTTTAAACAGAAGGAAATACTTGCAGAAATAATGTGCTCCAAGGTCACATACCCCCTGGATGGAAAACCAAGATTCTAGCTTAGCTTCGCCTGACTCTGACATTGCTGCTCTTTTCATCCACATCATGCTGATTTCCCCATCCCCAGATAATTAAGATGAAATACTTCTCTCTTGGAATATGTTTCATGGGTTTCAATATCCTGCCAGTTTCTTACAGCCTGCTTTGTTGCTTCTGGAATAGGTTTAACAACAATTGAGATTTAGCTATGGATAATTAATCCATGAAAGTTAATGAAGGAGAACCCAGGGCTTCCTGCATTTACAACTAGAATCTTTAAACATGACATCCAGCGAAGAAAGTACTACAGCTTATTTAATATCATGTTCATTATTTGTCTTTGATCGGCACAGAACGTCCTTTCTGTCTTTGCAAAATGCAAGAGCCTTTTACTTGAAGCTGGTGGGTCTGTAAAGTGAACACATATGTGTGACTAGTCTTTAAGATGAGAGGGATACTGATATTGGGCTGCTCTGTCTGTATGCTATAGGAGTCCCTACAAAGAGAGTTAATTTGTTTTCAAGTCAAATTGTACGTTACTCCATGGATGCTATCCTTAATGCCTCATTCTTCCTCACCAAGACCCCTGATGTCTAATTAATGAGCAAATCCTGCAAATTTTGCCTCTAAAATAATTTTTCATGTTCCACAATCACTACTTTAGTTTAAACCATCATATCTTCCCTGGATGACCATAGTGACCTCCTCCCTAGCTGATCTTCCTGCTTCCCCCTTATCTCCTTTAGTCCATCCTATACACAGAAGCCATGCTGATCTTTGGAAAATACAAACCTGATGATGTCATCATACGCTCTTCCCAATTTCAGAGTTTTCTAAAACCTTTGATTGCTCTTAGAATGAAGACCGAACTCTTCATTGTAACCGACAGACCACTAGATGCTCTGGCCCCTGCTAATCTGTCAGCATCACCTCCCAATGCTTCCCATCACTGTTTACTTTTACTTTTACTCACCATTGCATTCCTACTGCCTATCACGAGGTTTGGCATAGAGAAGATGCTCTGTAAATAGTTCTTGAATGAATGAAAGCACTTTTTTTTTTTTTTTTTTTTTACAATTTATGCATGTACCATGTCGGTCAACCTGTTGGTCATGTTGGAATGAAAGATGGGCCTGGCCTTTCTGAAAGCAGAGAAAAATGTAGAAAAGAGCACATTTAAAAATTTGCACACAGGCATAAAGCAGGTGTAAATATGTGGATCAAGACACCTTTAAAATCCCAGTTTTGCACATTAAATATTTCTTCAAGTCATTTTCTAGGTAGCAACCCACTTCACATTTAGAAAGAACTGCTAAGATCAGGCTGGATATGGAAGGGCATTTTTATATGGATCAAATTAGATTTGTGAGCATGCTGCCAGACACAGTTGGGAACTGGTCAGCATTTTCCCCGACCCTAGCTGCTTTAACCAGCGAACTCAATCTACTGCCAGCAGCCTTATCTGTAGGATTTGTACAGGGCACCTTCTTTTGCCAGTCATGACTCTGTCTCTTGCTCTAATCTTTGTGGACTATCTAAAACTTTGTCTCCATACAGTTGTTCTGGGTTTGATTTCTGGCCTTCCTTCTTCTCATGACCATAAGAGACATAGTCGTCCGGTGGTAGTCTGGGAAGCCTCTCTGGAGGCTGTTTGTTCGCTGAACTCGGGCTCCACACATGACAGCTTTGGGCAACACTCAGCCCTGCTCCTGGCAGCCTGACCCTGTGGACTAGCATTACTGGGTCCAGCAGTTCTACTCTGGGAAGGGGACTAGGTAGAGAGCTCTAGTAACTTTATAGCATTCACACAGTTCTGCCTAATTTAATTCACAATTATAAAGATAAAAATCGTCTTGATTGAATAGTGCATTTGATTATATAATCACCAAAACTGAATAAGTATCCCAGTTAATGTAATGTTATTTAATGGAATAGTTCACATCTACTTTTAAAACTTATTTGGAAATTAACTTCAATTAGCTAGAGATAAAAACTGTGACTGAATTTCTTTCCAATCTGACTTGTAAAAGTAGCTAAGATTTCTGTGAATATGGCTCCAAGAGTGTCTTTAATTTCAAGGACCTTATTTAACACCTCAAATTTATCATTTCTTCTAGGTGCTTGGAATCCATGTGTACAAGAGCTCAAGCTCTTTTTTTTTTTTCCATCAAGGCTTAGATTGTTCTCCAAGGAACTATTATGGTCCCAGATCCAGCTGTGTGCATCTATTGTTGAAATGGGCCACTTTCACCCTTTGCATTTGTGTCTCCCTTGTGTCACATCTAGGGCCTCTACTCCTTGCTGCCGTCTTGACCTTAAGATGATTTCCTTAGCAATTTAAGAGATATTCTGACAAGAAACCTGTGGTGTGACTTTTAACTTTAATGGTTTGGCACCCAATTAGAATATTGCAGTCTCTTTGCAAATGGTTTTTGGTTTAAGGATGGGCACACAATTCAGACTAAATAAATGAAATGCACTCTTCATACTTTGCTTTTACTGTTGAGACAGTGTTGCTCTCATTTCTTCTGGGTTTGGACTTGTGGGGGTATAAACAGGAAGTACAGAGAGCCTTGCAACTGGGAAGGGCAAGCCTGAATAAGAATGGAACCAATGTGAAAGAGAGCAGAGCCAGGAGATGGAGAGTCTTGGTGCAGATAACCAGGATCAAGCCAGGTTCATCCCTAGAATTTTCATTTATGGAAACCAATACAGTCCTTTAATTTGCTTAAGCAAATCTGGGGTGATTTTATTTTTCACCTGCAATTGCAAGAATCCTGACTAAATCAATACTATTTTATTTATTTGGATCCCTGCAAAGCATCTTAGAGAAGTATATTCTTTTAGTGGGAGTCCACATTAGTTTATCTACCTTGACTATGGACACCAGCATTCACTCATGCATCCACCAAACCTATTGTGAGGCATCTATCCTCAATATAGTTGGCTTACCGGCTTCATAAGGTAGTTGCAATGCTCAAATGCCTAACATTTTATGTTGAAAGTATTCAAACATACACAGAAGAGTTGAAAGTATTTACAATGAAAAATCATGAACTTGCCAACTAGATCCTACCATTAACATTTTACTGCACTTGATTTATCATATCTATCCCTCTATCCATCTCTCAATCCATCTTATTTTTGGAGGAATTTCAAACTAAGTTTCAGACATTATTACACTTCCGGGTTTGCATGCAGCTCTGTTTTTAACTAAATGAATCTCTTGGCCACCCACCCTCACTGGACCTTGGTTGCACATATGGAAAAACATGGAGGTTGTTTTAGATGACCTACAAGTGCCCTTTCCAGCCCTGACATTTTGTAATTCTCTGATATTTGCCTTTTTAATTGATTGACATGCTTGTGCAAAATGTTTTCTTGTTGGATTTTAAAAGGATTAACATGGAAAATAGATTTTGTTTACCTATGGAATATTTACCTACTGAAGCCTGTTTGGTTTAGAATACCATGCTAACCAGTCTGTTGTGATTTTGAGCCAAAGCAGATGCTTTTAGGGGTCTAGGGAAAATAAATATAAAGTATCAGGTATATATCTTCAAAATTATGAGAAGAGTAGCATCTTATCCAGTAAAGGAGAAAAGGAAAAGAGCATGCAAGAGAAAATGGATTCTAATGTGAGTTATACTCTGCCAGTCCTGGGGAGGAGGGAGATCAAAAGTATGATGGCCAGATGGCAAAACAGAAGAAGTCAGAGGTCTGAGGCCACTAAGCCTGACAGCATTATCCTTGTTTAGTAAATATTGGGGCATCTCTGCCAAGTAGTTTTTTACACTGATGGCCTTTATGAACTAAGAAAATGGCTTAAAACAAAAACTACCTACACACACACACACACACACACACACACACACACACACACACACACACACCACGCCAAATATCAAGAAAATCAGTCTGACAGAGAACTGGTTATTTCCGGAAACAAACCAAGATATAACTTATTGCAGGAAACAACCAAACCAAATGGAGACCACGACCCTGCTTTTCTGTGGGAAGCCTGCTCTACCAGCCCAGGCTGTAGTGAAGCAGTCTCAGCTGCTGATTTCCTTGGGGGCCCATAAAATGACTTCTTCAGCGGAGATGCAAATTAGTTACTATGGCTCTGAGGCGGAGCCTTTGACATCTGATGCAAGTTCTAATTATCACTGAAGCAACCCTGCTCAGACTGAGGCCCCTCCCAGATCCACTCTTTCAACCGCAAAGTCTCTTCTGGATTAGTTTGAATAATTCACGTCAGAACAAAAATATCACTGAAATTCTTCATAACTGTCATCATCGTTCATGAAAAAGCTCCTTTCACAAAACTTTCAGCATTTACCTACACGTGTGAAATAAGAGGGACACAGGGCTTCTTGAGATGGCTTTTATGCATGCCAGATAATCAGTCCCATTAAATATAGACCAGTATTAAAATTCTTAAGTGTATTTCGGATCAAGGAATCTGGATAAAAAATTATGTCTGGTTATTTGGTCACAATCCATTAGTTTCAGATCTAAACTAGGAAGAAATAGCTATTCACATGTCTTTTGCATTAGGGAAATAATTCTGTAGAAAATCTAAAAATAATCAGGAAAACTGCATCTCAAATAGCATTTTCCTTTTTTTTCATTTTAACACTCCATTGCTTATTATGATGGCTCATTAGGCACTGTCAAACACTTCAGATCCTAATTCTCAAGTTTATTTGAAAATGCTACATTAATTTGGCATTCAAGTACCCAGTTACGGTAGGCATGCCTAAATTTGTTAACCTTGTATAGACTTTGATTAGACAATCATTCTTTTTCTGTAATCCTTATTGGTCCAAGGCTTTGTCTGTATGTGTATTTCACTTTGCCTTAAAAATGTTTCTGGAAAGTGGAGACAAAAATGAAAGATTGTGTGAGGCCACCATAATAAAAAATTTTGGAATAGGATTGTGGACTAGGATTTGAACTGGAATATGAAGTATAGATTATGGAAATTAGCAGCTGTGTGGACTCTTTACTTGATTGTTTCTTATGAGCAGCATGCTTGATTAGCTCTCTACCCTTTTAAATGAAGTAACAAAATAATTATATGTTCAGCCTCCAAAAGTCCTGTATTGAGGATAACAATATGCTATCCAATGTTCAAATCAATGTATGATACATTTATATGATTATTAAATGCTGTTAAATTTCCAGTCAACACTGCATGTGTTTACTACCTAGCAAAACAAGTGTCATGCCATCTATTTAAACAACTGGGGAGCATTCATCTTGGCTTAAGTCATTGTTTCAGCTTGGGAAAACTCTGCTAACATACCAGCCAGCCAGCCAGCCAGCATATCATCTTTCGTCTGCATTTATTAACGGCTTAGAATGTCCATCTGTTGTCCTTAGTAAATGGAACACTAAGAAAAAAGCATTCATTGAGTCAACCTATACATATATAACTGTTTTCTTTATGGATAAAACTGCCTTGGAATGTTCTTCATAAATTAGAAACAAGGGACAAGAGTTGGTCAGAGAGAAATCATCTAAGTTGCTGAAATTGTAAATGACATGCAGCAGATTCCTCTCATCCTGGGAGAAGATATATATATATATATTCAGATAGAATGAAAACCACCAAGAGAATATTTTCTCCAAATGTCTTAAATCACAGTTATTTAGACTTTAGTGTTGGTTCAATGGATGATATAGAATACAAGAAAAAAAAATAACAAATCTTTAATGTGAATTTATGTTCACGTAGCCTTATGCACTGATGCCATTTTGTTTGTGATTGGGGTTAGATTTGAAATTTGGGAAAATAATAAAGGCATAAGTGCACTACGGTAACTATTCCAAAAATTTTTAGCAGATTTGATGGTGGTCCTGCAAGGTGAAACTGCAGTTAAAGTGGGACTATTTCATGACATTCTAGAGAAGAGAACTGAGGGAAAGTATGAGGGCTCCAAGCATGTGGATCAAAGTGGGTTAACTTTGGATGAAAATAATATAACATAACACATGCACAGGAAATTTTAACTACTGTTAGAGTTAACCTTATGTAAAAGTAGAGTTAGGTATTAGAGTTAGTACAAATGTATAATTTTACTTGAACATGTTGCATTGATATGCAGTATAAAAAAAGAAAGAAACAATAAAGTCATTGCTTGGAAGCCATAATTGCATCACCTCAGTCTGATGCCATGGAGTCTAACAGCAATATAATTAATATAGTCATGTTGATCATGGTGGTGATAATAAGGGAAAGATTTCTGGGAATATAAACTGTTGACATGCAACACAATATATAAATGGAAGAATAGCATCTAGACATAGATAATATGGAAAAAGAATTATTAGATAAAAATACATCATTTCTAGTGGAAAAGAGGCAAATTTAATTTGGAGACATCAGTTGCAAATTTAACATAATAAGATTCTCAGTTTATGCTACCTACAATAATTCAGTCTGAAGTATCTTTGACAAATTAGCAATGCATCTTTCTGGTTGCTTATTTGACTTGGAAAGAGAATTTGATATATGTTGGTTTTTAATATAAATGATCAAATGTTGATGTCTGCAACTTGTCTACAAGTTGTCTTCATCTGTTTAATTCCTCTCAAGTCTGCCTCCATTCATCTTCTCCTCTGAGAGGTGAATAACAGGAAAAAAACAGGTCATGATAAAGAGGGCATTTTATTTTATTACTAGAGGCTAGGTGCATGAAATTCACGCATGGGGGGTGTTCCTCAGCCTAGCCTGCACCCTCTCCAATCTGGGACCCATCTGGGGATAACCAGTAGTAGGACATCCTTCTCACAATCTGGGACTGCTGGCTCCCAACCACTCATCTGCCTGCCTGCTTGATTGTCCCTAACTGCTTCTGCCTGATCACCCCCTAACCACTCCCCTACCAGCCTAATCAACACCTACCAGCCTAATCAACACCTAGCTGCTCCCCTGCCAGCCCGATCACCCCCAACTGCTCTCTCTTGCTGGTCCAGTTGCCCCCAACTGCCCTCCCCTGCTGGCCCAGTCACCCCTAACTGCCCTCTCCTGTTGGCCTGGTCTCCTCTAACTGCCATCCCCTGCAGGCCTGGCCCCCCCAAACTGCCCTCTCTCCACTGCAGGCCAAGTAACCACCAACTGCCCTCCTCTGCTGGCCTGATCACCCACAACTGCCTTCCCCTGCCACCTATCTTGTGGCAGCCATCTTGTGACCACATGGGTGCAGCCATCTTGTGCCCACATGGGGGTGGCCATCTTGTGTGAGGGTGTGATGGTCAATTTGCATATTACCTCTTTATTATATAGGATAAGTCAGCTTTGCAAAATCTTCCCGTTTTAGATAGACACCTTTTCTCCTGACAGTGGTTTTACAACTGATAAATAGTAAATAAAAATGAAAATGCAGCCGAAACTGGTTTGGCTCAGTGGATAGAGTGTTGGCCTGGGGACTGAAGGGTCCCGGGTTCGATTCTGGTCAAGGGTATGTGCCAGGGTTGCGGGCACATCCCCAGTGGGAGATGTGCAGGAGGCAGCTGGTCAATGTTTCTCTCTCATCGATGTTTCTAACTCTCTATCTCTCTCCTTTCCTCTCTGTAAAAAGTCAATAAAATATATTTAAAAAAAATGAAAATGCATATCAGTATTCATCTTCCTTTGATAAAGAACTGAAGACTCCTTGTTTACACCTAATCTGAGGATATTTAAGTCAAAATATTGGTGAATATTTGCACTTCTGTAATTATTGTGAGCTTTATCTCCACTGAACTATATATTATTGTGTGTGAGGGGAAAATAAATTACTTAATGGCAATTTCACTTGCCTTAATGTCTCATCTTTCTCTCAGGATAACATTTATTGCCTTTGACAGACTTAGCTAACACAAAAGAAAACAGAATTAAGTTTATGTGTCAATTCTTTGTAGTAATCTTTTAATAAATGTCTATAGGCATCTTATAGATGGTATAGAGCTACTTCTTTAGCAAACTAGGGAGTAAGGGATGGATTTTTTTTTTTTACTTTCTTTTTAAAAATCACTTTTAAATCACAGTTGATATATATTCTAATATTAGTTTCAGGTGGACACCCCAGTGACTAGACATTATGTAACTTAATAAGTGATTATCCAAATAAATATTATCTTTCTGGCGCCATATATAGTTATTAGAACAGTGGTTCTCAACCTTCTGGCCCTTTAAATACAGTTCCTCATGTTGTGACCCAACCATAAAATTATTTTAGTTGCTACTTCATAACTGTAATGTTGCTACTGTTATGAGTCATAATGTAAATATCTGATATGCAGGATGGTCTTAGGTGACCCCTGTGAAAGGGTCATTTGATCACCAGAGAGGCCACGACCCACAAGTTGAGAGCCACTGTATTCGAATATTATTGACTATATTCCTTATGCTATACTTTACAACCCCAGGACTATTCTGTAACAACCAATTTTTACTTCTTAATCCCTTCACCTTTAAAAAAGTATTTAATGTTGAGAGTATTACAGATTTCCCCATTGTCCCCCTTCACCCCATTCCCACCCCACCCCAGGCATTCACCACCCTATTGTCTGTGTCCATAGATAATGCATATATGCAAATAAGTTCTTTGGTTAATCTCTTCCTGCTCCCCCCTTCCCTCTGAGATTCATCAGTTTATTTTGTTCATTAGATTTTATGTTGTTTTATTTTGATTTTTAGGTTCAATTGTTGATAGATATGTATTTATCTCCATTCTCTTCTTCCTCCTCCTCCTCCTCCTCCTCCTCCTCCTCCTCCTCCTCCTCCTCCTCCTCCTCCTCCTTCTTCTTCTTCTTCTTCTTCTTCTTCTTCCTCTTCTTCTTCTTCTTCTTCTTCTTCTTCTTCTTCTGCAACATTTCATGTAATACTGGGTTGGAGTTGATGAACCCCTTTAGCATTTTCTGGTCTGTGAAGCTCTTTATCTGATCGTCAATTTTAAATGATAGCTTTGCTGGGTAGAGTAATATTGCTTGTAGGTCCTTGCTATTCATCACTTTTGAATATTTCTTGCCACTTCCTTCTGGCCTGCAAAGTTTCTGTTGAGAAAACAGCTGACAGTCTTATGGGTGCTCCCTTGTTGGTAACTACCTGCTTTTTTCTTGTTGCTTTTAAGATTCTTTGTCTTTTGCCCCTGGCATTCTAATTATGATGTGTCTTGGTGTGATCCTATTTGGGTTCCTGTTGTTTGGGTTCTCTGTGCTTCCTGGACTTGTAAGTCTATTTCTTTCACCAGGTAGGGGAAGTTTTCTGTCATTATTTCTTCAAGTAGGTTTTCAGTATCTTGCTCTCTCTCTTCTCTTTCTGGCACCCCCATAATGTGAATTTTGATACTCTTGAAGTTATCCCAGGGGCTCCTTACACTATCTTCATATTTTTAGATTCTTTTTGCTCTTCTGATTGGGTGCTTTTGGCTTCCTCATATTCCAAAGTACTGATTTGATTCTCTACTCTTGATTCCCTGTCAAGTATACTTCATTTCAGTTAGTACATCCTTAATTTATGACTGGTCCTTTTTCATGTCTTTGATGTCCTCATTAAAATCCTTGAAATTCTCACTAAGTTCCTTGAAGCTCTCATTAAGTTCCTTAAGCATCCTTATAACTATTATTTTGAACTCTGTATCTAGTAGTTTGTTTGCTTCTATTTCATTTAGTTCTTTTTCTGGAGATTGCTTCTGTTCTTTCACTTGTGACATGTTTCTTTTTCTCTGCATTTTGGCTGCTTCCCTGTGTTTATTTCTATGGATTAGGCTGAGTTGCTATGTCTCCTGTAGGGCCCAGTGGCTCAGCCTCCCAAGTCATCTGAGCTGGGTACTCAAGGTGTGCTCCTGTATGGACTGTGTGTACTGTCCTGTTGTAGTTAGCCTTTATTGCTGTTGGAGTCACTGGGAGGGATTGACCCCCATTCCGTTGTTATCTTCTGAGTTTTATTTTCTGAGGTGATAATTAACATCTTGGATTAGTTTTCCATATAGACCATGACTCACTTGCAGCTCTTAATTTTCACTCAAAAAATAATGAATGTATTGAAATTCATGATAGGAATTTGTGTTTTTCAACCAGCTTCTTCTTCTGTATTTTAAATATAAGCCCAGATACTCAAGGCCAGAAACCATTAGAATCAGTCATCCTTAACTCTGCTTTACTCTGTCCTCTGCATCCTACTCCCACTCCCAATTAATTGCTAAGTTCTGCTGTTTCAGCTCCTTAAATACTCCTGGAAGCTTCCCTCTCCCTTTTTTCGGGTCTACCCAATATCTTGGCACAGGCTTCCTCCACTCTCAGATGTAATATTGCCAGTCTCTGAACTGTTCTTCCCATGTTTGCTCTTGTATATTTACAATTAATACTCCAATGTTGCCACCAGTGTGATCTATCTTCAAAAAATACTCATGACACTTCCCAGTTTAAACACTTTGTGGACATAGAAATGTTCAAACCTGTAGAGATTTTTATGAGTTTACTTGAGCCAAACTGATGACATATGCTAGGGAGAAAGATCTAAAATGCTCTGGAGAATAACAGTTTTGCAGCTTCCTTTATGTGTTTGGAATTAAGGTTGGGAAATAAGGTACTAGTAGATTGGAGAAAGCAAGGTGAGGATTGTTACAAGATAGTTAGCAAGAGCATTTGCTCTCTTCAGGGTGGTTACAGCTTATTTCAAAGGTGTGTTAACTTAGATGCACAGAATCAATGGACAGGGATTACTTAAGACAAAGATAAACTTTTTACTAAAGAAGTTATATGCCTGGGTGTGGCTACTCACCATGACCTGCCCAGTTAGAAATTTATGATCAGATCACCCTGTAAGATTAGTTTCCATATAATCATTTTTTTCTTCATCCACAATACTAAAGGACTTTTCATTATTTATAGCAAAAGGAATAATAGCCATTGTTTATAGGCATTAGGCAGGCAATATAAATGAGTGAAACTGGCCCTAGGAGGAGAATGTAGCAAACTGGAGAGTCCACAGCCTATCTAAAGAAGTCAGTCACCACTCAGCTCCAGCCCATTATTGTCATGTAGAATCATGAGTCACTTTTGTCTGATCTCCTTTAATTTTCTCCTCAAAAGAAATTAGAAATCCAGAATTTTATGTTAAATCTTATTTTTAAATGTTGGCAACTAATTCGTTTTCTTAATTCTTTGTGGGCAAGGAAAACAAAATAGGTCTGCAGGCTACTGGGATCATGCTTCACCACTGTGTAACTTCTGTCCTCTAGGATAAAGTGAGTCCCTTAATGTGTTATACGAAGTCCTCTATGAGTTCTTTTAGGCCTATATCTTGAGTCTCATTTCTCATAGCTCCTGTCATTTCTACCTTTGAAAATTGCTCTCAAAATCCTTCTATTTCTCTTTGTCCCTAGTGTCACTCTCCTATTTCAGGTCTTAATAATATCTCCCCTGGATTATTGCAATAGCCTCTTAACTGGTCTCTTTCCTTGTTCTAAACCATTTTTCAAGCTGTGATCTTTAGAAATGTAACAGAGTGATTTATTGAGAATTTCATGTGGCAGGGTGACCTATTGAGAAATTACCTATTGCTTTGTTTCCTTCTTTGGCAAGTCATCAAGAAGAGATGAAAAGAATTTTTCCATTTCCCAGGAGAAGCATCTAGGGCTGTGTGTTCTGAAGAGAGATGTAATAGAGTGGCTCTCAACAGAATATCTCTCATGGCCTGGCTAAGAAGTTGGACTGGGGAGCTCCACATGACACCAGGAAACGCTTACTTCAGAGTACAACTGATGGCTGGTGGGGAACCAGAGCCTGCAGAGTGGAGAGTTGTACATCTTTGAACTCCATTAGGCTCGCAATTGTTTTGTAATCATCGCTTTCTGAACCTAGATTTGAGTATGGTGCCTAGTATTCGATATCTACTCAGTTAACATTGTTGCACTTCATGTGGGATTGAGCCAAAACATTGCATGGCTATTTTGGAAGCTATGGAACCTCTTTTTAGAAATTTTTGGACTATATTTCCAAAATCATCTATAGACAAAGTTACAAATCCCTATAAAAAAGCAGGGGCATGTACTTATTGGTGACAAATAGTTTTCCTATGTCCAAGAGGGATAAAACCTAAAGAGAGACCAAACTGACCATACAAAAAGTAATCATACACTTTGTGCAAAGTAACAAGGACTGAAGAACAAGTATTGCTTAAAAGAAATAATCAAATTTACTTTTCCTTAGAAGATGTTTCAGTTCTACCTCTGTAAATTAAGTACAAGTTCTCTTAGAACTCTGGAATGAAACATTGTAACTCAAAAACATGTACTTTGCTTCTGTCAACTTTCAGTCCTACCTTTCAAGTAGGTCTTTGTATTTGCCTATAAATTGAAGTAAAATTTTTTGCTAAAGACCAACCAAAAGGATAACTTGTTAGAGAATGGGCAAATGGCTTCACTTCACATGTTAACTCTGGAAAGAGAGCCTTATACTTGGTCATTTTATACCTAATATCTAAATAAATGAATAGCAGCTCTTACAAGGGATACTGTGTTTAGAAGGATTTTGAGGTTAAGTCCACATTCAGTGGGAAAAATTCCATGATCATAGTAGAATGTTGGCCATAGGCATGGGGACTGGATTGGCTGATGGCACTTGGGCCACAAATTCTCATTAGCCACATATTTAACATGGGCTACATATCTCCTTTGGGCCCCATATTCTCAAGGACCCCATATTCCCCTTGGCTGCATCTCTTCCATGTGCTACATATATTCTCAATATTATCTTGATTAAGGATTCACACTTCTTCAGTTTATTTCCTTCAAAATGTCTGGGAAGAAGTTATCACTTTATTTATTTGTTTATTTAATTTTATTTTTAAAACATACTTTTATTGATTTCAGAGAGGAAAGGGGAGAGAGAGCGAGTTAAAACATCACTGATGGGAGAGAATCATTGATTGGCTGCCTCTTGCATGCCCCACACTGGGTATTGACCCCACAACTGGGGCATGTGCCCTGACTGTGAATTGAACCGTGACCTCCTGGTTCATAGGTCAACCACTGAGCCATGCCAGCTGGACAGAAGTTATCCTTTTATTTGATCTTTAGCAAAAAATTTTTACTTCAATTTATAGGCAAATACAAAGATCTACTTGAAGGGTAGGAACTTGCTACATACTCAAGAGATAAATTATGGGTGAGCCCCCTCATCCATTCTAAGTGAGACTATGATCGTTAATTGATCAGTTCAGGAATCTTCTGAAATAGAATTTAGTTCTATTTGCCACTTACTTATAGAGTGACTTTTGGCAGCCTCCTTATTTCCATCTGGAAAATGTGGATAATGATTAATGCTTGGTAAATTGTTTTGTTTATTAAAGAAAATAATACACAGATAATTTTAGAATAGCACCTGACACATAACAAGTATTTTATTTATGGGAATAATCACACCAATAACTATTATTCTACAAGATATAGAAGCAATAGAGGATAATTTGTATTGCAAGTTTTCTCTAACAAGATTATCAAACCAGAGATAGTTAGATATAATAGACTCAATACTGTATTGCTTTCCAAAGTGAACGTTGAAAATAATTTTATAACCATCCAATATAATAAAAGCATAATATGTTAAGTGTCCAATTGTCAGGTCATCTGCTCAACCAATCAAAGCACAATATGCTAATGCCGCTCAACCGCTTGCTATGATGTGCACTGACCACCAGGGGGCAGATGCTCCAACCTGTAGGTTAGCTTGCTGCTGGGGTCCGGCCTATCAGGACTGAGCAACATGGGCCGGATACGCCATGGAGCCCTCCCACTGTCCCTCCCTGGCTGGCCAACTTCCCACATCCCTCCCCAGCCCTGATGGTGCACCAGTGGGGTCCCTTGGTCTGGCCTTCACCCTCTCACAATCCAGGACCCCTCAGGGATGTTGTAGAGCCGGTTTCAGCCCAATCCTGCAGGCCAGGCTGAGGGACCCCACTGGTGTCCGAATTCATGCACTGGGCTTCTAGTTCTATATAATTAAAGGCTGATATGCAAATCAGCCAAACAGTTAAATGACCAGTCGCTATGACACACACTGACCATGAGGGGGCAGATACTCAATGCAGGAGCTGCCCCCTGGTGGTCAGTGCACCCACAGGGGGAGCGCCACTCAGCCAGAAGCGGGGCTCACTGCTGGCGAGCGCAGTGGCAGTGCCGGGAGACTCTCCCACCTCCGCAGCAGTGCTAAGGATGTCTGACTGCGGGGAGCAGGCTCAGTGGAACATCCCCCAAGGGTTCCTGGACTGCGAGAGGGCACAGGCCAGGCTGAGGGACCCCCCCCCAAGTGCACGGATTTCATGCACCCAGCCTCTAATATAAGATATTATTTTCCACATTTATCCCATGAAATCTGTCAGATCATACTTTGTGTTAAAAATATAGTTACTTTATAAAATTAAAATATGTATCAAGATTAGGCCTTTAATGTGATTTTGAATGAATTCATGGTTGTGTTGTTGAAATAACTGATCTTCTTTTACTATTTTTTCAACATTTATGAGAATAAACTTCAGATATGTTTTCTAATTTAGGCATTACAACTATTCTATGAGGTGGACATCAGTAGTCTCATTTATAGATGAGGAAAGTAGGTCTGTACATGCTGTTTACATTGTCTCCTTTGTATCTCCAAAATAATTCTGTAGACAAGCTCAGCAAATACTTAGTGCTGAGTGAGGGAGTGAGCAATCCAGAGCTCTGAGAATCTAGGAGGCTCTGTGGTCTGGAGACGGGGACTGTAAGTCTGCCAAGGAGGACATTTCAACCATTCTCTGGTCTTTGGTTGGGACCATACTTACATCTGCACTAAATAAAGAGACTCTGATTTAGGAGACTGCAAGAGAAGATATTTTTTCACTGTTTCCTTTAATAATACCTCCAGAATATAATGACTTTTAAAGATAAGAACAGTATCTGAGGTCATGAGAGAGGAAAAGAGCAGTTTTTCTATAAAAAGTAAAGCTAAAAATGAACTTATCATTAGTCATGGAGACTGTCTAATCACCTGTTTTGAAGTCTGAGCCTCAATTTCTTATCCATAAACGAGGGTATGGATTGCCTTTGTCTCACAAACTCCTGGATGGATTTAAATAATGTACATAAAAGGCACTTAGTATCTAGCTAACTATCATATATAATAAAGAGGCAATATGCAAATTGACCATCACACCCTCATACCAGATGGCTGCCCCCATGTGGACACAAGATAGCCACACTCATGTGGTCACAAGATGACTGCCCCCATGTGGTGACAAGATGGCCACCACAAGATGACCTGCAGGGGAGAGCAGTTGTGGGTGATCAGGCCAGCAGGGGAGGGAAGTTGGGGGCAAACAGGCCAGCATGGGGAGGCAGTTGTGGGGGACCAGGCCAGCAGGGGAGGGAAGTTGGGGGCAAACAGGCCAGCAGGGGGAGGCAGTTGGGGGTGATCAGGCCAGCAGGGGAGGGAAGTTGGGGGCAAACAGGCCAGCAGGGGGAGGCAGTTGGGGGTGACCAGGACAGCAGGGGAGGGCAGTTGGGGGTGATTGGGCTGGCAGGGGAGCAGTTAGGTGTCAATCAGGCTAGCAGTGGAGTGGTTAGGGGGTGATTAGGCTGGCAGGCAGAAGCAGTTAGGGGAAATCAAGCAGGCAGACACACGAGCGGTTGGGAGCCAGCAGTCCCGGATTGTGAGAGGGATGTCCTGCTGCCGGTTTAGGCCCGATCCCTGTGGACATCCCCCGAGGGGTCCCAGATTGGAGAGGGTGCAGGCTGGGCTGAGGGACACCCCCCAATGCAGAAATTTCATGCACCAGGCCTCTAGTAATATGATAAGTATTCAATAAATGTTTGTATACCTTTCTTAACATCTCAATTGACAAAATTAAGATGGCATGGATCTTGAGGAAGAAAAAAATTAAAGAACAATCACATTTAGTGATGGGGAAAATTTAAAGTTGTAAATATAGTCTCTAAGTAGTTTAATGTGAAAACCTAAAGACAATAGAGCAGAAAATTAAGATGAATAGCCTATGATGTGTATTTAAAATAAAACAGCATCCTTAATAAACAGTATTCATTATTGACAGATAGCAAAGCCTTCAAACGTTTTACTCATCCCAATTCTGCAATGGAATTGATTAGTATAAATTACAAAACTACTGCATTTCAGTTGGATTTGGAATCTACACAGTATCAAAATGAGCACACAAACAAACACACACAAATCCAGCTCTTAGGAACTACTCAGTTAACGCAGACTGTAAATATTTAATTTTCAAATTGAGATCTTTCCCATGGACCCCCTCCATGATCATATTGTACAGTATGAGAGCTTTCATGATACTCAGTCATTTTTGGCACCAGCTACTCCCAGTCTTTAGAGGCTGCAGGATCCCTGGCAGTATAAGAAGAGTTCTGGCCTCATATACAAGAAATACAAGGTCTTCATTATACCAGAGTTTCATACTCACAGCCAGAAGGCTTTATATACAATGTACACACAGAACCTCTGTCTTGCCTTCAGACTTAACAACTGTTTTTTTTCTGTGGTATGTTGCAAAACTGCCATAAGGACATGGACAGCTAAAGAGACTCACACTCAAAAAATCAAAATAGACAGACCAATTAAATACATTTCACAAACAACTTTCAAAATGAGTCTAATCTACCAAAATGCCCTAGCAATTAAATTTGATACCTACATGATGACACTGACATTTTTGCTTATTAAGGGTGCCTTCTTTTCTCTGTTATTTTAATTGAAATAGAGATAATTTTCTTTAGGGAAACTTGGTGTTAAAATTCAGATTTATAGCTCAGAAAGATAGGGGATTTTTTTTTACAAGATGATCCTTTGCATAAGATTCACTCTGGAAGTCTGTTGGCAAGAATACGGAGGGAGGTTACTAATGATCTTTAAGCGCTTTAGAGTTTCCAAAGCATTTTCACCTGATCTCATTTTATTTTTTTAAATAAGTTTTTATTGATTTCAGAGAGGGAGAGAGAGATAGAAACATCAATGATGAGAAGAATCATTGATTGGCTGCTCCTTCACACACTATACTGGGGATGGTGCCCACAACCCAGGCATGTGCCCTGACTAGAATTGAACCATGACCTCCTGGCTCATTTGATTTTTACAAGAATCATATGAGAAAGTAAAGTGCTATTTATTATCTTTTTTCTATGCATGCTGCTCAGGGAGGGCCCTGGGTCATTGGTTTCATAAATGGCTAAGCCAGGACAAAGGGAGCCCTATCCCTTTACTCCTAGTTAAAAGTTGAGCTTCTTTGGCTAGTGCATTTGGCTAGGAATCAGTTGAAAAAATGTAGAGCCTATTGGCTTTTCCAGGAGCACTTACATGCATAAAATCAAGTATTCCTGAGCTACCTGTGCTTTTCCAGCTCTTGAAGGATGGAGGAAAATGAGGAAGAGCCATATTATTCATTTAGTATGCAAGGTACAACATACAGGACCTAGGTGTTTTACATGTGACTATGAAAATGGTTGACATTTGCAGAAAATATTGGCTCACTGAGGTTAACACAGCTGGTATTCAAAGCAGTAGATTTGGGACTTAAACTCAGGACTCTTCAACTCAGACTCTAGCAATGACAATACAAGCTTCCTTTACTGTTTACTAATTTTCCCTATACATGTATTAAATTAACCAAGGATTTAGTTTTGTTTAATCCCAATGTTCTCTTACAGCTGCCATCCTTTTTAACTCAAGGCATTGGGGGATGAGGGGAGTCTGTGTTACCTAATGAAAAGGTCTCCATCTAGTGGTTACAAATCCAAGTGCATTCATATACCCCAAAGATGCTTTTGGAGTCCAGACAGCCCCATATTAAGGATTCAAATTTATATTGATTGGTGCAGGGCTAGGACGAGGGTGAAGTGAATGAGGCAATTGCTACTGATGCAAAATTTAATGAAGTGCCATAAAACCCAGTAATCAAGATAAATAATACTTTAATCCAATGTTTTGGAAAATCAAAATTAATGCAAAAGATCTACAATGAATAAAAAAATCAAAATTTTAAATAAAGACAGGATCAGTATTACTTATTTTTTCCTTTTGCCTCAGCTTCAATATGGTGCTGCACAGATTGGGCTGGCATGAACAATATGAAATGTTCATGGAAACTTTCTTGAAATGTAACCATTCTGAGGCCAAATCCTAATGTCTTGGCTTACACACAATATAAGACTACAGTAATCATATATCAGGGAAAAATCTCATTTTCTAAGGATTTCAGCTATTGTTGGAAATTAAGATGGTGGTGACTAAGAGGCATCCCACTTAGGACTTAACTGGTCACAGTCAAAATGACTAACCAGTGTGCCTGTAAAAGCACAATCTTATAATGACCATTTGATCTCTTTTTGCTGCTGTGAAAATAATGTATTTTCTATTATGTTCAACTCAACCAACTGTTGTAGATTACCAATTATTATAAAACAAGAGGCCCACTGTACAAAATTGTGCGGGGGGGGGGGTGTCCCTCAGCCTGTACCCTCTCACAATCCAGGACCCCTTGGATAGGGTCCCTAGGCCTGGCCAGCGATCAGGACCTATCGGGGCTTTCCTTCCCCCCGCTGCCTGCAGCTGGCCCCGCCCCCGCTGCTGCCACTGCTTGCCATCTGTGCAGCGCTGCCCCCCACTCCCACGCCACCAGTCACTTCCCTCTGCAGGCAGACAGGTGTGGGGTGCTATGGCTTGGCTGGCCTGGGCTTCCCTCTGCTGGGCGATTGCTGGCTGCCCTGCACACCTGCCACAGCATTGCTGGCCAGGGCCTGGGCCTCCCTCTGTGGGGCAATTGATTGCGGGGGTGGGGGGAGGGGCAGATTCATCAGCCTACAGAGGGAGGCCCCCCCCACCCAGCCAGGGCTCTGTGATTGATCACAGTGCAGAGGGTGGCCTGGGCCTCCCTCTTTGGGAAGATCAGTGTCTGAGCACCCTCATCGATCACCCCTCAGAGGGTAGCCTGGGGCGATCGTGGGGTGATGGTAGCTCCCCTCCCCCCAGCCAGCCAATCGCATTGCGCCTGCCTTGGCTGGCCTGGCGCCAGTGCCTGTCATAGTGTGGTCCTCCTGACGGTCCGGTCGTTCTGCTGTTTGATTGTTAGGTAGATTTGCATATTATGCTTTTATTAGTATAGATTGGAAGTGTTTTAGTACAAACATGTCAATAGTGAATAACAAAAAGGATATTTAATCAAATTTGAAAATTTTAATTAAGTTTGAACTAGCAGTATTTTAGCAGACTCTAGTTAATTGACTATTGGGACAGCAAAGTCACTATTTTTTTAAAATTTATCTTTGTTGTTGAAAGTATTACAGATGTCCCCTTTGTTTTTTTTTTCCCACTGACCCCCTCCACTGGCCCCCGCCCATCCCAGGCCTTCACCACACTATTGTCTGTGCCCATGGGCTATGCATATATTCATACAAGTTCCCCAATTAATCTCTCCCCCCACCTCACCCCCACCTTTCTTCTGAGATTCATCAATCTGTTCCATGACAAAGTAACTATTTTTAAGAAAACAAATAGAAAGTACACTTGCTGGAACTCAATTCTTAGTTTCAGAAATGGTGAGCATCTATTAAAATGATCAGTTTACACACTGCTACACATCAGAAAGAAAAGTAGGAAAATTCAGTCCATCATCTAGACGTTTGTTTTTCTTATCTCTCAGTTATCCTATTTTGAAAGGCCCAGTGTGTCTAGGCTCTAAATATTTTCTGAAAGTCTCAGAATACTACTAAATGTAACTGTCTATTCGCCAAGTACAGTTTTAAACCAATTTAGAAACAATGTAAACTCACAACTTTTTGCTCTGCAATTTCAAAAAATTGAACTTTGTCAACATTGGCATCTATTTATTCAGTCTAAACAATCAGTAATGTGATTTTTTTAAGGAAATAATTAGGCAGTTGATTGTCTGAAGCAAATTACTATTAATGAGCTTGTCCAATTGTGGATTCCACAGAGCTAACTGACCCAGGTAACATCATTGTAGATCTAACTGAAACTTGGAGGTACTCTCACAGATGAACTGTAAGGGAGGGTTGCTATGGTAACAGCAATTGGAAGGCCCAGGCATTTCTATGTAGACTTTAAAGAAGAAATGAGGTAGTAAGTAGAAGCTACAGCAGCTTGGTAAAGTTGGGTTTACATTGAGATTGAGTCTGAAAGAGAAAAAAGTTGAGCAGGGTTCTGTTGCTACTTGGTGCTGGCCAGAAGTCTTTATACTGAGCATCACCTAGAGCCAATAGTAGGAGTAATTTTCCTTAAAGTCCAAAGACAATTACATTATTTTGAGTCAACAGTGTATGTGAGACAATTAAATCCCTGTAAAGTTAAGGATACAAGAGAATATTTTTCCCAGAACAGATTTAGGAGAGATATTTTAGTGTGTAGGCATTTAACTGAAATTACTTAGGTGGGTTTCATCATTTCCTCTTAGTTTTAGTAATACAAATAAAATGATTCACAGCAAATATACTAGTATACACCTTCATAAATTATACATATATGCTTACATATTTGCATATATACACATATTCACACATATAGATTGTATGCACACATGCTACCCACAGCTATACAATACTTACACAGAAGCAGGCCACACACACATGAGATGCTCCATCTTATGAGGTTGTGAGTGGTGCAAAGCCAAGGATCATGGTTTCTTTAACTTACTCTCCCAGACCTTTACACAGGTCTTCAAACTGTTGACTGAAGGAAAGGTTCAACCATGTAAATACTGCTTTTATATCTTCTGTATACTTACATAGTTTAATTGGATAGTTTCCTTTTGAAATCTCCCAGAGAAGACTAAAACAGCTTCTTTTTTTTTAAGTTGAAGGATCTTATTTAGATAATACACAATTACCATTTTTTTGTTGTTTTATTATGCTATTTTAAACTGGAGTAAGTGCCAAGGTTTAACCATCCTGTAGTTCACAGACTAATAGAGGAACTTCTCTTTTGGAGTTAAAAAATGCTAGAGTGACAAGGGAGCAAAGAGACTGATTTCCATACACCACACATTACAGATGAAAGGAATAAAGCCCAGACATGGCCTCATGGCAATTTTCCCAAGATGACTTTGAAGACTATTTCAGTTCAATAGCACAACCCTGGTTGAGCCTAATGTAAAATCCCTCTTGTATTAATGTAATCTGTGAAGCCTGAAGGTTAAGAGAAAGGACAACTTTGGTTTTGATTTCAGCTTTGTCATTTGCAAGTTGTGTGATCTTGACCTAGTTGCTTAACTCTCTAGACATCAGTTTTCTCATGGGTGGTTTAGGAATAATAATATTTACCTTACAGAAGTGTTGGGAGATTTAAATGAGATAATCTACATAAAGTTTTTCTCCCTTTCCTTTCCTTTCCTTTCCTTTCCTTTCCTTTCCTTTCCTTTCCTTTCCTTTCCTTTCCTTTCCTTTCCTTTTCTTTCCTTTCCTTTCTTTTCCTTTCCTTTTTTTTCCATTTTCTTTTTCCTTCCTTACTCCTTTCCTTTTTATCTTTCACCAAGAATTTACCAAGGACCCACTCTATGCCGGGTTCTGTTTTAGATACTGGGAATACAGTAGTGGACAAAACAGAATCTCTAATGTCATGAAGCTCACATTCTAGTGGGGAAGACAACTAAGCAGGCAAGTAAATTATATAGTATCAGAGGGTGATGCCTTCTATGTAGACCAACAAATTGAGAAAGAGACATAGATCGAAAGTACTGGGTTTGAGGAGGGAGGTCCATTTCATATAGTGTGGTTAGGAAAACTTCTTTGATACTGTAATAATTGGACAAAGACCTAAAGAAATTAAGGATCAAGCCAATATGTTCTGGGTAGAGCAGGCCAGGCACAGGAAAGAGCAAGTGAAAGACCCTGGGGCAAAAACATGTTCGGAGTTTTCAGGAAGTTCAAGGAGGTCACCAAGGCTAAAGCCAACTGACCTTGGTGAAGTGGGAAAAGTAGGAGGTAAGGCCAGAGAAGATAATGGGGTCTGGTAATAAAGGGGCTGATAGTCCCCTATAAAACTTTGGCTTTTATTCTGAGAAAGGAAGTCACTGAGGGCTTTTGAAGGAGATGAATGATATGATGACATTGAAGATTATTTCAGTTTTTGACATGTTTTAAAACATATCACAAAATGACACCCTGGATACTCATTGAGAATAGACTGTTAGGTGGCAAGGGTAGAAGTGGGAAGTCACTTAAAAGGCAATTTTAGTAGTCTAGTTGATAAACTCCTCAATAAATAGATGATGATAATGATGATGATGATGATGATGATGATGGTTAGCACTAAATGCCAGCTATTGTTACACTGTAATAATAGATAATTATAATATATTGGTTACAATTAGATCTTTTATAAAGAAAAATATTAAATTTAAAATCGAGATTAAACAGATTAAGAATTAGTTTTTGTTAAAATGACGACTGTATGATGGTACAAAGCAGCTCCCTTACGTTTGGATTCCTCATAGCTATGTCTGCATGGTACCAAAATAGCTGGTAGAAAATTTTAAATTTTAGTCATCATATTATAAAAACACAACATAATTGAATACATTTGTTCAGCCATTTGAATACAGTTGTTCAACCATTTGTGGCTTTTACCTGAAGTCAAACTGAATTTAATGTCAAACCAAACCAAAAGAAGAAGAAAATAAGGAAGAGAGGAAGGAGAAGGAAGAGAAAAACAAGGAGAAGGAAAAAGAGAAGGAGGAGGAGGAAAGGAAGAAGTTGTATCATATATTTGATTTACAGAAGAGAAAGAAGGGGGTTATCCAAAAGTTTATTGGAAAGTAATTTTTAAATAAAATTGTTTTTTTTCTATTCTATAGAAATATATGCAATAAATTGGAAATAGAAAATTAGAATGTTGAGAAGGAAAAATTTTCAGCATAGTCTACATCCAAAGCCAAACTTAGTTAAAATATTTCTTACTGACCTATTATTATTATTGTTGTTGTTGTTTTGCATTTAACACTCATACAGCATAGATTTATTTACAATTTTTTCACTTACTGAAAAATAAAAGTAATTTCCAATGTTCCCAAATTCTTTATAAATGACACTTAAAATAACCATGCAATATATTCAGTATATGTGTCATAATTTACTTCACTAATTCTTTATTCATAGATAATTTAAAAAATTTTAATCTCACCAAAGGATTTTTTAAAAATTGATTTTAGAGAGAAAGGGGGAAGAGAGAAAAAGAGAGAGAAATATTGATGTAAGAGAGAAATATCAATCAGTTGTCTCCAATATGCACACCAACTGGGGTTGGAACCCACAACATATCACAGAATGACACCCTGGAGGGTGCCTGTATGTGCCCTTACCAGAAATCAAACCAGCAACCTTTTGGTGGATGGGACAGTGCTCCAACCAATAGCTATACAGTCAGGACTATTCATAGATAATTTTAAAGGTTATTTTTATATTTTAAATAGTGTCACAGTGGCTATTTCTGTGCATAAAACTTGTATTCTCTAAGCGTATTTTCTTAAGATAGGTAATATTGGAATGATTGAAACATTTTAAGGCTTTTAAGTGGAATTCTCAACCATAAGAATAAAAAAAAATCTATAAATAAAAGAAGGAATAGGACAGAGCCCTAAATTAAGGATTTTCCAGTGAAGAAATTTAGAGATTAAGAGGGTCAATTGGGGAAAAGGAGGGACATCTATAATACTTTCAATAATAAAGAAAAAATTAAAATAATAAAAAGATAATTCTCTCATAGAAAAAATTAAGTTAAATGTCAAGAAAGGAAATAATTAATGTATAAAACCCAATCTGACTAGAAGTTTTCCTGCAGAGCTCCAAATCAAGATGATCATAGATCATGTAATATCAAAACAGAGTGGATCAATTTAAAACGCTTCACTCAGATCAAATGATTAAGTTTACATTTATCTTGAATACAGTTTTTAAGTTGTCAATAACCATCATGCATGATGCTTATTATTGAAGTTGGAAAATACTAACATTTTTAATTAAATTAGTTCTAATTAGTCAGTATGAATTAAATAATGTATCAGGATGTTAAATGAGATTTTCCTTATTGTTTCAAATTTTGGCTGGATCCCCAAAATTAATTCACGTATTTGCTGTTTTTTCTGTTAAATGTAAAATAGTCTTCACACATTCTAAAGAAAGGTACTAGACACATCCATGTAGGATTTGCTAAAAGAAAAAAAAGAAGTTCAACCATCACTATCCGAATCTGGCTTATTTCAGAGAAGACAAGATACTCAAAAACAAATTGTTTGGAGGGAATTTGAAGAAATAGATTGGACTTTGACTTTTCTCCTTGTCTCTCCAAACCAGGTGAGATGGTTCCTGAGATGGAGGGTGCCTGTAAGAAGCTATCTTAAATAGATCCCAATAACTGAAAATTAGACAGTTCTTACAAGTGACTAAAGAACAATAGTATCTCAAAGAGAGATGTCACAAACAGGTAGAGAAGCAGTTGATCAGAGTTGGGGTAGGAATATTATAGACCATTCAATAAACTGGCTATTGTACTAACTTAGCATACAAAATGAAAGTTAACAATATTGACAACTAACAATAAAGCATCCTAGTTACAATTGCCACATAAAATACAGGAGGCACAATAATTTATTGTTTACTTGAAATTTAAATTTATCTGGGCATTCTGTATTTTTTTTTACCTATAAAATCTAGGATTTGCTAGATCCTGTTGTAAAGACATGTGTGCACTAACAAGCACATGCATATTACACGTATGTCTCTATGTATGCACATTAAACATTTGTTGTTTGTGCAGACATATACATCAAATGTTAGGTAATTTTACATACAGTTTTTGTATTTGTAAATAATGTATCATATATAATATTTTAATGTACTTATAAATGCATTTACAATGTATTTGCATACATTTATTGTTATTGCTTTATCTGCATGACTTCCTTAAGTCTTCACAACCATCCATGACACTGATGTTATTTTTATCCCTAGTTTACAAAGGAAAATAAACCACAGTTTAGAGAGGTAAAGAAACTTGACCAAGGTCATACAGCCAAGAAGGGGCAAAGGAGGATGTATACTTAGGCTCATGTGACTACATAGTCTTTACTCTAACTTGCCTCTTTATGCAATGTAAGCCAGAAGAGTAAGCAAATTATTTCATTAAAATGCCCTTAGTAGGGATTTTTTAAAGAAAAAAAACACAACACAAGGGAAATGAAAACCCTCCAAATGTTAAAAAACAGAATGGCAAGTCTGATTTTAATTTGAGACAGACATTTCATCTTTCTCACATTGATATAAAAGTAGAGTTATGGTTCCAAATATCTAATTTGCAAAAACATCAATTGTACAGTTACATTTAAACTTCTAAACAGGATCTCAAAAATAATGCCCCAGGTGCAATTTTCCTTTAATAATAAAGTGTTAGATACTTTTAAAATATTAATTCATGTATTTTCTGTTTTTTCTACAAATGAACTTGATTGTACTTGAATACAAGGGACCACACATAAGAACTTTAATTTTTCTGAAAGCATCCAAATTCTTTTATTTTTCTGTTAAATAAGGTGGTATAATTTATCCTTAATGAATATAAAATAAATATGAATTGCAAGCAGACATTTGAAATTGTCTTTATAATAATCAAATTATTCAGTTCCCAAAGGTGTAATTTTTGTTACCCTCAAATAATTGGATGACCTGAATGATTACTGCCCTTCTCTTGCATTTCTAATTCACCAAAGAATACATTAATCTCTGTCTTCTACTGGAAATGGAAAGAATTCTCTCCAGAGATGTTGCCATAATATATGCTACTGGGGATTCTTTTCTTCTTACCATTTTTCATATTTCTATTCATTCCAAAAAAATTTAGTCCTAGAGTAGTATTTTTAAAAAATTGTATTAAATATTTTTATTTATATTTACTTTAAAAATTGCAATGTAATTTACATTTAGAAATTTTAAAATATTTTAGATGTATATATTTTTTTCTAATAAATCCAATAAAACATATTTCTAGAAGGATATAATAGACTAGAAATTTTAATAGAATGTAACATTTTATTATAATAATAATTTAACTAGAATTATATCTCTGTATTTTGCTTGTTAAGTCCATTTTGTTCATTAGATTCCACATATGAGGGAAATCATACTGGGTTTTCTCTGATTGACTTATTTCACTTAGCATAATCCTCTTCAGGTCCATCCATGCTATCAAAAGGGTAAGAGTGCTTTATTTTTTATGACTGACTAATGAGTAGTATTCAATTGTGTAAATGTACATAGCTTTTCTTTTTATCCACTCAGGTCAAAATAATGACACGGATGCTATTATGTTCTTTCTAACTCCATGCCATGTTTTTAAAATATTGCAATTCTACTATTGTATGTTATTAAATTATATGTCAAATTAAAAAAATCCACCACTAAGGAAATTATTGCTAGAATTATCTCTATGATTTTGAGTAGCTTTTTTTTTTTTTTTTAAATTTAAAACTGACTCCATCTAAAACTAGTTTAAACTGGATTTCTGCCAATCATGGGAAAAGATGGTAGTTCCAATGACAGGTATGGACATTTAACCTCTTTCTAGAAAAAAAAGAAAAGAAAAGAGAAGAAAAGGAAGAAAGAATAAACTATTTATTATGTATCATTGATAAAGCAAGCAATTGGTAATGAGAACGTTCTATTTGAATATACCCCTTCTAGAAAGTTCTGTCTATTTTAATATACCCCTTCTTGTCCTGGTTAGATTTATATCAATTTCCTTTTGACCCCACCAATCTGTTCTTTTTCAGCGATGATAATTGTCGAAATGTGCTCAGTTTTCAATAGTTATTTACGTATGTGAATAATCAATTTAAAAAGTAGACATTATTTGTAAAGGGAAGGGTATTATGTATTCATGATTGTTGGCTAAGTGTCAGATGTTGCAGTATGTATTATGTACACGTGCCTCATTTCATCCTTACATGTACCTTATGAAGTAGATATTAGCATATGAAAAAATAAAAACATGCTTACAGAGAGGACAAACCACTTGTTCAAGGTTACACTCTGTGAAGAAGCATAATCAGGAGTTGAGGTTTGGTCTGTTAATAAATTTGTGAGTTTTATCTACTATATAAGGCTGACTCTGAGCCATTCAAACGGTTTTTAAAGCTTTAATTGTCTAACTACTAATCTTTTTGTTCAAGGACATACTGTAATCTGTCAAAACATGCAAAATTATTCTATAAGGGCAATAAAAATTAGGTTTACCTGGCTTATGTGAAGAATAGCAAGTTGAATGAATTTTTCTTTAAACAAATATTTGTTCAAGCCCATGTGTGTATAGACCCAGAGAACATTATGCAAAATGAATGCAATTCATGAATTATCCTAGTCCATGCATCTAAAGACATGTGTCCTACATGGAATCTGTACATATTATCTCTCACTGATGTGCCTGCAAATCTTTGGTAAGTATTTGGAATTATGATAAACATAATCATTTATCAGAGAGCTTACTTGAATAATGTCTTCATTTTGCTTGCATATGTATATATTTGACCCTGAGTAGACTTTTTAGTAGGTGGTATCTATAGTACATGTTTTAGGGATTGGGGACCATATGGTCTTTGTTGCAACTACTCAAATTTACTGTTTCATTGCAAAAACAGTCATAGATAATGCATAAATGAATGGACATGATTTTGTTCCAATAAAATTTTAATTTTCAACGTAGGTGATAATATAGATTTGACCAAAGGGCAATAGTTTGCCAAACTTTGCTTTATACCATGACACACATGCACACACACACACACACAAATACATACCACACTTTTATTTTTATTATTGTAAAGTATTACAAATAGTAGTACATATATCTCCCTTTTTTCCAATTAACCTTCCCCCAGCCTCCCCTACCCGCCAGCACATGCCCTTAACCCCTCGCAGTGTCTTGTGTTCATTGGTTGTGCTCATATGCATGCATCTAAGTCCTTCGGTTGATCTCTTACCTCCTCTCCTCAACCCTCCCCAGCCTTCCTGCTGTAGTTTGACAGTCTGTTCAATGCTTCTCTGCCTCTGTATCTACTTTTGTTCATCAGTTTATAGTGTTTTTTATTATCCATAAATGTTTTCATATGTCTCTTGGCCCTCTGAGTGTCCTCCTTCAAAAAGTGTCAATTTAGGTCCTTTGTCCATTTTTTGATTGGGTTGTTTACCTTCCTTTTGTTAAGTTGTATGAGTTCCCAGTAAATGTTGGAGATTAAACCCTTATCAGAGATAACATTGGCAAATATGTTCTCCCATGCAGTGGGCTTTCTTGTTTTGTTGATGGTTTCTTTTGCTGTGCAGAAGCTTCTTATTTTTATGTAGTCTCATTTGTTTATTTTCTCCTTAGTTTCCATCGCCCTAGGAGCTATATCATTAAATATAAATTTGCTATGACAAATATCTGCTATTTTTCTGCCTATGGGTTCATCTAAGATTTTTATGGTTTCCCATCTTACGTTTAAACTATTCATCCATTTTGAGTTTATTTTTATGTATGGTGTAAGTTGGTGGCCTAGTTTCATTTTTTTTTTGCAAATATCTGCCTAGTTTTCCTAATACCATTTACTGAAGAGGCTGTCTTGACTCCATTGTATGCTCTTGCCTCCTTTGTCAAATATTAATTGAGCATAGTGTTTTGTGTCAATTTCTGGGTTCTCTGTTCTGTTCCACTGGTTTATATGTCTGTTCTTGTGCCAGCACCAGGCAGTTTTAAAACAATGGCTTTGTAGTATAGCTTAATATCTGGTGTTGTGATTCCTCCAACATTGTTCTTCTTTCTCAAGATTGCTGCAGCTATTTTGAGTCTTTTTTTATTCCAGAGGAATTTTTGGAGAATTTGTTCTAGGTCTTTTAAGTATGCCTTTGGTATTTTAATGGGGAGTGCATTGAATTTATAGATTGCTTTGGGTAGTATGGACATTTTAAGGATGTTGATTCTACCAATCCATGAACATGGTATATTCTTCCATTTGTTCATGTCTTCCTCTATCTCTTTTTTCAGTGTTCTGAAATTTTCTGAGTATAGGTCCTTTATCTCCTTGGGTAAGTTTATTCCTAGGTATCTTAATTTTTGTGTTGTAATGGTAAATGGGATTGCTTTTTAAATTTCTCTTTCAGTGAGTTCATTATTGGTGTGTAGAAAAGCCATAGAGTTCTGGGTGCTAATTTTGTATCTTGCTACATTGATGAATTCATTTATTAAGTCTAGTAATTTTTTGATGGAGTCTTTGGGGTTTTCTATATACAATATCATGTCATCTGTGAATAAGGACAGTTTTACTTCTTTTCCGATTTTGATGCCTTTTATTTCTTCTTCTTGTTTGACTGCAATGGCTAGTAATTCCCGTTCTATGTCGAACAGGAGTGGTGAGAGTGGGCATCCCTGTCTTGTTCCTGTTCTTAGTGGAAATGGTTTTATTTTTTGTCCATTGAGTATGATGTTGGCTGTGGGTTTGCCATATATGGCTTTTATTATCTAAAATAATAAAATCATACAAGGAGGTATGATCCTTATATTCCCACCTTGCTGAGGATTTATATCAAGAAATGGTGTTGGATTTTGTCAAATGCTTTTCTTGCATCAATGGATATGATTATATGGTTTTTACCTCTCAGTTTGTTCATATGATGTATCACATTTATTGATTTGCGGATATTGTACCATCCTTGCATCCCCGGAATAAATCCCACTTGGTCATGGTGTATGATCTTTCTAATGTAATGCTGGATTAAATTTGCTATAATTTTGTTGAGGATTTTGGTGTCTATGTTCATGAGAGATATTGGCCTGTAATTCTCTTTATTTGTATTGTCTTTATCTGGTTTTGGGATTAGGGTTATGCTGGCTTTGTAGAAGAGTTTGGGAATGCTCCTTCCTCTTGAATTTTTTTGAATAGTCTGAGGAAGATAAGTTGTATTTCTTCTTTAAATGTTTTATAAATCTCCCCTGTGAAGCCTTCTGGTCCAGGGCTTTTGTTTGTTGAAAGTTTTTGTTATTGCTTCAATTTCCTCCATATTAATTGGCCTATTCAGATGTTTTGATTCCTCCTGGTTGAGTTTTGGAAGGTCTTATTTTTTTAGGAATATGTCCATTTCTTCTAGGTTGACCTCTTTGTTGGAGTAGAGTTGTTCATAGCATTTTTTATGATTCTTTGTATTTCTGTGGGGTCTGTTGTTATTTCACCTCTTTTATTTCTGATTTTGTTTATTTGGGTCCTCTCTCTTTGCTTCTTGGTGAGCCTGGCTAGTGGATTATCAGTCTTGTTTATCCTTTCATAGAACCAGCTCTTGGTTTCATTGCTTTTTTGTATTTTTTTGTCTCTACGTCATTTATTTCCGCTCTGATATTTATTTTTTCCTTCCTTCTGCTCACTCTGGGCTTTTCTTGTTGCTCTCTTTCTAATTCTTCAAGTTGCAGAATTAGATGGCTTATTAACAGTTTTTCAAGGTAGGCCTGCAATTCTATAAACTTCCCTCTCAGGACTGCTTTCATTGTGTCCCAACAATTTTGGATTTTTGTGTTTTCATTGTCGTTTGTTCCATGATGTGTTTTATTTCTTCTTTGATCTCTTTGTTAACCTACTCATTGTTTAATAGTATGCTATTCAGCCTCCAAGTGTTTGAATGTTTGTGATTGTTTTTACTGTAGTTGATTTCTAATTTTATGCCATTTTGATCTGAGAAGATGCTTGATATGATTTCAATCTTCTTGAATTTGGAGAGATTTTGCCTATGTCCCATGTGCACTTGAGAAGAATGTATATTCTGTATATTTGGGGTGGAATGTTCTAAAGATGTTGATTAAGTCCATCTGAACTAGTGAGTCATTTAGGATTGAAGTTTCTTTGCTAATATTTTGCCTAGAGGATTTACCCAGTGATGTGATTGTGTTCCTGTCAATCTCACCCCTGATATCTTCCAGAAGTTTTTTTATGTACTTGGGTTCTCCTGCATTGGGTACATAAATGTTTACCAGAGTTATATCCTCTTGTTGTATCGATACAATTAGAATTATGAAGTGGCCTTTATTGTCTCTTGTTATGGTCTTCACTTTGAGGTCTATTTTGTCAGATATAAGTATTGCTACCCCAGCTTTTTTTTTTTCATTTCCATTTGCCTGAAAGATATTTTTCCATCTCTTCACTTTCAGTCCATGTGAGTCCCTTGTTCTGAGGTGGGTCTCCTGTAGACAGCATATATATGGGTCATGTTTTCTTATCCATTCACTCATTCAATGTCTTTTGATTGGAACATTTAATCCACTTACGTTTAATGTTATTATTGGTAGGTACTTGTTTGTAGCCATTTCTGTACTTTATGCCTGTGTTCCTTCCTCCCTTTCTATTTCTTCTTTTTACAGTATTCCCTTTAGCTTTTCTTGCATTGCTGGCTTGGTAGTGATAAACTCCCTTAGCCTTTTATTTTGTCTGTGAAGCTCTTGATTTCTCCCTCAATTTTTATTTATAGTCTTTCTGGATAGAATATTCTTGGATTCAGTCCTTTGCTTTGCATCACTTTGTATACCTTCTTCCATTTCCTTGTAGCTTGATGTTTTTCAGTTGAGAAATAATTTGATAATGTGATGGGGGATCCTTTGTAGGTAACTCTCTGTCTCTCTCTTGCAGCTTTTAAAATTCTCTCTTTGTCATTAACATTTTCCATTGTAATTATGATGTGTCTTGTTGTGGGTCTTTTGGGATGCATCTTGCTTGGGACTCTCTGTACTTGTGTAATTTTTTTCTTCCCCATATCAGGGAAGTTTTCTGTCATTATTTCTTCAAATAAATTTTCTAATCCTTGCTGCTCTTCTTGTCCTTCTGGCAGTCCTATTATACCTATGTTACTTCATTTTGCATTGTCCCAAATCTCCCTTAGGCTCTCCTCCTGCTTTTTAATTTTTTTTTCTCCTGTTGCTGTTCAGATTGGGCTTGTTTCTGTGCCTTGTCTTCTAACTCAGTTATTCCATCCTCTGCTTCTTCTAGTCTACAGTTGAAACCTTCCATGGTGTTTTTGATTATAGCTATATCACTTTTCATTTCTTTCTGATTTTTCGCATAGGTTGTTGATTTTCTCATCCATCCAGTATATGAATTGTACGACCATTATTCTGAATTCTTTTTCTGTCATGTGGCATGCTTCCTTTTCACTTAGTTCCTTTCTTGGCGATCCTCATTTTCTTTCCTCTGGGGATTGTTTTGTTGTCTCCCCATTCTGACTATCACCAGAAGGTTCAAATGTCGAGTTGCAGGGGCCTGGGCCTTGTGCACTGGGAACTTCGCACCCCCTGAGTGTCACTGAATAGCTCCGACACTAATATGTGTGGCTAGGTTTGTGGGTGCCATTCTCATCCGGGTTCAGAGTCTCTGGCACTTAGTGTAGCCTTGCGTGCGCAACTAGAATCAGGGACCCTGTCTGCACTGCACTGAAGCAAAGACCTCACTGGTGTGTGCTGAAAATCAGAGTCCCCTAGCATGTGTCAGGAGTCAGAGACCCCTGTGCCCATGCTGAGAATCAAGTATCAGAGTCTCTGTTGCTTGGTGCGTCCCCACACCGAGAATCAGGGTTCCTGTGTATGCATGCATCAAGGATTGGAGTCACTGGCTCTTAGTGTGAATGCACTGTGAATCAGCTATCCCAGGTATGCATGATGAGAAACAGTGTCAAGTCACTGGTGCTCAGTGTTGCCTCTTGCATGGAGAATCAGTGTCCTGGTCTGCTTGGGGGACTGGGTTGCACAGTCGCACTGTGTCCGCAGGAGGTCCACTCCTGCCCTGCAGAAAACAGCCTTCTGTGTGCACTTCCCTTGAATCAAAGTCAGGTGGCAATGCAGCCCTGTGTGGGCATGGGGCCTGGTCACAGGAAACAAACTTCCCGAGTTCGCGCACAGGCTCAAATTCAGTGCAGCCTCCCCATCACACCACACTTTTTTAATGGGAGTGAATCATTATTATGTAATCAGTATTATTGTAATACTTTTTAGAAGCAGAATCTTATATAAAATGGCTGACAACATGCAGTTGCAGATTATTTAGTTATTTCCTAAAGTTAGCAGTATTCTTCTGAATTAACTACTGGATAATTAAAATGAAAGTTGTTGCACTGTATTTGAGAAAAGAATTATAGGCAATAGAATATAGTTCTCTTGAGTTTTAATTGAAAACTGAGTTAAATTAGCTCTACACTTTCAAGGTTTTATAAAGAAGTTCATTATAAGCATTTGTAAAAGTAATGCATAGTCTAAGGTTAGTTTTATATTTATACTATTGCCATAATTAAAAGACTGCCAATATTTTTAAAGGCTAGTTTAAGGCTTTTCCAATTTAGCCTTATATATTCTTTCAGGTTAAAAACTGGTAAATAACAATGACCCTGGGTTGGTGTGGGGATGAAAAGAAGGACTTGAGAACATTATTTTTCTAAACTAATTAGTCTCCTGGGCTATTAGATATAGTTGTTTATGTTGTTTTATGGTTAAGCATTCTAAGAATTAAGACCTGTTCTTTAAGTTTAGCAAACAAAAGTCCACATATTCAAAGATTACTTAAAATAAAGTATTTCAAGCTTTCATTAAAAGTATGCAGTTTTATATTTTCAAAATGTTTCCAAGGGAAATCTAGAGAGTACTCTGACAAAGTGTTTGGATTTGAAATAATAGACTGAAAACAATGCACAAAACAGATGTAGAATATATAATTCTAGGAGGAGGAATGCCCATCAATGTGAGAAATTTTGAGGTAAAATGAAAGAAATAGTTAGAAATGTACATATCTGACATCTTGCTCAAGTCAAATATCTGTCAGTTTTACACTCTAACATGTAATGAAATGCTTGACTTATTGGAAAATACAGTATTATAATTTTATAGTACTTCATAATGTCTATCGACCTAAATAGTGAAGCTGAACAATGTCCTATATCTTCTTTTCTTATCCTTCAGACATGTTTACCAAGTTACACAACTCAAAACATAATTAAGATAAACATTTAAGATAAGCTTGCTTAAAACATGCCAGCTCAAAACATTTTAAAATCCAAAGCATGGTGTTCAATACCTCACAATCTAAATCCAGCCTTCCTTTCCTGCTTTTTTTTTTGCTAAGTCCTCCCCTGTATGTTTTTCTCTAGCCACATAGAATCAAATTCCTTCTCATGAATATGCTCTGTATTTCCTAGGCCCTTACTCTTCCTCCACTTGGAAGGGAAATTTTAGAAAAAAATGCATGGAGCTACTCTTAAAAGTTAGTGGAAACTGATTAATTTTATCTCTAGGATCAAATGTCAGTAATATATATTTTACAAATACAGCCTCAGAACCTAATCTTTTCTTGCTTGCCAGACATCAAAAGTGTGAAATATTTCAGACACCACTACATTGTTCTTTTTGTTTGTTTGTCTCATTAATATTCACCCGAGGATATTTTCCATTAATTTTTAGAAAGAGTGTAAGGGAGGGGGAGAGACAGAGAAAGAGAAACTTCCATGCGATCTCATATCCACATCCATTGGTTGCCTCCCGCAAGCGCCCCAACTGGCTGGAGATGGAGCCTGCAACTGAGGTACATACCCTTAAGTGGAATCTAACTGGGAACCTTCAATCTGTGTGGGCCAACACTCTATCCACTGAGCCAAACTGGCTAGGGCCATCATTCTTTTTTATCCATTAGTTTATAAAATATTTTTCTTGTTATGCAATGCTATCAACCCTGCTATCTTTGCATGTAAATGGTTTTTACATTAAAGGGATTTATTGGTTAAAAGGTGGGAAAGTCTGTTGTGAGGCTTTTGAATGGAAGCTTTGAGGATATGGAGGCATACTTGCATTAGGAACAAGCCTAATCCCTTATTTACAGCCTTCTTTGCTTGTTCCCTTGTCTATTTGATGAAGGGCACTTATTCTGATGAAAGCTGATAAAAAGGACATGGGTGCTGAAGAGAATGTCTTAGCCTATATTTGGCCATGCACCCTAACTCCTAGGGAAACCTTAAGATTTTCTCTGCCTCAACCTCCACCAGTACTAGGCCAATGAAGAGAAAAGGAGTTCTAACTTAGGTGTAGGAAACACAGGTAGTGTGCTTGGCAATGGAACATCTAGTGGGAGATGAAAAGAAATTATAAATAACTAGTGGCGGGCACGAAATTTGTGCACATTAATAGGGGATTAATTAGAGGTAATATTTTTAATATCGCTATTTGCCCTTTCTCTACAATAGAAGTGTCAGAGATGAGAGAAAATTAGTAAAATGTATATGAAAATCATCCTCCTGTCAGAGTCTAGGGCACGCTGTGGGACCCAGAGTCAAGTCCACGGCACCTCAAAATTGTGCAAGACCCAGACCCAGCTGGCCCCACCCCCATTGGGTGAGATTCAGACCTGGCCGGCCCCACCCTAGTCAAGCCCCACCATGTAGGGGGCACAACCTAAGGGCCCTCGTCAAGCCCCGCAGGGTGAGGGGTGCAGCCTCAGTTCCCCCATCAAGCCCCACCAGGCAGAGGGTGCAGCCTCAGGTACCCTGGTGCACACTGGGTGGTAGACATAGCCTCAGTTCCCCCAGCACACCTTCAGGTCCCCCAGCCCAGCGCCAGGCCAGGGGGTGAGATCTGAGGTCCCCCAGCCCAGGCTAGGAGGTGCAGCCTGAGGTCCCCCGTCAAGCCCTGCAAGGCGGGGGTCACAGCCTCAGGTCCCCTGGCCAGGGGCTGGGGCAAGGTGCCTGACCTGAGGTCCCCCAACCCAGGCCAGGGCAGGGGGCACGCTTTGAGGTCCCTGTTAAGCCCCACTCGGCAGGGGATGCGTCCTAAGGTCCCCCGGCTCAGCACCAGGGTGGACAGCTTGGCCTGAGGTCCCCTGGCCTGGTGCTGGGGTGGGGGGCATGGCCTGAGGTCTTCTAGCCCGGGCCAGGGCAAGGGGGTGTGCACTGAGGTCCCCTGTCAAGCCCCACTGGGTTGGGGACATGGCCTGAGGTCCATCATCAATCCCCACCAGGCCAGGGGCATGGTCTGACATCCCCCATCAAGCCTCGCTGGGCAGGGGGCTTGACCTGAGGCCCTCCGGCCCAGCACTGGGGTGGGGGACACACCTTGAGGTTCCCTGTCAATCCCTGCCAGGTGGGGGGCATGGCCTGAGGTCCCCTGTCAAGCCCTGCTATCTGGGGGTGCAGCCTCAGGTCCCCCAGCCCAGCTCTGAGGCAGGGTTGTGGCCTCTGGACCCCTGGCCTGGTGCCGGGGGTGGAGGCATGGCCTGAGGTCCCCCATCAAGCCTGGTCGGGCAGGGGAATGGCCTGAGGTACCCTGTCAAGCCCCACCAGAGGAGGGGCACAGCCTCAGATCCCCTGTCAAGCCCCACTGGGCAGAGAGAGCGGCCTCAGGTCACCTGTCAAGCCAGAGCGGGGAAAGAGGCTTGAGGTCCCCTGTCAAGCCTCATGGGAGGAGTTGCTTGTTAAGGCTCATTACAGGAACTCGAACTCTGCTGTGCGTGCAGCCATTTTGTGTTATGGAAACCCCATCTCTGCTGTGGGTGCAGCAATCTTGTGTTATACAACCTCCCCCCCTCCTCCACTGTGGGCGCCGCCATCTTTGTGGTGGAGTGACAGTCAATTTGCATATTCACTCTTTATTATATAGGATAATAGTAATAATCTACGCTAATAAAATACAAACATGCAAATTGACCGTAACTTCACTATGCCTTAAGCCATGCACAGCAGCCAATCAGAGTGACTATATGCAAATTCACCCAACCAAGATGGCAGCTGGAAGCCACGAAGCTGGAGCAAGCAGGAGGCTTGGTTGCTACAGTGATGGAGGGAGCCAAGCTTCCCACCTGCCACGGCAGCTCTGAGCTCCACTCAAGGAAACAAAGTTTCAATTATAGAAGATAAATAAACCTCAGATACCTGCTTTCAGCCGGCCATCGAGCTGGAGTGAGCAGGAGGCTTGGGTTGCCCCTGGCAATGGAGGAAGCCAAGCTTCCCACCCGCCCTGGCCAGCTCTGAGCTCCACTCAAGGCTACAAAGTTTCAATTATAGAAGGTAAATAAATACCAGAATAAAAAATAAAAGAAAAAAAGGAGAGGCTGGGAGCTTCTGTCCCCAGGGGGCTTGGCCAGCCTGAAAATGGCCCTCAGCCCTTCACCCAGACTGGCCAGGCACCCCAGTGGGGAACCCCCACACTAAAGGGGGTGTGGCCAGCCTGCAAACAGCCATCAGCTCCTCACCCAGGTTGGCCAAACCTCCATGGGGTGAGGGTCCCCACTGGAGGGGGGGGGGCTTGACCAGGCTGCAAACAGCCATCAGCTCCTCACCCAGGCTGGCCAGGCACCCAGTGGGCACCCCCACCCTGATGGGGGTGTGATCAGCCAGCAAACTGCTATCATTTCCTCACCCAGGATGGCCAGGCACCCCAGCGGGACTCCCACCCTGATCAGGGACACCCTTCAAGGCAAACCAGTCAGCACCCACCCGTGCACCAGGCCTCTATCCTATATAATAAAAGGGTAATATGCAAATTGACCCTAACAGCAGAACGACTGGGAATGACTGGTCACTATGACGCACACTGACCACCAGGGGGCAGATGCTCAATGCAGGAGCTGTCCCCTGGTGGTCAGTGCGCTCCCACAGAGGGAGCTCCTCTCAGCCACAAGCCAGGCTGATGGCTGCCAGCACAGTGGTGGTGACGGGAGCCTCTTTCGCCTTCTCAGCATCACTAAGGATGTCCGACTGCAGTTTAGGTCTGTTCCGTGCTGGTAAGTGGACATCCTCCAAGGGCTGCCAGGCTGCCAGAGGGATGTCTGACTGCCAGCTTGGGCCCAATTCCCCAGGGAGCAAGCCTAAGCCAGCAGGTGGACATCCTCCGAGGGGTCCCAGACTGCGAGAGGGCATAAGTTGGGCTGAGGGACCCCTCCGAGTGCACAAATTTTTGTGCACTGGCCCTCTAGTAATAATAATAATAAGAGATATTTACTGAACATTTAATATTTGTCAGGCAGAGTTCTCAGTGATTTACTTCCATTATCTCATTTAATACTCATAACAGCTTCAAGAGGCAGGTGCTATTTGTTTATACCAATCTGGAGATAGCAAAACTGAGGCTCAGAGAGGTTACACTCATTGAGTTCCTACTTTGCACCAAATACTGATGTCTATCATTTAATCAAATGTTAAGAGCAACTATATCAGGCAGATCCTATTATCTTTATTATACCAGTACAGAAGAGAAAACTATGGAAATCTAAGCCTGCTGATTTATAAGCATGAACTCTTTTTTCTTACACTATCTAGTAGCTTAGCTGGAATTTATTTTTTCTTTTATTGGAATGTCTTATTTTGTTTGTATTGCTTAGCACTGTTTGTCTATGAATGTCTACATACATGGAATTCTTCTCTAGGCCTTCATTATACTTATTTTCTACCACAATCCCAAAAACTTAGGACAGCCTACATAACCAGGGGTCTCAGAGAGAGGAGTGCTTGCATGGTGGCCTATATCAACTCTACTGTAGGTCTCAGAGAAGAGAGTTTATGCTTTCCCAGGATTTGCTTTTTGAGGCTTCCTTTCTCAGTTTGGTGTAAGATTCAGTAGTAATGTCATTTTATAAACTTTGCACTATTTTTACTTTATTATATGAATGGCATTGAACACTTGAATAGGACTTCCTTGTTATTATACTGAGATTCAATGTTTCTTGATTATGAAATCATATAATTTAATAGCTCAAATATGGAATATGTTGAAAATACTTTATTTTCCTTATATATGTTTCTCCTTCTTACTGATGAATAGGTTTTTACTTTAAAGATTTAAAGCATGCAATCACCGAATAATTCAAACTATCTTACTATTGATCACAAATTATATTTTTTAAAAATGTTCCATCACTAAAAAAAACTTTATGAAGGAACTAGAGGCCTGGTGCACAAAAATTTGTACACTCTGGGTGTCCCTCAGCTTGGCCTGTGCCCCCTCACAGTCTGGGACCCCTCAGGGGATGTCCACCTGCTGGCTTAGGCCCACTCCCTGGGGGGACAGGGCCTAAGCTGGCAGTCAGACATCCCTTTAGCAGCCCAGGATCCCTTAGGGGATGTCCACTTGCAAGCGGGGAGCAGGCCTAAGCTGCAGTCGGACATCCTTAGCACTGCAGAGGAGGCGGGAGAGGCTCCCTCCACCACCCCTGTACTGGCAGCCATCAACCTGGCTTGTGGCTGAGCAGAGCTCCCCCTGTGGGAGCACACTGACCACCAGGGAGAATCTTCTGCATTGAGTGTCTGCCCCCTGGTGGTCAGTGTGTGTCATAGTGACCAGTCATTCCCAGTCGTTCTGCTGTTAGGGTCAATTTGCATATTACCCTTTTATTATATAGGATAGAGGCCTGGTGCACAGGTGGGGGCCAGCTGGTTTGCTCCTGATTGGCTGGTGGGCATGGCTTGTTGGTGTAGCAGAGTGGCAGAGTGACAGAGTGATGGTTATTTTGCATCTTTCTCTTTTATTAGTGTAGATAATTAACAAATATAATTGTATATATTTAAAGCGTACACTGTGATTTCATATACATATACATTGTGGAATGAACACCAAAAAGAAGATAATTAATGAGTCTGTCACCTCACATACTTAACTCTTTTTTTGTGTATGTGATGAGAATGTGTAAGATCTGCTTTTAGCAACTTTCAAGTATACAATAATGTATTATTAAATACAAAAGGCCTGGTGCATGAAATTTGTGCACAGAGGGGTCCAGCCTGCACCCACCCCAGTTGGGGACCCCTTGGGTGATGTCTGACTGCCGGTTTAGGCCCAATCCCGGGGATCGGGCAGTTGGACACCCCTCTCACAATCTGTGACCACTAGCTCCTAACTACTCACCTGCCTGCCTGCCTGATTGCCCCTAAACCCTCTGCCTGCCTGCCTGATCACCCCTAACCTCTCTACCTGCCTGCTTGATCACCCCTAACTGCCTTCCCCTGCCAGCCTGATGGGGCTACCAACTGCTCTCCCCTGCCAGCCTGATCTCATCCCCAATTGCCTCTGCCTGCTTGATCACCCCTAACTGCCTTTCCTTGCCAGCCTGATCTCACCCCCAACTGCTCTCCTCTGCCTGCCAATTTGGTACTGATTTGTCAGTTTCTATGCCAGTCAGCCAAAAGCTCTGACTCCTAGGCACCCATTGGCTCCTCACAGTTGACCCAGATTTGGTTCTGATTGGTTAGTTTCTATGTCAGTCAGCGTCAAAACCTCTGCCTTCTAGGCAGCCATTGGCTCCTTACATTCACTCAGATTTGGTTCTGATTGGTCAGTTTCTATGCCAGTCAGAGTCTCCAGGCATCTCTCTGGGCCTGATCAAAGAGGCAGGGCTGATTAGCAGCCCTGCAGAGGCCTGGAGAGAAACAGAGGTTCTGCTGCTGGTGAAGCATGGAGAGAAAGAGAGAGGTAATGGCTGATCACAGCTGCCACTGAGGCTGCAGATCAGACTCTGCCTCTCTCTCTGCAGGCCTCTCTCCAGGCCTGATCCACAGCACCGTTGGCTGTCAGTGCTGGATTGCTGACAACCCAGCACTGACTTCCGGTCTGGTCAAGCCTTTGGTTGTAATGGTCATTATGACCCTGGCTCTTTATTATATAGATAGTCACCATACTATATATTAGATTTCCAGAACTTATCCCCTTGCAAATGAAAGTTCATATATCTGATGTATATCACCCCATTTCCCCCTTTCCTACCCCCTGGCAACCACCATTATATTCTCTATTTCTATAAAATTGGCTTTCTTAGATTCCATATATAAGTGATATTGTGCAGTAGTTGTCTCTATCTATCTGGCTTATTTCACTTATCCATTCATCTGTCAAAGGAGAATTACTTTCTTTTCATGTGTTGGCTATTGTGAATAATGCTGCAATGAGTGTGAGTATGAAAATATCTTGAGATACTAATTTTAATTTCTTTGGATATATACCCAGGAGTGGAATTCCTGGATCATATGCTAGACTGAGTATCAAACTATCTCCACAACAAATTTTTCTGTTTTTCAGCTCATATTATTATTATTATTATTATTATTATTATTATCATCAGCACAGATGGTATTTGGACTGCAATCTCTGAAAAGGAGTCATTTATATTTTGCAAACTTAGGAGACTCTTATGGACTATCTTTTACATTATCTGAATAGCATGCTGTTTTATGTAAACACAGACTAAAAGCCAGAAGAAATAGCATTAATTTTTTTGGTCAATAACAAAATCATTAAAGATCCACTTTTGTAATTCAAGGATAATATATCTGACAAGTTTCTTGGCAAGCAACAGAAGCTGACTCTTGCTAAATAAAAAAAGGCATTGGAAGAATATCAGGGACTCATAAGATTAAGAAAAAAAGTGTGGGAGGACCAGTTTGGAAAATGTCAGGCACCAAGGCATTTATGGAAGAGCCAATAAGCAGAAAGCACCTCTATTGTCTTCCCTATTGTATAAGACTCCCCTACCCTTGATCATATTGCTACTCTCAATAGGAGTTCTTGAAGATTATCATAATTGTGCAGAGAATCTAATTGGAGGTGAGATTTGTTGAAATCACACATACAGCGATATGGCTAGGCACCCCCCAAAAAAGTTGCTCTTAAAGTTTTGAATTCCTTCCACCTCATTTTGTTCAGACCCTTGACAGCACTTGGGATTATCCATATTGTTGAATATCCCCCTACTACCCACACTGCATTGAAAGCCCTCTCCAGTCTTTAGGTTGCTCAATTTGTGGCTGCTATCACCAGTCAGTTAATTCCAAGACGTTTAGAATCACCATGAGGCATTGTCATAAATATAGCCTGTCCCCAATTCTACTACCTGAATTGTGCTCAAAGCAAGTGTTTGCCTGTTTCAGCATAATTTGCTTTATATAACAAGAACAAGAGCATGAACAGCAACAAAAACAACTATCATTTTTTTTAATTAAATCTTTATTGTTCAGATTATTACATTTGTTCCTCTTTTTTTTCCCCCCATAACTCCCCTCCTCCCAGCTCCCGCCCCACCCTCCGCCCTCACTCCCCACCCACTGTCCTCTTCCATAGGTGCACGATTTTTGTCCAGTCTCTTCCCGCATCTCCCACACCCCTTTCCCCCCCAAGAATAGTCAGTCCATTCCCTTTCTATGTCCCTGATTCTATTATGATCACCAGATTATTTATTCACTTGATTATTAGATTCACTTGTTGATAGATGCATATTTGTTGTTCATAATTTGTATCTTTACCTTTTTTTTTCTTCTTCCTCTTCTTAAAGGATACCTTTCAGCATTTCATATAATACTGGTTTGGTGGTGATGAACTCCTTTAGCTTTTCCTTATCTGTGAAGCTCTTTATCTGACCTTCCGTTCTGAATGATAGCTTTGCTGGATAAAGTAATCTTGGTTGTAGGTTCTTGGTATTCATCACTTTGAATATTTCTTGCCATTCCCTTCTGGCCTGCAAAGTTTCTGTTGAGAAATCAGCTGACAGTCGTATGGGTATTCCCTTGTAGAATCAAGTCAAAGATTCGAAATGCGAAGAAGCAAAAAACACCCAACTGGAAAAGCAAAATGAAAAAAGAATCCGAAAATATGAAGATAGTGTAAGGAGCCTCTGGGACAGCTTCAAGCGCACCAACATCAGAATTATAGGGGTGCCAGAGGATGAGAGAGAGCAAGATATTGAAAACCTATTTAAAGAAATAATGACAGAAAACTTCCCCCACCTGGTGAAAGAAATAGACCTACAGGTCCAGGAAGCGCAGAGAACCCCAAACAAAAGGAATCCAAAGAGGACCACACCAAGACACATCATAATTAAAATGCCAAGAGCAAAAGACAAAGAGAGAATCTTAAAAGCAGCAAGAGAAAGAAACAACTATCATTTGAGTGCTTTCCAGTATTATTTATTTTAAAGTGACTTCTAGCGTTATATGATGTGATTCTTTTAAAGCCCCACTCCAGCATTGCAGCATGTAGGTATTATTATCTTGATTTTACATGTAGAAAATGGAGACTTAGTTGGGTAAAGCAGACAAGGAGCCCAAATCTGAATTAAGTTTTATCTGTGTCAAAAGCACGTCATTCAACTCCTTAAACCACTAAAACCTTAATTACGTTACACAGCTTACAGCAATGAAATAGCTTGAGAAAGAAAAAGATGGTTGCAGCAGATAATTTGTTTCCTACAATTCTTCGGGTAATGTCTATTTTTTAAAAAGCATGAGTAATACTAAATTTTTGAAGCCAAACAGTAGCTAACCAGGTAACTTCAGATGAATATATAGAAAGAAAATTGAACTCTCTTTAAAATAATGAACACAAAAGTGTTTGAAAGGTCAAGATGAATGTCTTCTCTGGGAGAATATCCATTTTCTGCAGCATATTTGCTACTGTGACTTGTTTATTTTGAGCTATCCTAGAATGCTATATAACACAGAAATAGAGTTCATTTTAATTTCTTGAGGCCTCTCACTGGGGAAATCTCTGATGCATTCAAGGACTGTAGCACTAAAAGGTTCTTAGCTGATTTTATCATTTGATATAAATGGAATGACAGTGAAAACATTGATGTAATAGCATCTACCATTTCCCTGGCTCTTTACCTTGGACAAGTTGCATGTCTTTCTGATTGATTATTACATACTCATTTCAACAAATTATAGAGAAGAGAGAAACACAGGATAAATGAGGATCAACTTTTTAAGTTTCCTCCAAGACTACACAAGAAAATGTAATATTGTTTGTCGGGGGTTGGGGGGGGGAGTAGGAGAGAATGAGAAGATTTTTCACAGTATGTATTTTTATACCCATTGAATTTTTAATCATTTAATGGATGTTTTATTCATGCAAAATCACATGAAATTAAACTTTATGAAATATCAATCTTTCTGGCTATAAGACACAACTATTTGAACTGAAAAGCTTAAATCCATGTTGAGCACTCTTTTGTCTTCTGGTTTGTGACCAAATGTTTTTTTGTGTCAAACAAAGAGTTGCCTAGGGCTAAGTATGCTAGTATGATGGCAGAAACATAATCTGCATATATCCTTACAATCCATGACCATTTAAATATTTTTTTAAAAAATTAATTGAATTTATTGGGGTGGCATTGTTTAATAAAATTATACAGGTTTCAGATGTACAATTGTATAATACATTATCTGTATATTGTATTGTGTGTTCACCACCCAAAGTCAAGTCTTCTTCCATCAGCATTTATCTGCCCTTTACCCTTTCTTATTTCCCTCAACCCCTCCTTTCCCTCTGGTAATGAACATACTCTTTTGTTTGTTTTGCCTTTTTGCTTACTCCTTCAGCCCTTCACCCAGCCCCTCAGTGCCTTCCCCTTTGACAGCCGTCAGTCTGTATCTATGAGTCTGTTTCTGTTTTGTTAGTTTATTTTCTTCATTAGATTCCACATATAAGTTAAATCATATGGTATTTGGAAACAGCTCAAGTGCCCATCAGTAGATAAGTGGATATAAAATCTGTGGTACATTTACGCATGGAATAGTACTCAGTAATAAAAAAAAGAGGGAAACCTCACCTTTTGCGACAGTATTGATGAACCTGGAGAGTATTACACTAAATGAAATAAGCCAGCTAGAGAAAGAGACATAAAATGTTTGATTTAAACATTGCATCTTATAAACATACGAAGTGTTTTACACATGGTAGATGTCATCAAATGTTTCTGGGTGTTGGAATAAATAAATAAACCCCAGAGTCTGTGTATTCAAGATATTTTTCCACTTTTATCCTACTACTCCATATGTCTTTATTTTGTAAGACAGAAAAAAGGAGGTTCTGTGAATGTTCATTACAAGGCATAGACTGATAATAAAGCTTTGGTTAGAGTCACATTATTAATCTATCCTTCATCATGTTCTCAAAGGAGAGTCGAAAAGAAACTAAATCTTTGAGAGGGCTCAACCTGAGCCAGACACCATGATGGGCACTTTACATACATTATCTCACTTAATCTTCATAATGACACTAAGAAGTATAATCTTATTTGATGTAGGTGATAAAATTTAGGCTCATAAATGTTCAGTTTAACATGACTCAGATTTGGACAGCTAGTAAGTAGAAGAGCTGAAGTTTGATTTTATCTGGTTTCCTAGTTAGGTATGGTGATAAGGACTATGATCATTATTATTTATCCAGTTGTTGTTGCGTGTGTGCGTGTGTGTGTGTGTGTGTGTGTGTGTGTGTGTGTGTGTGTGTGTGTGTTTCCTCAGGGAGAATATGTTTTTCTTATTGATTTTTTTAGAGAAAGAAAGGATGGGAGAGAAAGAAACATCTATGTGAAAGAGAAACATGGATTGATGGCCTACTATATGTGCCCCAACCAGGGATCTAACCTGCAACCTAGGTATGTTCTCTGACCAGAAATCAAACCTGCAACCTTTTGGTGTATGGGACAATGCTCCAAACAACTGAGCCACACAGCCAGGGCTATCCTATTGTTTATGTGCGACATATCAGTTCTAATCTCCCAAATCCTTAAAAGTATGCATTATTATTTTCATTTCACAAGTGATCCAAAACTGAGGCTTAGAGACATAACATAACCTAAGGTCACACAGCTAATATTTGGGATAGTGGATATATGAATCTAGCTTTGCCTTTCTCCAAAATTTACTCTTTATCACATAAAGCAACATTATACCTCTAAATATTGCTGTATGGCACCTGATATTGGTAAAAAGCCTATCCAAACTCTAATCTTATTCCCCCAATGCAACACACACACACACACACACACACACACACACACACACACACACCACATACATACACATGCACACATAAACACAGAGATAGAAGAATAGTAGACATTATAAAGAAAATGAAGCTATAGTCTGATATGGAGTGAAAACAATATCATACTGGCTGTTGAACAATTAAATATAGAAAAGCCTTTTACATCTTCACTTTAATGTATTTCCCTTTAAAAGTTATCTTTATATCTATAAGAAAGAAAAAAATGGCATAAAATGTTTACTCTGTTTTGCATCATTTAGTTACACAAAGTATTGTAGTTTGAGAGAAATCATGTAAAATATTAGGATAACTAGTTCTATACTTAAAATTAAAATATGAGATTTTTACTATATTGTGCATTGAGAGTAAATGACTAAAGGAAAAAATATACATAAAAAAACTAGCTCAGAAATAGGAAAAGCAGTTGCCAGCAAAATGCACTTTCTTAATTGAGATCAGTGACTCTTGATTAGATAAGATGTAATGAAGGGAAAATAGGCCTGTGCATAACTCATTTCCTAAATATTGATATTCCATAAGAATGATCTATTTTGTATTCAAATACAAGCAATTATGTCAGTGTAGATAAAAATCAAATTTCTTGATATTTTTCATTAATAGATCAGAGGAGTTACTTGGAATTACAAAATCAAAATAAACAAAATTATAATCGTTGAAATATATATATATATATATATATATATATATATATATATATATATATACACACATACAGTAACACCTCACCAAACTAGAAATCTCACTTATGCAAAATACAGTCAGGAACTAATAATTAAGCAAAAGAACCAAGAAATGGCCAAAAAAGGGGTTGGGATGTCCAATAATATTGATAAAATTTAAAGTTTATCTTGTTTAGGTTCAGCACCTTTTTATCTTATTTTAACTGCCATAGTAATACACCTGGATTGTAATGTTTCTAAATCCATCCTATATTAAAGGCAGTAAATTAGAAAGGAGATAAGTTTCTCAAGGTTGAGCTGTTGACTAAAATACATAGTGTTAGTTGGCAGACAACAGAATGTTGTAAAACTATTAAAACATATCACAAAGCTATCTAGGGCAAATAACCCTATGTATGTATAAGTAGCTCAGAAGAGCCCAAATTATATTTCAATGAAGTATAATAATGTATTCAGAGTTAGTATCCTAAGACTGCGGGAAATGGTTAACTTTCATTCATATTTTTCATTTTATGGAGGCAGGGGAGAGTACAATCTGCTTGAAAAATATATATACAGTAAATGATTAAAATCAAGTTTTTGAGCTTATAGCAATAAATGCTCAGCTAGCCCTAACCGGTTTGGCTCAGTGGATTGAGCATCAGCCTGCGGACTCAAGGGTTCCAGGTTCGATTCCGGTCAAGGGCATGTATCTTGGTTGCGGGCACATCCCCAGTGGGGAATGTGCAGGAGGCAGCTGATCAATGTTTCTCTCTCATCGATGTTTCTAACTCTCTATCCCTCTCCTTTCCTGTCTGTAAAAAATCAGTGGAATATATTTTAAAAAAATAAAATAAATGCTCAGCTATTCTGGAAACCACATGATTAAGATTAACTGAGGCTCAGAGACTATGAAATACTGGAACTCACTGATTAACCCATACTTATATTAAACTCGTCCCATTTAATATTAGAAGAAAGTGTTTTTCATTGTCACTAAAGAATTGATAAATCACAAAGAAATTGGATTAGGATTAGGTGGTGTTTGTGAAATATTATTTAATAACAAAAGATGACACTTTGTAGTAGTCACTGTACAGCTTATGACTTTGTCTTGTATCCAAAGGAATGGTTTTGCAGAGAATTTGGATTTGAAAAAAACAAATAGGAACAAACAAACTAAGAACACTTTCATTCAGGTCCTACAAATTACAACTCTGACTATTGCGCATTAATCAGGAATTATTCAGCTCCTTTTACATTTCTCACAGATGCTCTTGAAGTCATTCTTTTGCTCTAGAGATAAATCCACCCAGGACTGCTGGCCCCTGGGCTTCACTGGCTGGCTCTGGGCTCATCCAATCGCCTTGTTGTTTTCTGAAACATTATACTCTCCTTGACTTCCATCCAATAATTGGGGATTTGTCATGATTTGTGCACTTGAGAAACCACTGTTCTTTTTATCTGTTTCAAAAAGGATATGTTTTGTTCTGTAGTCAAATTATGCTTTGAAAGTTCAGAAGGGGGAAGAGGGAAAAGTCTCTGAGAAGAACAGTGTGGCTGTGACTGTGAATCAAGTTATAAATTGCAAGAATGGTTTAAATAAAAGCAACAATAAAAATGCATAAGTTTCTGTAGGGTAGCTATGTGTAGCCATGAATCAAAGTGATCTTTTCTGAGAGATGAAATGAAAATGTTGGGAAGGGCAAAATGAGAAAAAAAAAAGAGCAGAAATATGTGGCCATCATGACATGAGGCTTCAGCTTGTATTATACCGTGGGGTGTGGAATATAGATGTAATATTTTCTCAATTTTTAATCAAAGAATAGATATTATATTGCATTGATTGTGCTGTCAGTACCCAGAAATCAAGAATAGTTACTGTTTTTCTTATCAGTTTTGTAGAGGTATAATTAATATAAAAGAATAATGCATAGTTAATGTGTACAATTGATAAGTTTGGACATATGCAAGCACCACTGATACTATCACCACAATCAAGATAAAAAACATATGTAACACCTCATAGAATTTTCTTGTGTCCCCTGTGGCTTTGTTTTATTGTAGTAAGAACACAACATGAGATTTGAACAACACTGTAAGTCAAATGGGCCTTACAAATATATACAGAATATTCCATCCAACAGCAACAGATTGCACATTTTTCTCAAGCACACATGCAACATTCTCGATGATAGATTATACGTTACGCATAAAATAAGTCTTAACAAATATAAAAGTATTTAAATTATATCACCTATAATTCCAGACCACATTGGTATGAAACTGAAAATCAATAATAGGAAGAAAACTGGAAAGCTCCCATACACATAGAATCAAACAACATACTCCTGAACAACCAATAGGTCAAAAATAAATAAAAAGAGAAATTAAAAAATATATCTTGAAACAAATGAAAATGGAAATATGGCATACCGAATCTTATGGAATGGATCACAAGCAGTTATAAGGGAAAAGTTTATAGCTATAAGTACCTACATAAAGAAAAAAAGAAAGGTATTCATTAAGCAACCTAAATTTATACCTCAAAGAACTAGAGAAGAACAAACTAAGCCCAAAGTTAACAAAAGAAAGTCCATAATAAAAAAATAAATGAAAAAGAATTTAAAAAAACAATGACAAAATTTTAGCTAGATTAACCAATCAAAAAAACAAAAGAACTCAAATAAATAAAACTATAAATGAAAGAGGAAACATTAAAATTGATACCACAGTAATGTAAAGGATCATAGGAGACTACCATGAACAATTATATGCCAACAAATTAGACAACCCAGAAGAAATTGATAAGTTCCTAGAAACATATAATTTACCAAGACTGAATCATGAGAAGTAGAAAATCTGAACAGATTAATAATGAGTAAGGAGACAGAATCAGTAATCAATCCCTCCTCCCAAACAACAACAACAAAAATCCTGAACCAGATGGTTTCACTGGTGAAGGGGACCAAACATTTAAAAGAATAATTAATACCAATCTTTCTCAATCTCTTCCCAAAAAATAGAAGAGAAGAGAACACGGGCAAATTATATAAAGAATTCATACAACCCAATAGCAAACAAAACAACCAATCTGATTAAAAATGGGCAAAGGACCTGAATAGATATTTTTCCAAAGCAGACATACAAATGGCCAACAGGTACATGAAAAGATGCTCAACATCACTAATCATCAGGGAAATGCAAAGCAAAACCACAATGAGATATTATCTCACAACTGTTAGGATGGCTATCATCGACAAGACAAGAGATAACAAGTGTTGGAAAAAATGTAGAGAACAGAGAATCATTGTACAGTGTTGGTGGGGATGTAAGTTCATATAGCCACAATGGAAAACAGTATGGAGATTTCTTAAATATTGAAAACACAACCACCATATGACTCTGTAGTCATATATATATATATATATATATATATATATATATATATATATATATATATATATGTATATATCACCATCTCTAAGTAGTACATACACACACCCCCATTCATAGCAGCATTATTCACAATAGCTAAGACAGAAACAACCTGTCAGTCAACAGATGAAAGGATGAAGAAACTGTGGTATATTATTAAATAAAATATTCAACCTTAAAAAGTTTATCTTTATTGTTGAAAGTAATACGGATGTATCCCTTTCCCCCCCCATTGATTCCTTCTAGCCCACCCCCTACCCCCACCCAGGCTTTTGCCACACTGTTGTCTATTTCTTCCCACCCACCCACCTACCTCTGCCTTTCTTCTGAGATTTATCAGTCTGTTCCATGTTTCTATATCTCTGGATCTATTTTGTTTATCAGTTTATTTTGTTCTTTACATTCTACATATGAGTGAGACCATGTAATACTTGTACTTCTCTGACTGGATTATTTTGCTTAGCATAATATTCTCCAGGTTCCTCCACACTGTCTAAAAAGGATAAGATATCCTTCTTTTTTACTGCTGCATAGTATTCCATGGAGTAAATCTACCACAGCGTTTTTATCCACTCATACACTGATGGGCAATGGGGCTGTGTTCAGATCTTAGGTACCCAGCAATTGATGGCATTTTTATACACTAATAATGAATTCTCAGAAAGAGAAACTAAAAAAAAATCCCATTTACTGTTGCAAAAAAAAATTATGATACTTAGGAATAAACATAACCAAGGAGGTAAAAGACTTGTACTCAGAAAACTACAGGATGTTGAAAAAAGAGATAGAAGATATAAATGAGTGGAAGAATATATTGTGTTCATGGGTTAGTAGAATTCACATCACTGAAATGTCCATACTATCTAAAATGATCTATAGAGTCAATGCAATCCCTATTAAAATACCAAAGACATATTTCACAGATCTAGAACAAATACCTCCAAAATTTATGTGGAACAAAAAAACAAAACAAACAAAAAAAAACAAACAAACAAAAAAAAAAAAAAAAAAAACACAAAATAGCTGCAGCAATATTGAAAAATGAGAACAAAGTTGGAGGGATTACGATACCAAATATAAGTTATACTACAAAGCCACTGTAATCAAAACCTGGTACTGGCATAAGAACAGGCATATAGATCAATGGAACAGAATAGAGACCCCAGAAAGGGCTGGAGGTTGAGGGGAATGGGGGCAATATTGGTTAAAGGGTACAAACTTCCAGTTACAAGGTTAATAGGTTCTGGATGACTATATTTAAAAATAGTGTATTGACTACTTGAAAGCTGTTAAGACAGCAGATCTTAAATATTCTCCCCCCTGCCAGAGAGAGAGAGAGAGAGAGAGAGAGAGAGAGAGAGAGAGAGAGAGAGAGAAAATGGTATATAAAGTGACAGATATGTTAACTAACATTATTATGTTAATAATTTTGCAATATATTTGTATACCAAATCATCACATCAGACACCTTAAACTTACACAGTACAGTGGGGCCTTGACTTACGAGTTTAATTCGTTCCGAGACCGAGCTCATTAAGGAGCTCGTTAAGAAGCTCCTTAACTCAAATTACTCTGTCAACTCAATGCAAAAAATCGGCCGAGAAACAGCTGGTATCTCAAAAAACTCGTTAGTTGGGACACTCATTAAGTCAAGGCCCCACTGTATTACATGTCAATTATCTCAATAAATCTGGAAAATAAATAAATTGCCAGTGGAAAATAATCGGTGAGACCCATCCACCAAAATTTTTAAGTGCACAGTCCCATATTATTCACCATAGGCACAATATTGTCCAACAGATCTCTAGAATTTATTGATCCTGCATAACTGAATCTCTATAGCTATGGAAAAAGAACTCCCTATTTCCTTCAACCCCCTTAGCCACTGATAACCACTGGTTACTGAGTTTTATTCATCAAATAATTCTAGTTAGCCACACCTTGGCTTTTTGTTTTGTTTTGTTTTGTTTTCTTTTGTTTTGTTTTGTTTTGGTTAAAGGGGCTGGCCTCTAGGGAAATTTCTGTCACCATTCTTCCTGAAGGAGAACCAGCCAATTCCTTCAGGTACCCTTGTTGAGCCAACTATATAGCAAGCTATGAACCAGGCATGTTTTTTTTTTTCCACAGAAATATCACTGAGTTCTAAAAACAATCTAATTATTAGACTGTAAGGATGCTACCCTTAGAGCTAGTTAAGTATTAATTGATAGCCCTTGAAAGAGAGACAATTTAAGCTGAATTAAGAGCAGTTAATAATGCAGCTTAGTTCTAAATACAAGTCCTGCTATAAATACAAGGGGACAAAAATGCCTCTTTGGGTTGTAAAAGCAAAGCAATCATTTTGGCAAATGTTTTGGTTGAGTTTATTTAACTAAAAGAGAAGGCTAGCTTAGAGGTTAGGGGGAAAGGGGTGGTATTTAAATTGTTTTTAGTGGCCAGAAGTTGATATTGATTCCAGTATCCTTGGTCATTCTCAAAGTAGCTCTCTACACAAAACCTCCAGGGGTCCTCAAACTTTTTAAACAGGGGGCCAGTTCACTATCCCTTAGACCGTTGGAGGGCCAGGCTATAGTTTAAAAAAAAAAAACTATGAACAAATTCCTATGCACACAGCGGCGTTTTTCGGCGGGCCGCATGTGGCCCGTGGGCCGTAGCTTGAGGACCCCTGCGCGTAGTTTAAGGCTTACACATTCACCAAGGAGCTTAGACCAAAGCAACACTTTTGTTTTCTAATTTGAGTTATATGCACCTGGAACCACAACCCCAGGGATTCCACTGAACCCTATTAAGGAGGTGGACAAGGTGACTTCTGAAACTGATGCCTAAAAGAAAGAAATTTTAATTATTTGCATCTTACCTAAGTTTACGTTAACTATTATTTAAATGTGATAGTTGCTGCAGAATAATTCGTGAGTCACAAACCATCCCTAGGCATGTAATAAAAATAATGCATGTAAGGGATATTCCTGGGAAAGCAGAAAGCCTGGGAATAAAGAATTTTGAAATCAGAAGCATCTTATCTTATAAAAGTCAAAGCTTTTATTAGACAAATTTGCAGAACAGATTTTAAAACCTAAATTAGTAATTCTTACAGTTGACTCAAACAAATTTGTAGTTAAGTATAAGCATTTGCTTTTTTTGCAACTACCAAGCTGCCACATTATTTGCAAATAGGTAAGTCATGAATTCAAGTTTAAAAAGGACATAAAATATGATGGAGACTGCCCTTGTTTCCACCTTCTTTTGAAAATTTAAAACTTAAGAAAAACACTTATCTAAAATCGTTCTTAAAATTTGCCATCAGAGAAGAGTGAGAAACTCTTGGATCACTTGCTTATATGCTTTTTTGATCTAACAATTTAAAAAATTTCCTCATTTGGATTTTAACAGAAGATAATCTCAATTCCACAAAATCAGGTGAGCATTCTTCAATTTTCTTTAACTCTCTATTAAAAAACATGTAGTGAATTTTGGCTCCCCATTTTCTTCACCTATGTTTGGGGGAAATTATTTTGTGCCAAGTAATTAAGGGTGAGGTGTGCATCTGCTCCCCATTGTTGTACTCTAAACACTGGTATGGACTGACACATCCTCATCCCTCTCTATCTACCCTCCTCCATCCTGACTTCATGGCTATTTTAGTCCTATTGATTCTCAAAGCCTTGAGACTTTTCTATTAACCTGTTGGTTTCTAATCTAAGCTTTCTTTGAACTTCAACTTTTGACTTGATAGGTGGGCAGGTGGATGAACATATGTCTTCCCATATATTTTTTAAGCCAATGTCTTGCTTTTTGTTGTTGTTGATCCTCACCTGAGGATATTATTCCAGTGATTTTCAGAAAGAGTGGAAGGGAGAGGGAGAGACAGAAACACTGATTGGTTGCCTCCTGCATGCATCCCAACCAGGGCCAGGGAACCTTCAACCAAAGTACATGCCCTTGACTGGAATTAAACCCAGAACCCTTTTTAACCCAAAACCCTTCAGTCTGAGGGCCGATGCTCTATCCACTGAGCCAAACAGCCAAGGCCCAATGTCTTGCTTTTGAAATTCAGAAACTAAGAAATGACTTCTTTGTTATTGTGTCCTGAGATAAACACTCTTCATAGTTCAAGTTGCCTAAATTTACAGAAGGTAAGAGGAAATACTGGAAGATACAACATTTAAAGAACAGATAACATTTAAAAACCATTTTTCTGCTTTTGTTTTTGAGGGGTTACGTTACAAAAAGGGAAATTGGTTTAAAGAGAAGGTATTTTGAGAAGTCTTTGAGTGCAACCAAGGTAGCTAAACAAGTGCACTAAAATACATTTTGTGGTGATACACAATATCCACCAATGAGGTCATTTTGTGAAACATCGAGTTTCTTATTTTATGATTCAACTGTCAAGTGAATTCAGTTTTGATGTATTTCTGAATGCTTCAAGGAAAATTTCCTATCATGATTTGAGCAGAAAAAGCAAGAATGCATTTTCATGAGAGTACAGAAATAACAAAACCTAAAATCTATTATCCAAGTTCAGGAATTTATGCCAAAATTCATTGGTCACAAATATCTATTGTTATTTGGCTGAGATTAAGAAGGAATGATTGCTTTATTTGCAACTACTTGGAAAACTAAAGCCTTAAAATTTCTGCAGTTGAGGAGAAAACAATATATATTTTATTTTCTGGTTGTTTAGCTTAGTTTTTTGTGGGTAAGTAATCAGCAATATTCATTAAAAAATATGTCTACAAATATCTGCTGCCTGTTCAACATTTCTACCCTCTCTAAGCAAAGGTCACATCTATGGTGACCAACTCATCCCAGTTTACCTGAACTGGCCCCAATTTTAAAACTGAAAGATCCACGTTCTCTGAGATTCCCCTTCAATTTCAGGCAAACCAGGATGGTTTGTCATCCTACATTTTTGTTTGCTCTCAAAATAAAATAGAACCTGCCAAAACCGGTTTGGCTCAGTGGATAGAGCATCGGCTTACTGAGTGAGGGGTCCCAGGTTCGATTCCGGTCAAGGGCATGTGCCTGGGTTGCCGGCACATCCCCAGTAGGAGATGTGCGGGAGGCAGCTGATTGATGTTTCTCTCTCATCGATGTTTCTAACTGTCTTTCTCCCTTCCTCTCTGTACTCTGTAAAAAATCAATAAAATGTATTTAAAAAAATATATATTTTAAATAAAAAATAAAACAGAACCCAATTCTACTCACCCATGGATTTATTTATTTATTCTAGATTTTAATAAGTATTTGCCAAGGGGTTACTATGTGCCATTCTCTGTGCAAGGTGCTAAAGAGACAGTGGTAATTGAGACATTATTTATGTTCCTAAAGAAGTTAAAATGTATTGGAAGATAAGGACATTAAACAAGTATGGTAACGTTACCAAGGGGAAAGATTAAAATTATTTAGGAGAAATTTATTATGAATCAGGATGGGCTTCTTGGTAAATGTGAGTGGATGGAGGGGTTTGTGGTGAGGTGGTGGTGGTGACAGAAAATGAAACTGGAGAGGTGGGCAGAGGCTAGATTATATAGGGTCCATAAGTTACGGAAAAGAGTTTGGATTTCATTATGACTAATGGAAAATAAGATATTTATTTTGTGATAAGAGTTTACCATTAAAATATTTGTTGTCTGTCATTCTATTTTTAAGAAGGGAGCTACATGAATAGTAAGAACAGACATTTCTAGGTTCCTGGCTATACCTAACTGAACTGGGCCCAGCCATTCTTTTGTCAGACCAAGTCATCCACGATACACTGAGATCCATTCAAAAATCAATGAAGCTATTCCTAAGTGTGTCAGATGATGCACACACACCACCACCAACACCACCACCACCACCACCACCAGAGGAATGGGCTGCCTTCTATTTCTAACAATATCTTCAAATTATCTTGCCCTAGTCTATTTTAACTGGCATCTGAGAGTGAAACCTCTGGTAAAGGCATGGAGTTCATATTCAAGGCTTTTGGGAACAAAAATCTTATATTTATTCTGCAGGTAGGCTTTCCATCTGGGAGAAATGCAGAGTGTTCTGCTCTTCTGTCACACATTGGCCCCTATGTGGAGATAAATAGCTTCCTTCCTTGCTGGTTATTGTTTAACTGCTAATCCTCTTAAAGTAATCTTGTGTGTACCCACAATAGGGTAGTGTGCTTAAATCCTCTGAACAACCAAATTGGGACACTGCTTTTCCTTCATATTAATATGGATCACTGAACTAAACTGACTTATAAGCACTTAGGAGTTTCTGAATTTTGAAATGCTGGTATTGTAGAGACAAAGCATCTGAATATTTTTCAAAGTTGTCAACTTTTATTCAGAATTTGGTATGACAGGCATAGCTTACATGTAGCCACCCAAGCAGATCAATCCTTTGCAACTGTTCTCATAATCAATATCAATATCTATAGTTATATTAATCCAGCAGTGATGTCCCACTAATCCCTCAGATGGGCAGAGTCTTTGCTTGGCTTCACCATATTCTGGTTATTTTGAACACATAGATATAGGTTGAGAAACACTTGGTGCTATAAAGGACATTATTTTTCTTTTTTTAAAAAAAAATATTATATTGATATTTTTACAGAGCGGATGGGAGAGGAATAGAGAGTTAGAAACATCGATGAGAGAGAAACATCAATCAGCTGTCTCCTGCACACCCCCTATTGGGGATGTGCCTGCAACCAAGGTACATGCCCTTGATCGGAATCTAACCTGGGACCATTCAGTCCGCAGGCCAACCCTCTATCCACTGAGCCAAACAGGTTAGGGCAGGACATGATTATTCCTAATGAAACAAGGTGATAGAAGAACAAAAAAACTGCTTTTAGAAAGAGCTCCATGAAATATATATCCCATTTGCATTTTTGGTGGATATGCTAAAAAATTTAGCCAAGTCTATCAATCTTTCAGAATTCCCAGATGCAAAAGAAAAGACATATAATTTTCCACAAAAACCTGTTCTGCAGACAGCTATCAAAGTCAATCTAACTTTTTCGTCTGCTTCAATGGCTCCCTAATGGTGAAAAAATGGAATGGGGGAGTATATGCATTTTAGATATATAAATAATTGCATGAAAGCCATAGATTTCTGTAGAGGAGAAAGTTTTCTGTATATTGGCCTGCCGGGAGCCAGTCCATCCTTGCTGTTTCAAAGGACCTGGCATATATGGCATACTGTTCTTAAAATGTTTGCTCACCTTCTTGGCACTATGTGTTTTAACCAAGGTCTCCTCTCTGAGAAAGGTTGTTTCCCCAGGTAGGGATTTTTTCCCTGAAGTCAGGGAGGGGATAAAACTCCTTAACTAAGTGCCAGGTGGGTAGTTAATCACTTTAACTACAAACAATCATACTTAAGCTACATAATCTTTACTCCCTGGAATGGAGATAAGAAACGCCCTAACCTTTGTAATAGAGATTGATAGGATTGAATCAACTGGTATAAATACAGATGTAACAAGACAGCAAGTCACAGAACTTAGAACACAGAACTTAGAAGAGAGAACAAAGAGAGACAGAACCTAGGCACAGAACCTACACAGAACGTTCTCTAGAGACAGAAGAACTTCGCTGGAGAGAACATGGCAAAAGATCCTGGACAGAAACTGGCCTCAGAACCTAGAGACAGAACCTAGCGAGAGAACATGGCAAAAGATCCTGAACTGAACCTGACTACAGAAGTTGGCAAGAGAACCTGACTAGAACCTGGTGACTGAACCTGGCTGGAGAACCTGGACAGAACCTGGCTGGAGAACCTTGCGAGGGAACATGGCTATAGAACCTGGCTGGGGAACCTAGCAAGAGAACATGGACACAGAACCTGGCTGGAGATCCTAACCAGAACTTCGCTGGAGATCCTGAACAGAACTTGGCTGAGGATCCTGGCTAGAGATCCTGGCTAGGCTGCTGATCAACTGAACGCTGCCTCCGTGTCATTCCTTCTTCGCCAACTCCATCCACACCTTTGGGGACCCCTGGACCTGTTGGGGTTGGACCCCGGCATATGGCGCCCGAACAGGGACCCCTAGGTAAGCGCCCTGCACTCGGGATGGATAGGACTCCACCGTAGGAAGAGGGTGGATAGTCTTTGCCGACTCCGTCCACACCTTTGGGAAGCCCTGGAACAGGATTCCCCTAGGTAAGGCCCCCCCCCCCCCATTGAGAACTCCCACACTTGGGACGGATAGGACTCCACCAGGGTACTGCAGACCCCCCTACAGAGGATAAGTAGGGTAAGAAGGTGGATAGTACAGAACTTAGATTGAGAAGATGTGCCATACTGAGTCCAAAGAAATAAGACTCTGTATTGATCTTTAGATTAAGAAGATGTGCCATACTGAGTCTAAAGAAATAAGACTCTGTATTGATCTTTTAATGCATATGCTTGCTAGCAGAGGAATTAAGGTTACTCCCAGACAGAACGTTTTATACAAGAAATACGTCCATGCTTTTCTGAGGAAGGAAAGGTGCCGGAAAGGTAAATGTAGAGGCATGGGAGAAGGTAGGCCCAAGGAGCCTTATCCTTAACCCCACTGCAGCCTTTCCACCCCGGGAAAGTGCAGGATTGGCAAGCTCTCCCTGGGGTGATAGATCAGGACTCAGGTAATAGCGGAAAGCGCCAATCCTACTCTTAAAATGGATACAAGAGAGCATTTCAGGTTTCCCTTTTTAATGCCTGCTTTTTAAAAAATAAAAAAGGGGGAAAACCTGGCTTGGGGTTGGAATATGCTGGGGTCCAACCCCAGCAGGTCCAGGGGTCCCCAAAGGTCTGTACGGAGTCGGCGAAGAAGGAATGACACGGAGGCAGCGTTCAGTTGATCAGCAGCCTAGCCAGGATCTCTAGCCAGGATCCTCAGCCAAGTTCTGTTCAGGATCTCCAGCGAAGTTCTGGTTAGGATCTCCAGCCAGGTTCTGTGTCCATGTTCTCTTGCTAGGTTCCCCAGCCAGGTTCTATAGCCATGTTCCCTCGCTAGGTTCTCCAGCCAGGTTCTGTCCAGGTTCTCCAGCCAGGTTCAGTCACCAGGTTCTAGTCAGGTTCTCTTGCCAATTTCTGTAGTCAGGTTCAGTTCAGGATCTTTTGCCATGTTCTCTCGCTAGGTTCTGTCTCTAGGTTCTGAGGCCAGTTTCTGTCCAGGATCTTTTGCCATGTTCTCTCCAGCGAAGTTCTTCTGTCTCTAGAGAACGTTCTGTGTAGGTTCTGTGCCTAGGTTCTGTCTCTCTTGGTTCTCTCTTCTAAGTTCTGTGTTCTAAGTTCTGTGACTTGCTGTCTTGTTACATCTGTATTTATACCAGTTGATTCAATCCTATCAATCTCTATTACAAAGGTTAGGGCGTTTCTTATCTCCATTCCAGGGAGTAAAGATTATGTAGCTTAAGCATGATTGTTTGTAGTTAAAGTGATTAACTACCCACCTGGCACTTAGTTAAGGAGTTTTATCCCCTCCCTGACTTCAGGGAAAAAATCCCTACCTGGGGAAACAACCTTTCTCAGAGAGGAGACCTTGGTTAAAACACATAGTGCCAAGAAGGTGAGCAAACATTTTAAGAACAGTATGCCATATATGCCAGGTCCTTTGAAACAGCAAGGATGGACTGGCTCCCGGCATTGGCCAAGCATGTATTGTTGCTTAGCTCCATTTTTTTTCTAGCTTGAAAATTAATATCTACATAAGTTTATTTTTATTAATATCCACCAAAAGTCCTTAAGTGGGGAAAAAAAGGCTGTAAGAGATCAGTCCAGATTATGGGATCTATAAGTGTGTCCATAGTTAAACTAGGGGACACTTAACTCTTTGAACCCCAGTTCTCTCACCTGTCACATGACACCCAGAGTGGCTATGAAATTGAATTCATGAAGACACTGTGTACAATTCCTGGTACATAGTAGGTATTGAAAAATGTTACTTAGAATAAAATTGAATATGACTCAAGCTAGTTCTATGCATCTCTGATTGATCATCCCATTTATTTTCTTAGCTCATTAAGACTGTCTTCTGGGAATCATTGCTACCTAGTATTTGAGATTCTCTGGTATATGGAAATCCATATTGAAATATTTTAGATGTAGCATTGTCATTCATTTGTGAGTACAATAAAGTAGTACTTAAATGTCTTAAGTCCCCTAAATGTCCACATGAACTGATCTGTTGTTAAAATGATAAATAATATCTAATATCACTAATTTAAGTCATAAAAAATATCATTATATATTTTATTACAATGAATTTCTTATAGTTACTAATCAGTTGTCACCCAGTTAATGGAAGTTTTTATGTCTAAATGATTAAGTAATTATAAGCAATATAACCCTAATAGTTTATTCAATTCTAAGGTCTTACTTCTATTGGATTATTTATTTCACATGGCTCCATCAGAGTAGCCAACAATTTGTTGGATATGTATAAACAAACTTTAGTATGAATCAGTTTTATCATTACTTTTTAAAAAAACACTTTTTATTTTAATGTAATTGAAGATTTTATATACATTTATAAGAAACAATACAGAGAGTTACTTGTACCCTTACCCAATGGTAATCTTGCAAAATTATAGCACAATATCACAATCAGAATGTAGACATTGATATAATCAAGATATGGAACATTTTTATCAGTATAAGAATCTGATGTGTGAAGTAATATCTCATTGTGGTTTTACTTTGTGTTTCACTATTGGCTAATTATGGTGAACATTTTTTCATGTGCTTATTTGCCATCTATATATATTCTTTAGTGAATGAACCAATTCTCTGAAAAACACACACTACCACAACATAACCAGTATGAAAGCATAATTTGCATATCCTTATAACAATAACAAATTGAATTTTTAATTGAAAAAATAAATCTCCAGGCAAAGATGGTTTTCCAAGAGAATTACACCAGATATTTATGAAAAGAATTAACACCAATACTACACAATTTCTTCCAGAAAATAGAAAAAGAGGAAACATTTTTCAATCCATTTTATGACACTTGTGTTATGATAATACAAAAATCAAAGACAGTGTCAAAACAAATATCTGATATATCTGATAAGTATTTATCATGAATTAGAGGTAAAAAAAATCCTTAACAAAATGTAGCAAATGGAATTTAACAATACATAAAAAGAATTTAGCAAATACACATTTGGAGTTTTCTTCCAGGAATGCAAGGCTGGTTCAATATTTGAAAGTCAATAAATGTAATTCACCATATCAACAAGCTAAAGAAAAATAATCATATCAATATGTCCAGGAGCATTTGACAAAATTCAACACTCATGCATGATAAAAATTATCATAAAAATAGAAAGTCTTGAGTTGATGAAAATCATCTCCAAAAACCTACAACTAGCTTCCATTGTATTTAGACTTTCATTCTAAGATTGGGAACAAGAAAAAAATGTTCACTTTGACTACTCTTATTGAACCAGTTGTTTTTAAGTGTAAATATCATTTAACATTTTCAGTATATGGTAAAGAAAGTATCCTGGTAATTTTTTAAAAAAATGCCTTCACGCAAAAGATGTCTATGTTTAAGATGGAAAAGACAAAGCAATAGTTTATGTTTTATATCAAGTATTTTTCCTTTTTTTTTTTTTAAAAAAAAACAGATCCACTAAACTCTGAATCTCTGAAATTGGCTTGTCAACACAATTTTAAAAATTTCTGAACATTTTTTGTTGCTAATCCTCACTAGAGGATATTTTATTCCATTGAATTTTTAGTGAGAGTGGAAGAGAGGGAGGAAGAGAGGGTAAGGGGGAGGGAGAGAGAGAGAAGAGATCAAAGAGGCACATCAATTGGTTTCCTCCCACATGTGCCCCAACTGGGGGTTGGGAGCAAACCCAAAAGCCAGGTATGTGCCTTTGATCAGGAATCAAACCCTTGACCATTTTGTGCATGGGCTGATGCTCTATCCACTTAGCAACACTGACCAGGGCATCTAAGCATTTTTGTAAATCATTTATGCCCAGGAATAAAAGAAAAAGTAGATTTTTATCTGTTTCTTATACCTCAAAAGAAGAAGTGAATAATTTCTTTTTAAAGCATTTACTGCTGGAATACTTTATGGAGACATATGCTTGGCTTGGTTATAGAATTTGTTTTCAATTATTCATTCCTTCAAAGGATTTCATATGATTATGTATACCCTCAAGTAGAGTTATTCATACATAAGAGTTGTGAACTCTTAGATTTGGAAAGAGGATACAGAAAACTAGGAGAGCTACTTTCTAAGTGACATCCTTGGCTATTTTATTTGATCTTTAGTGTTTTTGTAATAATGTATATTTTATAGCAAAACAGTTAACAGAAATTAGTAATGGAAAAATACTCTAGCATCCATGTTATAGCCAGAAGATGGACTTCTGGTTTAAATGCATATATCAGTACTCAAAATATGCTTCAGATCAAACTGTACACATATATATTTTAGATTATCTCCATAATAAGAGAGTATAAGAAGCTGAAACTCATTGCTATAGAACAGTATTCAATAATAGAAATGTGTGTCTACTTATGTGTAACAAACCACACCAAACTCTGGTGACTATAAGGGTAGCTATTACTTCAATTTTACTGATGAGGAAATTGAGATTCATATTTTAAAATATATATACATTTCTATTAATTTTAGAGATGAAGGGAAAGGGATAGAGAGATTGAAACATAAATGATGAGAGAGAATCATTGATCGGATGCTTCCTGCATGCCCCCTATGGGGAATCAAGCTCACAACCCCAGGCATGTACCCTGACCAGGAATGGGTTAATGCTCAATTACTGAGCCACATTGGAAAGGTGAGATGTAGATTTTATATGACTTTCCCAAGTCATGCAAAGCAAATCAGAAGCACATTCAGGACCTGAATACAGGTTTTCCATCTTGCTGTTCACATGTCTCTACTTTATTCACCTTGATTAAATCAAATGCTAATTACTATAAATATTGGTTAAGAAATATTAGTGGTAAATGTCTACTGCTTATTCATGACATTGTGTTAATGTAGGTGCTCTATTGACTGACTATAGATGCCATTTTACCATATTAACAATTCTTCCAAAAGTAGATTCTAAAATCTAACAACACCTAAAATAAGGTACCATTCAGTAAATCAATTTAATATATATGTATTGAAATTCAACTATGCAACTAAATGGAATGTAGACCAACTTATTACATGTATATTTTTTATTTAGGAATTTCTATAAGATAAAATTGTTATGAGGCAGCTCAGTTTCTGGATTAAAGTTCCCTCAGGGTCATCTTTTAATTTATAAACTCTCTCTACTTTGGCTTGCCTTTAAAGCTTGGGGATAAAACACAAGTACATAAAGGACTAACTAGATTCTAACTAGAATCAAATAACAATCCCTTAAATAATATGTCTGAAATTTTCAAGCCTCAACAATAACTGAATTGTGATTTCAATCTTTTAAAAATTCAAGCATATTTTCCCTTATCATATTAGTCTATTTAAAAACATATGTTATTTAATTTCAGAGCTGGTGTGTGTGTATGTGTGTGTGTGTGTGTGTGCACGCACATGTGTGTTTTATGGAACCAGTCAGCCTGTTCAATAGATCAATGCTTGCTATATTCTCTCTTCTAAAACAATGTACTAGGGATAATTAATAATGTTAAATTTACTTATCTGTTTCTATACTCACTAATTAATATCAAGTAAAATACAGGCTTTTTGAATAAGTGACTATCAATTGATTAATATAGTTCAATGAATTGTTTTCAGAATTATAATTTGAGTTGTTTTATTTTTCAACTTAGACTCTCTTGTGTTGATAGCTATAACCCTCAGCTTCTATTGAAACCACAATTTTGGATATTATTTAATATTATTTAATGAACAAAATAGAAACAGAGGCATGGATACATGGAACAGACTGACAGCTGTTAGAGGAAAGGGAAGTTGGGAGGGTGGTGGATGAAATAAATTTAAGGGATTAAGAAAAAAAATATATATATATATATATATATATATATATATAAACATAGACACAAATAACAGTGTGGTGACAGCCAGAGGGAAAGTGGGGTGGTGGGTAGGTGGAGGTGGGCAAAAGGAGGGAAATAGGAACAGAAAGTCTTTGCTTGGGGTGATGGGCACATGACCCAGTGTGCAGATGTTTTGTTGAGTAGTATATTTGAAATCTGTATGGTTTTGCAAACCAATGTCACCCCAATATGTCCCTCAGGTACTATTCAGGCTCCCTGAACATCATTTACTCTTTTTTTAAACATATTTTTTTATTGATTTCAGAGAGGAAAGGAGAGGGAGAGAGAGAAATGGAAACATCAATGATGAGAGAGAATCATTGATTGGCTGCCTCCTGCACATTCCCTACTGGGTTTAGAGCCCACAACCCGGTATGTGCTCTGACCAGGAATGAAACCATGACATCCTGGTTCATAGGTCGATGCTCAATTACTGAGCCATGCCGTCTGGGTGGAGACAGAGTTTCTTAAACAGGCAAGTGTATTACACTGTGGTAGATACTAAGATGGAGGCACATGCAGAGTGCCAGGAAAAAAAACAAACAGATAAGAGCCCTTATGGCAGTGGTTCTCAACCTTGGCTGTACATTAGAATCACCTGGGAATCTTTTTAAAATCCTGATTTCTGGGCCTCATCCTCCGGAAATTGTTTCTTTGTAACTAATGTTGTGGCTCCACCCCATAACAAAGAAACAGAATTTCCGGAGGATGAGGCCCAGAAATCAGGATTTTTAAAAGATTCCCAGGTGATTCTAATGTGCAGCCAAGGTTGAGAACCATTGCCTTATGGGATTAGGTTTGGGTCAGGCAAGGCTTCCCATAGAAGGTGACAGCTGAACTATGTCCTGAAGGATGAGAAGAAATTTTTAAGGTAGAAAATTATAGGCAAGTATATTCCAGAGAGTAGTAACAGTATAATCAAAGGCTGAGAGTGCAGAAAAAGCCTGGCATATGTGGGAAACTGAAACATGCTATTGTGCTACTTACTGGCAATGACTGACTATTTCATACAAAAGGAACAGCATTCATATGAAAGGAAAACACCAGACAATGACACAGACTAAGTGCCAAACCAGTGGCAAAGCGATGAGTTTAGAGATGCTGGAGTGCTGACCATTCACTATAAACCAGCTTCTGGGAATTTATTGGCAAACAGGGGAATAAGGTTGAACTTGATGTGGAAACTAAGACCTAGACTGCCAGGAGCCGGTCCATCCTTGCTGTTTCAAAGGACCTGGCATATATGGCATACTGTTCTTAATATGTTTGCTCACCTTCTTGGCACTATGTGTTTTAACCAAGGTCTCTGAGAAAGGTTGTTTCCCCAGGTAGGGATTTTCCCCTGAAGTTAGGGAGGGAATAAAACCCCTCAACTAAGTGCCAGGCGGGTAATTAATCACTTTAACTACGAACAATCATGCTTAAGCTACATAATCTTTACTCCCTGGAATGGAGATAAGAAACGCCCTAACCTTTGTAATAGAGATTGATAGGATTGAATCAACTGGTATAAATACAGATGTAACAAGACAGCAAGAGTCAGAACTTAGAATACAGAGCTTAGAACACAGAACTAAGAAGACAGAACCTACACAGAACCTAGAGACAGAAGAACTTCGCTGGAGAGAACATGGAAAAAGATCCTGGACAGAAACTGGAGACAGAACCTAGAGACAGAACCTAGCAAGAGAACATGGCAAAAGATGCTGGACTGAACCTGACTACAGAAATTGGCAAGAGAACCTGACTAGAACCTGGTGACTGAACCTGGCTGGAGAACTTAGCAAGAGAACATGGACACAGAACCTGGCTGGAGATCCAGAGCAGAACTTCGCTGGAGATCCAGACCAGAACTTGGCTGGAGATCCTGGCTAGAGATCCTGGCTAGGCTGCTGATCAACTGAACGCTGTCTCCGTGTCTTTCCTTCTTCGCCGAGTCTGTCCACACCTTTGGGGACCCCTGGACCTTCTGGTGTTGGACCCCAGCATCTGGCGCCCGAACAGGGACCCCTAGGTAAGCCCCACTCTCGGGATGGATAGGACTCCACCGTAGGAAGAGGGTGGATAGTCTTCGCCGACTCCGTCCACACCTTTCGGAATCCCTGGAACAGGATTCCCCTAGGTAAGCCCCCCCCCCCATTGAGAACCCCCACACTTGGGACGGATAGGACTCCACCAGGGTGTTACAGACCCCCCTATAGAGGATAAGTAGGGTAAGAAGGTGGATAGTACAGAACTTAGATTGAGAAGATGTGCCATACTGAGTCCAAAGAAAGAAGACTCTATATTGATCTTTAGATTAAGAAGATGTGCCATACTGAGTCTAAAGAAATAAGACTCTGTATTGATCTTTTAACACATATGCTTGCTAGCAGAAGAATTAAGGTTACTCCCAGTCAGACAGAACATTTTATACAAGAAGTATGTCCATGCTTTTCTGAGGAAGGAAAGGTAAATGTAAAGGCATGGGAGGAGGTAGGCCCAAGGAGCCTTATCCTTAACCCCACTGCAGCCTTTCCACCCCGGGAAAGTGCAGGATTGGCAAGCTCTCCCTGGGGTGATAGATCAGGACTCAGGTAATAGCGGAAATCGCCAATCCTACTCTTAAAATGGATACAAGAAAGCATTTGGGGTTTTTCTTTTTAATGCCCGCTTTTAAAAAATAAAAAAGGGGGAATTTGCTGGGAGCCGGTCCATGCTTGCTGTTTCAAGGGACCTGGCATATATGGCATACTGTTCTTAATATGTTTGCTCACCTTCTTGGCACTATGTGTTTTAACCAAAGTCTCTGAGAAAGGTTGTTTCCCCAGGTAGGGATTTTCCCCTGAAGTTAGGGAGGGAATAAAACCTCTTAACTAAGTGCCAGGTGGGTAATTAATCACTTTAACTACGAACAATCATGCTTAAGCTACATAATCTTTACTCCCTGGAATGGAGATAAGAAACGCCCTAACCTTTGTAATAGAGATTGATAGGATTGAATCAACTGGTATAAATACAGTTGTAACAAGACAGCAAGACACAGAACTTAGAACACAGAACTTAGAATACAGAGCTTAGAATACAGAACTTAGAAGACAGAACCAAGAAGACAGAACCTACACAGAACCAGAGACAGAAGAACTTCGCTAGAGACAGAACATGGCAAAAGATCCTGGACTGAACCTGACTACAGAAATTGGCAAGAGAACCTGACTAGAACCTGGTGACTGAACCTGGCTGGAGAACCTAGGGAGGGAACATGGCTACAGAACCTGGCTGGAGAACCTGGAGAACCTAGCAAAAGAACATGGACAGAGAACCTGGCTGGAGATCCAAAGCAGAACCTCTCTGGAGATACAGACAGAGCTTGGCTGGAGATCCTGGCTAGGCTGCTGATCAACTGAACACTGTCTCCGTGTCCTTCCTTCTTCGCCGACTCAGTCTACACTTTTGGGGACCCCTGGACCTGCTGGGGTTGGACCCCGGCACTAGATTAGAGGAGAGAATGTAGAAAATAGTTAAGGCAAGAGAAATTACACAATCAAGAAATGAACTTCTCAGGAAGGAAACAGTGGGAGCTACTGACATTTAGTTTCCTGAGATCAATGATGCAAAACTTCTGTCAGTAAGGAGGTACTTAGGTGAGATTACACAATTGAACCTAATAATTTTTGGTAGCTTAACAAGCTTCAGGTTTGCGATGTGTATTTGCCTTTGTTATTTGGGATGCAAATTTATTTTGGGGAAATTTCCAACCTCTAACCTCAACCCCCTTGTCCGTAAGGGCTTGAAAGTGATTATACTGCATCTTTTCTTTGTGTGACTGGGCAATACCTGCTAGAATTTTGAAAAAGGTTGGTTACCTTATTTTGAAGAGGTCTAGAATAAATGCAGGAGAATTTGTCCATGATCATCTTGGATATTTTTTTTTCAGTCAGTCTTTTCTCCCTGACACCTCCTTTTCTACCCCACCCCACACAAAAGCAAACATTGGCTCTCTTTATTCAGATATGTTTAGGGCATTTAGATCATATACCTTTCATCATAATTTACTCTTTTTTTAAACATATTTTTTTATTGATTTCAGAGAGGAAAGGAGAGGGAGAAAGAGAAATGGAAACATCAATGATGAGAGAGAATCATTGATTGGCTGCCTCCTGCACACCCCCTACTGGGGATAGAGCCCACAACCCGGTATGTACTCTGACCAGGGATAAGAAGTTGGATTGCTTCAGCAAATCTCATTGAAAAGAAAACTGGATGTTGGTGCTTCAGCCAAGATGAATGAATATGAAATGTAACCTATTACCAAGTTATAATCCAGAAACTTGATGTTCCCACTTTTATCCACCTAGAAACTTAGGCAAACCTTGCTTTTTTTTTTCTCCTTCCAAAATTCAACCTGGCCAGTAGGCTTTTTATTATAGGACTGGCTGTTTCCCAATTGTCACAGAAATTTACAAAAAGTCAATTAATACAAATATATTTGGAGATGTCCCAGAATCCAAAACAACAAAGAGCCTCCAAAATTATTACTAAATAGTGAGAGGGCTATAATTTCTTATGAATAGTAAATACCTACATTAAAGTAATGTGCTCTCAAAAAATGTATCAAGTTCCCTTCCTGTTGTATGAGATTAAGAATAATGTGCCCTTTCTGTATGACATGGAAAATAATTTATATTATTATGGAAACCCTTCTATATAACTAGAGTAAAATTATTTTTTCTGTGTGAAATGGATTCCTACCTCCATCCCTCTCAAATTCAGTTATAATAAGTTTAACCATGGCTGTCTGCCAGGTTGTATCTTGTTTTGTTTGGTGTTTTTATAAGCTTAAATCAGTAGCTATACATGTTTGTGCAATTCTAAACTCAGGATTTATATATGTAATTTTTCAACTGAGTAAAAAATGTTAAAAATATATTTAATTAATGCATGGAAAGCCACTGAAAGAAATATAACACCAAAAGAGATGCTTTTTTCCTCCCTTCATTAATTCACATATATACAGTATTTATAAACTAATGGATACAGACCTCTCTTGGAATAAGGTTTATCTTCTTATAAACTGGTTGAGTTAATTTTCAGTGGAGCAATTCAGGAAAGCAAATATGTTTTTGAAGTCTTACATGGTGCTAAGATACAGACAAGATTGCTTTTCTTTAAAAAAATATTTCAATGCTCTTGCTGGGATACATGTACCCCTATCTTATCTAAAACCCTCTAAGTCCAAATCAGGGCCTAGACTTCAGTTGACCTTTCCTAGAATGAAGAATATCAGAAAAGCAAAATTGCTGGCCCATCAGAACCCCTTCAGCAGTACCTATATTTTGTCTGGTCAGCATTCTGTCTGCCCCCAGCCCAATTTGCTTCTCATTGGAGTGGGTAAACACACAGATTTGCTAAAACATTGTATTTCTGTAGGAAGTGCTTTAACTGACATTTCCCCCTCATATTTACCTACCCTGGAATAGAAAACGATAGCTATGTTGGGCTTCTCATCTACTTTTCCTTCTGCGCCTTCACATCCTTCCCCCTTTCCTACCACTCACTCACACCCTGACTGTCCAATAACAACTCTTTCCTCATATGACCTCAAAACAGTGTGTTGCCATCTTCTGTCCCTTCCCTCCTACATAGGGCTTGCACCCAAGGATCAGACATCACCTGGAATCTACACTAGATTTCATACATACCTAATATGACATTACCTGAAAAAAGACAGAAAGAAATGGATTTGTTCTATGTAGATATTTAGTTTAATAGGATGTACTCAATAAAGCTATTCATATTCTGTTTCTTACTATATTAATTCGAGGCTGTCAGCATCAAAAACTTGGACATAGCAGTAGTTTTGAGAATTTCTCACCTTCATCCTATCAAAAATAATTTTTCATTGGCTACAGAAGGGAGGTGCATTTCTTCCTATTTGATATATACCCTGGAAATCTGGCAGAGGGCCATGTATTGTGCTCACTTAATATTTGGTTTGCTCAGACACTACATCCACAAAGTAATTTTAGCTTCAACCTTCCAGGTGAAATATGAAGTGAAAATAAATTAGTAGGAGAAGCTGGTGTTCTCTTATCACATTACATTTTTATTAAATTTGGTCCTATTGAGTCATTGTAAGGAAAAATAAGAGAAAATGTGCCTCTGACCTGTTATGGAACAATTAAAATATGATTATCTTCTGCCTTCTACATACCCTATCAATGAACAAGGTATAAGGAAGTTTTCATTGCCTACCTTTCTATATCTGAATACACATAACTATACATAGCCCATACAGGGAAGAAGAGGTGCACAGCTTACAATGGTCTAGTACTACTACTACTACCACCACTACTACTATTACTACTACTACCAGCAGTAGCAACAGTTAACATTTATTGGATATTTTCTACATGCTAGGCATTGTGACCAGTACTTTATGTATATCATCTTATTAAATATTTATAAAAGCCCTCTTAAATGCAAGTAATATTATCATTATCCCATTTTTCAGATGCAAAAACTAAGACTTCAAAAGTAATAGGTCACCCAAGGGGTGAAATTGTGATTTAACAATTATAGCCTTTTCCATAAAGGACAAAAATGTGGCATAAAATCCAGTAGAATAGGTACTTAAAGCTACAGGGGAACCACTCTGTAAAGTACATGATTTTCTAACCACTTTACTGTACATCTGAAACTAATCCTATATAATAAAGAGGGGATATGCTAATTGACTGTCACACCCTCATAAGATGGTGGTGCCCAGTCCCTTCAGCCCCGCAGGGGGCCTCAGGTCCACCTGCACATCCCACTGACTGAGGCTCAGGCAAACAGGGCCAGCCGAGGCACAGACAAGCCTCAGATGGCAGCTGCCCAGCTGCCCAGGGCTGGCCCAAGGTGCTGGCAAGCCTCAGATGATGGCTGCCCAGCCACGCAGGGCCAGCTCGAGGCTCAGGTAACCAGGGCAGGCTGAGGCTTGCACTGCTGGCAGTAGCAGCAGCAGAGTTGTGATGGGGGCATTGCCTTTACCTGATCAGTGGGTCGCCTCCCGCCCCTGAGGGCTCCTGGACTGTGAGAAGGGGCAGGCTGGGCTGAGGGACTCCCCTCTCCAGTGTATGAATTTTCATGCACCAGGCCTCTAGTACAGAATAATATTTAATGCAAACTCTAATTAAAAATAAAAATCCATTAGAATGGAATCAAAGAATAATAGAATAGAAAAAATAGAAAGCACTACATTCACAATCCCAGTAATGCTGTGATTTTTCTTGAACTTTTAAGGACCCACGTCCCCAAAAATTTATGCACCCTTTAACAGCTGATAGTTCAATTTGAAAAATGAAATGTATTTTAATAAATTCTGCCTTTATAATTATTCAAAGTGTGTGTGTGTGTATATATAATTATAATTATAATGAAATTATATATTTGGTCCTATTGAGTCATTGTAAGGAAAAATAAGAGAAAATGTGCCTCTGACCTGTTATGGAACAATTAAAATATGATTATCTTCTGCTTTCTACATACCCTATCAATGAACAGGGTATAAGGAAGTTTTCATTGCCTACCTTTCTATATCTGAATACACATAACTATACATAGCCCATACAGGGAAGAAGAGGTGCACAATGGTCTAGTACTACTACTACTTACAATGGTCTAGTACTACTACTACTACCACCACTACTACTATTACTACTACTATTATAATTATAATTACTCTCAAAGATAAAGGAATGAATATTGGTAGATACATATAAAACCAAGAACTGGCACCAGATTAAAATATATGAAGTCAATGACTTTGAGCATTTTTTCATATGTCTCTTGGCCTTCTGTATGTCCACTTTGGAGAAATGTCTATATAAGTTCTTTGCCCATTTTTTAAAAAGACAATGGGGTATCACCTCGCACCTGTCAAAATGGCCATCATCAACAAATGACAAGTTTTGGTGAGGATGTGGAGAAAAAGGAACCCTCATGCACTACTGGTGGGAATGTAGACTGGTGTAGCCACTGTGGAAAAGAGTATAGCATTTCCTCAAAAATTATAAAAAAAAAATGGATCTCCCATTTGAACCAGTGACCCCACTTCTAAGAATATATTCTAAGAAACTCAAAACACCAATCAAAAAGGATATATGCACCCCATATGTTTATAGCAGTGCTATTTACAGTAGCTAAGATATGGAAACAGCCCAAGTGTCCATCAGTAGATGAGCACCCTTCCCACCCAGACCCCAACACCCTTCCGTCTGACAGCTGTCAGTCTGTTCTCTGTATCCATGAACCTGTCTCCACATTATTAGTTTATTTTGTTTATTAGATTCCACACATAAGTAAAACCATATGGTACTTGTTTTCTCTGAATAACTTATTTTATTTAGCACAATACACTTCAGATTTATCCATGATGTTGCAAGTGTAAGATTTCCTTCTTTTTTATGGCTGAGTAGTATTCCACCAAGTAAATGTACCACAGCTTTTTATCCACTCATCTACTGATGGACATTTGGATTGCTTCCAAATATTGGCTATTGTAAATAATGCTGCAATGAACACATAGAGTGCATATATTCTTTTGAATTAGTGTTTCAGATTTCTTCAGATATATTCCCAGAAGTGGAATCACTGGGCATAATGCAGTTCCATTTTTAATTTAAGGTAACTTCATACTGCTTTCCACAGTGGCTGCATCAATCTGCATTCCCACCAGCAGTGTACCAGGGTTCCCTTTCCTCCACATTCTCAGCAACACTTGTTTGCCGATTTATTGACAATAGCCTTTCTGACAGGTGTGAGTGATATCTCATTGTGGTTTTAATTTGCATTTATCTAATGATTAGTGACGTTATGTTTATTGGACAACTTGCAGCCAATATGTATCTAATATATCCGAAAGTTATATCAGACCCCTATTGAGGATGTAATTAAATGTTTTAGGTGATGATAAAGATAATTGACCAATATTTAAGTATTTTTAAGTTATCATGCACTTTTTACTGGTGGCAGCAAGTAAATTTTCTCTCACTGTAAAGGAAGAAAAGCTACAGAGACTACTATGACAGTTCCAGAAATGAGAATAGAAATTTGTGTAAAATGCAGATGCAGGGAAATCCTTAAAAGATGAGTAACTCAACCTTTCTCTTATACTGGACTGCAAAGGAGAAAAAAAATTAAATTTACATTCCATATAAATTAATCAGTTCATTAATTAAATCCAATGAATGAATTAAAATAAATTCCAATTAATTTAATTTCTCCCTAATGAGAAAAATTAAATACCAATGAATTAAATTTTGTCAGGTAGAGCTTTGGAGGACTCCAAACCATTGTAATATCTAAGATTTCTCCCCTGTATCCAAATCAATTTTCACCCCTTTGAGGGTAATATTGCCTATATTGAGAATACATAATTAATATGAAATGAGGAGTGCTCAACCACTAATGAGTGGTGCCTTAATTTGAGCCTCTGTTCTCATTAGCAGGAGGTGATCATGGTTTCACTTACTTCAATGTCATGGGAAAAAGTATGAGATTTCCCCCAAGATTCTCATTCCTGTTGTACACATACCTTCTCCCACTTATTTAATCAGACAGATGCTGCTGTAATGGGATTTGACAGAGGTAGTTTAAATCCTAAATCATTTAAAATAGGGTTATTATCAAGGTGGATCTTATCTAATCACAGGAATCCTTAAAAATGGTCTGGGTGCTTTACGTGGGTGCGTTAACAGGGGGGCATGTGAGGTCATCGCTTGGGCGGGCAGAGTGGGATGGTTTGAAAGAGAGGAAGACCGAACCAGAGCTGGACATGGCAGTGGACATGGTTCCGCACAGAGCCAAAGATGGCAGTGAGCGTATTTTCAAACTAGTCACCAGTTATAACGTAAGTTGACATGACATGCTGGCCTGGATCAATGAGTCCCTGCAGTTGAATCTGACAAAGGTCGAACAGATGTGCTCAGGGGCTGCCTGTTGTCAGTTTAAGGACATGCTGGTCCCTGGCTCCATTGCCTTGAAGGAAGTGCAATTTCAAGCAAAGCTAGAACATGAATAAATCCAGAACCTCAAAATACTACAAGCAGGTTTTAAGAGGATGGGTGTTAAAATAATTACTCCTGTGGACAGATTAGTAAAAGGAAAGTTTCAGGACAATTTTGAATTCGTTCAGTGGTTCAAGAAGTTTTTTGATGCAAACTATGATGGAAAAGACTATGACCCTGTAGCTGCCAGACAAGGTCAAGAAACTGCAGTGGCTCCCTCCCTTGTTGCTCCAGCTATGAACAAACCAAAGAAACCTCTCAGCAATAGCAGTGCAGCTCCACAGAGGCCCATTGTGACACAAAGAACTACTGCAAAACCCCTAAGGCTGGCCCCGTTGTGGTGCCAAGGAATCCTGGTGTGGGCAATGGGGACCACGAAGCAGCTGAACTGATGCAGCAGATCAAAGTATTGAAACTTACCCTCAAAGATTTGGAGAAAGAAAGAGATTTCTACTTTGGAAAGCTAAGGGCCTTTAAATTGATTTGCCAGGAAAATGAGGGGAAAAACAACCCTGTATTGCAGAGGATTGTGGACATTCTCTATGCCACAGATGAAGGCTTTGTGATACTTGATGAAGGGGGCCCACAGGAGGAACAAGAAGAGTATTAACAGCTTGGGCCAGCAGAGCAACATCCAAATTCTTCACTCCAAATCATGTGCTTGACTGTAAAATACTCCCTTTTATTATTTTTAGAGGACTCACTGGTTTCTTTTCATCAGCAAAAAGTACCTCTTCCTAAAGTGCACTTTGCAGAAGTTTCACTCTTTTTTTCAATAAGTTTGAGTTAGGAGGTTTTGAAGTATTAACATCTAGTTGGTTCACTTAGGGAACAAAGGGGCTGACTATGGGCTCACCATATGGATGATGGTAACACTGATTGCTGGAGAAGGTGCTGTTATGAGATACGCTGAGGTGGATACCTCAGTAGCAAAATGTAAAGACTGATTTTAATTTTAAACTAATGTGAAATCTTGGCAGAGAATGTTTTAATAAATAAATGCCTTAAGAGAAAAAAAAATGGTCTGGGTTCTTCCAGGCAAGAAATATTTGATGTGTGAGAGGTCCTATGAAGAGGGCCATGAACAAGAACCTGAGTGTCCTAGGCGCCAAGGGTAGTATCCAATCTACAGTCAGCAAAGTAAACTGGGACATCAGTGTCACAACTACTGGCAATGGATTTTGTCAATAACCTAATGGAATGTGAAAACAAACATTTCCTCAGTCAAGTCTCCAGAGGAGAATATACCTGGCTAACACTGTACTGGTATTTCAGACTTATGAAGCCCAGTGCAAGGAAACCAGCCAATAAGATTTGGACTCATGGCCCATGGTAATGGTGAGTTGATAAGTTGGTGTTATTTTACACCCCTAAATTTGTTATACAGAAATATAAAGCTATAGTTGACACTTGAATTGTACAGGTTTGAACTGTGTGGGTCCACTTATATATGAATTTTTTTAAAAGATACTCTAAATGAATCTTCTCTTCCTATGATTTTCTTAATAACATTTTATTTTCTGTAGCATACTTTAAGAATACAGTATATAGCATATACAACATACAAAATATGTGTTAATCATCTGTTTATGCTCTTTGTAAGGCTTCTGGACAACACTAGGATATTAATAGTTAAGTTTTGAGGGAGTCAAAAGTTATATGTGGATTTTCAACTGCACAGGGATCAGCGACCCTAAACCTCCCACATTGTTTGAGTCAATGGCAATATATTCCACAATCATTATTGCTCTTTATACTGCACATTCTTCTCATCCCCTCCATAGGAAATAAAATGAGATATTGGGGTGGGAAATGGAGATAATGGCAGTTTCCTTTTCATTTAATTTGCTGTGTGTGTGTGTGTGTGTGTGTGTGTGTGTGTGTGTGTGTGTGTGTTTTATTACTCCTTTCTTTTCTTGCAACACTAGCCTGTTCATGGGCAAGGTATGAAAGCATCGTCAGCTTTAGTTATGGCACCCCTCACACAGATTTCAAGATATAAGTGAGCTTCGTGGCTTGCTTCTCACAACAGCAGCCCATGCACACATAGTGAAGTACTTATAGGTATATAGGTTTAAGGTTTATCCTGCAGCAGCTGTCCGCCTGTCTTGCAAATGCCAATAAGAATTTGAGGTGTTAGTGAGCTTTTGCTAGGGTTTTCTTCCATTATTCTCCAGGCAGGTCTTTGCTTTGACTGTAGCCCTTCCTCAATCTAGTTGCATCTGACCAAGAGTTGCAGAGATTGTTTTGCTCATTGGAGTAAAACTTTTGGAGGGAGGCAATTTAAATTTTGCTAACATCAAATATTATTTTAATCCAGACAACTCCTGATTTAGGTTTAAAGAGATGGCTTTCTTCATCACTGAATATTATGTAAGTATGTTATACAAGAATTTGGGGCAGCTAGAAGGGTGCTCTTGTTCCTTAAGAGATTCAGAGAAAGCAGATCAATCAAGCAAAGAGGTTTTACTAGTGGTAGTCTATTGAAGGTATATTTTTGTATTAAATTTTGAAGGAGGATCTTGATCCTCTACCCCTGGTTTCAGGAGCAACCTTCTGACTTCAAAGGATTGATAGGTTTTATATTGAAGCATAGTAATCCCTCCTTTGGAAAACTGCTGTTTGAACTATTCTGTTATTCTTAGACAGTCTCTTATTCTATAGGTCAACTCTGTTATTTTCAGATAGTCCCTTATTCTGTAAAATAACTGTTTTAGTTTGAATAATAGAAAAAGATAAAAAGCTTAACTGTCTGACCTTGCAAGCTAGCCGTCTAACATAATAGGCAAATACTGATGATAATTCCCATATTCTCATGCCAAGTGTTTGTTCATTATGTATCCAAGTTTACAAGCTGTCTGCAAAAATAACTTACACAAAGCTCTTTGTAAAGTCTGCAGAAGGTCCAGAAAAACCATATTTGGGAGACAAAGAACTGGAAGCATATAAATAGAGAAAGCTTCCTCCGTGTTTTTGGTTCAGAATTTGACAGAGATATTCTGCTCTGAACCCACGCACAATAAAAGACTCCTAATTACTTGGCTTATTAAGGCGTCTTGTATCTAGCCTGCTGATTTACGATACAACAATATATGCCTTGCAAACATGCAGAAAAGTGGCATTTTGACTTGAAGGAAAAACAAAGCTTTATCTGGACTGGAAAAACAAATGAGTGGATGTTTGTCAACAAATACAAGGTTAGTTTTGATATATGTATGTACATATGTGTGTTTTGTTTTGGACATTATTGTTCTGTTTTGTAAAAAACAAAACCTTTGGCAGTTTATTGAATAAAGGATTGTTTAGGGAAAATAGCTTCTTTCTCAATAGCCAGAGAATGCAAGGATAGTTTAAACAACTCCTCCTTTCAAGAAAAGTCTTATGAGGTAATGTTTTTCTATGTGTTCAGGGACAACTTGAGAAAAAGTAAATCTGAATTGGGGTTTTGCTGACCCAGCATTCATTGACAAGCTAGAGACCAACATCTCCTAAGCTTCTTTACCTCTATAGACAGGTAAATTTAAGAAATAAAATATTTCTCATAAAGAGTTCACTGGCCATGTGTATAATGATGTTTTGAGGACAAACATTTATTTTTTAACTTGTTTCTTTGTGTATGTAGATACTGATTGTGGATAGAGAACTTCTTGTTTTAGATTAATTGGCTGAGGATTAATTGATATAGGATACTTATATACCTATTTAGAGTGATTCTCCATTTGAACAGGGAGAATTGGTGACATTACTTGTTGGTGTTTGTGACAGCCTATGGCCACATGATTGGGACTCACTGTTCCAGATTTCAAGAAGTTTTCCAAGAATTGAGCTAACATCAGGACAATCTGGGGTTTATTTATGGTAATTTTGCCAAGTTACACAAAAAATCTGAGGACAAATAAATCCTTATTTATGGTTTCAAGTCACATCATGTATATAGGTACAGTTTGAGGACAAATTGTCTCCTGCTTTTTGCTTGTAATTCTTTATAGTGATATTGTGGAGACAAGTACCATTTGAGATGGGTTTCTTTAGCCAAGTCATCAGGGACTTTTGGTGGCAAATAATACCTTATTTTCGGATAATTTCTTCAAGGATGTAGAGACAGTTAGTACAGAAATAACCCTCATACCCTCATATAAAATTATTCATGCACAGAAATTTAAGAAATAAACTACTTACCCCATGTTCACTTTCCAAGTGTGGGGGGACAATTGAATGGGGGTACCATCTTAATTAATGCTCTTTGTCTTAATAAGGAAGGACATTTAAGGACAGTATAGGGTGTACCTCTTTGTGTGGGTCTTTAAGACTGTAGCAGTAGCATGGGGGGAACACTACATGTGGCAAACTACACATTAAGGAAATTTTGGCAAATGGCAAATGACTCATTACTTTGGAGGTTTTTGCTTTGGGGTAAAACAACAGCATTTTAACAAACAATTACCCAGTTGAATTAGTCTAAGCATGTGAAGGAGGTGTGTGGACAACATCTTACTTATTAGTTTATCTTTGTCCATGTGTTCAGAAAAAATTGAGGGACAAAGAGTTCTTGATTTTTGGACATTGGGATATAAATAACTTCCAAGGACTTCTTCATAAATTATTATGGCCATAGTGTATGAGTATACTGTTATTTTGGATTATTTGTCTCAGTAAATTAGAGGCAATTTTGATTAAACAATTCTGTATGTGAGATTTGTGTTGCATTCATTGGAAACACAGTGTAAAAACACCTCCTTTTTTGGTATTTTTAGTGTTAATAGCTAAAATAGACCTGAGTTCAAATTTCTTCTCTGCCGTGTAATAGTTGTGTGTCATTGGCAAAAATACTCAGTACTTCTGAACTTCAGTTCATTAAATATGGAAACAAATAGTCCCAAACCTAGAGTCATTGAGTGGATTGAATGGCATATGTGTGTAGGTCACTTAAAACAAAGCCTGGCTCACTAAGTGCTCAGTGAGGACCATCATCCTCAATACAATGATAAACTCTTCTTTGTGTATAGCTCTTTACAGTTTACCCTCTTCTCCATTCAGACATCTTAGGGTTTTTACACAAAATATTACTTTTTTAGTCCTACCCCATTATTGAATGCTTTCAAAATGACTTTTGGCAAGACACTAAACTTCTCTGCCTTTATTGTTCATCTTTCAAGCTGATATGATGATAACACACAGCCTATTTCATAGGTTTGTGAATATCAGATTACATTTTGTATGTTATTTGAAAGTTTAATATAATAATATTAGGGCATCTTTATAATCTCAGTTAATCCACCTAGCAGTCCAGCATGTAAAATATTAATAGTTTGATTGCATTAATGATGAAGATTCATTTCAGAAGGGTTCAGTAACTTTCCCAAGGTCATATAACTAGTAAATGGCAGTGCCAAGACTTTATTACAGGTATTTATAACTACAGAATCATGTTATTACTCTTCATAATAAACTATTTCCCCACTGGAAATTTAGACATAGTACTGACTTACAAAATTCTAATTTTATCATCATTACTATTATTTAATACTAGAGGCCCGGTGCACAAAAATTTGTGCACTCGGGGGGGGGGGTGGTCCCTCAGCCTGGCCTGCATCCTCTCGCAGTCTGGGAGCCCTTGGAGGATGTCTGACTGATGGCTTAGGCCTGATCCCTCTTACAATCCCATGAGGAGCAAGCCTAAGTCATCAGTCGGACACCCTTAGCGCTGCTGTGGAGGCAGGAGAGGCTCCTGCCATTGCCACTGCGCTCGCCAGCCATGAGCCTGGCTTCTGGCTGAGCGGCACTCCCCTGTGGGATCACACTGACCACCAGGGGGAAGCTTCTGCATTGAGTGTCTACCCTCTCGTGGTCAGTGTGTGTCATAGTGACTGGTCATTCCACCATTTGGTCGATTTGCATATTAGTCTTTTATTATATAGGATAACCCAGTGGCATCTAGAGGAGTTAATTATTTTCTAAGGAATATTTTCTTTCTACTATCTACATAAAACTGACGAAAGATGTACTGAAAGTGTAAAAAAAACCAAAAACGAACAAACAAGAAATAGGAACCAGTAGAATATTCTGAGCACGCTTTTGTGAGAGTATGGAGTATTGTAATAGCTACAGATCTGAAGATAGATATGTGTGAACCACAATGTGGTAGACAATGAGATTTACATAGAATTGATGAGTTGGGCAAAGAAAATTGAATATCAGGGTGACTCCGGGTATTTCAATGTCCAAGAAGATAACAGTATTATGTAATTAATTAGATTGAATTAAATAGGAAGTGGGAGATTTTAGAGAAAATATAAGTTCAATAGCCAAAAGGTTTAGTTTTCTAACAATCTGACTTCTAAAAGTGAGGCTAATTAAGAAAGTTGGTTAATGGTTAAATATTTTTAGTCAAGGAAAAATGACATACTGATATCAGTAAAATCTTCATTTTTCTGCTTAACCATCTTTTATTTGTGACAAGATATCCATGATTGTGGAATCAAATTCCTCTCCCTGGCTTTCAAAGCTTTCATAATAAGGTCATATACTACTAGAGAAAAATAAGTTTGAGTCTTAGTTCTCCCCATTCTAACCATGAGGCCTCAGTCAAATAATTTCTCTTCTCTGACATGCCTTTTCCTTATTTAAAGTGAGTATAATTCTGGTAATAATATTACATATATGAATATGTACTCATGCATGATAAAGATCATCAGAAATGATAGGAAGTTTTGTACAATCTCGTGTCTTCCATTACATCCAAGAAATATCTCCATTTAGGTTGGTACCAATCTTATATCTCAACTATATTTATAATTATGTTAATTCTTTCTTGGATTATTCATCTTCTTCTTCACTAATATAAATTCTATTCATCTCCTATATTCAGATAACTGTATAATCTTCTTCTTTTGACAACTCCTTAGTAACTACACACATACACACACAAATGCACAACCTTCTTTTGTTATTTAACTGTGTCAATGATGCTTTGTTCTATTCTTTCATATTTAACTCTATCATCAAGGTGTTTTGTAGTTTATCATTTTTATCATACATAGGCCTTACTAAATACCATGGAATTGAATTACATCTCACCTAATTTCTTTGTTTCAAATAATTTCATTTTCTTTTACTCTATAATGAAAGAAGAACGTGATTCTACAAACGGAATCTTTTTATCTATGCAAGAGCTGATATTTAATTCTTCTTACCTTCTTTCACAGAGCTGTGTTCATTTAGGCTAAGTAAACCCCCTTTGCTTTTTCTAATATCAACCTTATTTATTACATAGTGGATAATTAATTAAGCTACAATAATATTTAGCAGGAAATTTTGTACATACCATATATGTTGATACATTTGCTATCTTGAGTGGCTATTGAAATTATTATGGCCATTAACATCAAGAATAATTGCTGTCTCACTAGGTATTAGCAGACTCTCAAAGAGAATGTGATTGGAATATATCAGATAAAATTATATTTTCTTTCAATAATGGAAATGGATCTGCAGTCTTTCTACAGTGTCTAATTAATTCAATGTATGGGTATGGTGAATTTATTACTTTTACTGGTAATTGCTACACATTTATGAGAAATAAGATGACTTAAAAACAATATCCTCTTCCTGTAGCTATGTCAATATGTTAAGGCTTTAAAACCATCACACAGATTCAGGAAACATAACAATGAAATACAAATCAAAGCAATTAGGTTGCATATAGCAAGGGTTAATGCGGCCAAACTTTAGGTCCCTTCCCCATTTGTTAGATAAGAAGAGAATGCTTGCAACACACCCATGATGTTCTTAAAAATACACCTTGAGATGTTCATATTTCAGTTCTTTCCCTGTACTTTCAAGTGGTTCAATGTCACTCTTACTATTATTAGAATTTAACTATATTCACCTGGACTATGACATTTTCAAAGATTCCTTTCTCCACTAAACACCTGAAAAGTCATATTTTTGTAATTTTTGTTGATATATGGGATTTGGTGTCTTGCTTTTTCCCTAATATGCATATTGTTAAAGAATCAGTTTCCAAATAATTGTATTTTAGGTCAGAAACATAAACTTAACCTATATAAAGTATTATAATCATCACTCAAGGTAAAGATAGTATATATGGCATCATAAAGACGCACATGGGAATTTCACTGAATTCAGCCAGAGGCTTTTACAAATCATCTGTCATTTGAGGAAATTCTCAACTGTGGAAGAATGGGCTTGTTTTTATTCCTTTATCTTACTGAAGTCCAGAAAACAGAGAAAACAAGTTGCCTGTTTTCCTCCTTCACCAAGTGTATGGTAGCTACACTTATAAAATTCCTTTTATCTGTTTGACATTTCAGTTCAGAGGTTTAACCTTACTAATTAATGTGTCTAGGGAAACAGATTTAATAGTTATTCACTGAGGTTTCCAGATTGATTTATTACTCAATGAATTTATTCCTCAATTTAGCATTACTGATGTAAATGTTAGAGAAAATGCCTCTGTGAAGTTTAATGTTTGATCTGGTTTTTAGCTTGTAGTGCTATTTTGGAGATTTTGTGTGGACTGCAATGTAGGGAATTTGATGTTTACTCTGGGAAAGTTATTTCCAAAGGGTGGTGTAAGAATAAAATATTAAATTATTTGTAGAATAAAGCATAAAATATGTTATATGATACTAAGATTTATATAAATAATATTAATAAATATTATATAGATCTAATGTAATGAAAGAGCTTCAGTCAGTTGATTTTCTTTAATAAAATTAATAATTCCATCCTTCAGTTATGTTATCTAAAAGATTTGAAAACCATAGATTATGTAACTGAATATGAAATTGTAATTATACTAAGAAAATTCTTAAAAGCAGAGATCTGTGGTTTCTGATTTTAGATGAAAGACATTTTCATCTGTCCTTTCGTTCCCCGCAATCCTTTGAAATTAATGCAAGCATCAAAGAATTGAAAAAAAAGTAATGAACATATGGAGGATATTTAGACAGAGATAGGAATTAGTGGACAAGGGCTGTGTTGAATTTTTGGAAGATGGAAAAGTCAGGGGAGCCATATTAACAGATGATCCTGAGAAGAGTGAAAAAAGCTCAGAGCACCTGCATAAGAAGGTTCCATTACAGGAGATTTTTATTCTCAGTGAAATTCTCCAGAAATAGCAGCTCTGTAGAATGGAAATAAGAAAATAAATATAATCAAGGATTTTGATTGAAGAACTTATTTCTACTTGCAGAAAGAAGTGTAGTTTGGTCTTCTCATTTATAATAGGGACTGCTAACAGTAAAGGGAATTATTAACTATCTGACTTAATTAAACATTCTTTTCAAAAAATATAAACAGAAAACCAAGAATCATCAAAAACTTTCAAGAAACTAAAGAGAGGGACCATAATAATAAAATGATATCTTATTCCAGAAGGCACATGTAGTTTTTTAGGGAGAAGAAGAGAATTTAGAAAAACTAGTTTATTATTTCAGAGAGATTTGATAAGATATGCATCTGTAAGATAAAAATAGGCTTCTGGTGTAAAAGAATAATCAGAGGCAAAGAAGACTTTGAGAAAATTAAAAATAGGATTACCAAAATAATAAATTCAATATAAGAGTTGGAAAATATGCTTGAAAATGCTTTCAGAAGACAGAGGGGGAAAATGAAGCAGAATGTGTGACAGGAAAGTTAGAAGACATTAAAGACCAAGATACAAGGAGAAACAACCTTCTCATTATGAGGCCCAGAAAGAAAAGAGAAGATGGGAGAAGAACAGCAAGTAGCAAAGAAATAAACAGAAATTTCCCAGTGTTGTACAAATACAAAGCTCTACAGATTGAAAGGGTCCATTGGATGTTGAGCATGGTGAATGAAATAAAATAAACACGCAGACAAATCTTCACAAGATGCTATACCAAGGATTAAGAATAAGATATAAAGGTATCTAGAAAAGAGACAAAACAAACACAGTAGATTATCTACAAAGTAATGATAAAAAGATTGGCACAAGACAAGACTTCTAGGTAGGGACATAAGGTTCTAGAAGACAAGGGACAATACCTTAAAGTTCTGAGTCTGAGGGATGATGATTTTGGATTTAGAACTCAGTGCCTAGACAAATTAGAGTGAGAACAAAATTTAAAAAATGCAAAGACTTAGTCATTAATTAGTTTCTTAAAAAAAGATCAGAAATGTTTTATGGTTGTGGAACAATAAAAATAAAAAGACTAGAAATAGAATCTAAGAAATGTGAAACTGATGAGTACAGTAGAAATAATTCTCAGGATGATATCTGTGTTAGTAGTTCCAGTATAATAGTTGGAAATTGTGTTTGGCTGTTAAAGACAGTCCTTACTGTAATAATTAAAATACACAAATATTTATTTTTATCATATTATAAACAATGTTGAGGTAGTTGGTTGCTGGCATTGTATCAACAATACAACTTTACAATTCCCAAATGGCTATAGAAGTTCTAGCCATCATATTGGCATTCTAGGTTGAAATAGGAAAGCAGAAGAAAGGGAAAACAAAAGGCACCTCTCAATTAAGTCAATTTCTTGGAAGACCCCTCAACAACTTCTAATTAGATGTCATCGACCAAACCTAGTTATAAAGGAGGTCATATCAGAACCAGGGTGAAACTTAATTTTGAGGTGGGCAATTAGCAATCTCTGACATGACTTGAAAGCATTTTATTGCATTCAACAAATAGTATGATGTGATACTCAATGATATTTCATGGTGAAGGGAGCATATATTTATTTTATAAATAAGACATAGAAGGCCTTTATATTTTTAGGAAGAATAGAATTAGATATAAGAGAGTCATATACCACAAACAAAACAAACAAAATGAAATGACTTGAAAATATGCAATGATTTTAAGCAAAAATTAACTCTGTTAAAAGAGAATCACTTTGACTTTGAATCTGGAGCATTAACTAGAAATTTTTAGTGATGTTGCAAAGGAATAGTGAGAGGGGACATCCAGATCTTATTGGGAAAGCTTCAAGTTTCTAACCATTAGGTATGATATTAGCTGTATGTTTTTCGTAGATATTCTTTTTTTAAATATATTTTATTGATTTTTTACAGAGAAAAGGGGAGAGGGATAGAGAGTTAGAAACATCGATGAGAGAGAAACATCGATCAGCTGCCTCCTGCACACTCCCTACTGGGGACATACCCGCAACCAAGGTACATGCCCTTGACAGGAATCAAACCTGGGACCCTTGAGTCCGCAGGCTGACGCTCGATCCACTGAGCCAAACTGGTTAGGGCTCGTAGATATTCTTAATCAAGTTGAAGAAGTTCCCTGTATTCCTAGTTTGCTGAGAGTTTTTATCATGGATGGGTGTTGAAATTTGTCAAATGCTTTTTCATCATCTATTGATGTGATTATATGATTTTTTTTCTTTTTTACTCTTGATAAGATGAATTATATTAACTGATTCTCAAATGTCGTGCCAACCTTGTATATCTTGGATAAATTCCAGTTGGTTGTGGTGTATAATTTTTAAAAAATACATTATGGGATTCAAATCGTTAATTGTTGAGGATATTTCCATATATGTTCATGAGAGATATTGGTCTATAGTTTCCTTAGTTTTCAGATTTTAAACTCAATCTATAACCAAAGCACAGAAAACTTAATTATAATTGAAAAAAAGGCTATAAATATAATATAGCTTAACAATAGAAGGAAAAGAGAGGTTAAGTATAGACCATCCAGTGTGGCTTGGTGGTTGATCATCAACCTCTGAACCAGAAGGTCATGATTCGATTCCAGATTGGGGCATATGTCCAGGTTGTGGGCTCTATTCCCAGTGTGGGGCATAGAGGAGGCAGCCAATCGATGATTCTTTCTCATAAAGAGAGGGATATATAAATATGTTAACATATGTTCTGTAGTAGGGAGTTAAGAGATACTGTCTAGAGTTGATGGATCAAGAAACAATCATGAAATGTATATTATTTGTTATTAGAGGACCCGTGCATGGATTCATGCACTGGTAGGTTTCATTGCCCTCTCACAATCCGGGACCCCTCAGGGGATGTTGGACTGCCAGTTTTGGCACAATCCCCACAGGCCAGGCAGAGGGACCCCACTGGTGCATGAATCCCTGCAATGGGCCTCTAGTATGCATATAAGATCTTTGGTTAATCTCTTCCTGCCCTCTCCTTTCCCCACTTCCCTCTGAGATTCATCAGTCTGTTCCATGTTTCTATGCCTGTGCATTGAGCATCTGCTCCCTGATGGTCAGTGCGTGTCATAGCTACTGGTTGAATGGTCGAGAGGACAAACAGTCCCTTAGGATTTTATATATATAACTAGAGGCCCGGTGCACAAAAATTTGTGCACTCAGGGGGGAGAGGGGTACCTCAGCCCGGCCTGTGCCCTCTCACAGTCTGGGACCCCTCGGGAGATAACGACCTGCTGGCTTAGGCCTGCTCCTGGGTGGCAGAGGGCAGGCCCAATCCCTAGGTACAGCCCCTGGTTGGGCTCAGAGCAGGGCTGATTGGGGAGTTGGGGCGCCACCCCCTGTCATGCACAGAGCAGGGCGGATTGGGAGGTTGCGATGCCACCCTCAGTCACGCTCAGGGTAGGGCCGATTGGGGTGTTGGGGCACCACCCCCTGTCACACTCAAGGTAGGGTTGATGGAGAGGTTGCGGCGCCACCCCCTGTCATGCACAGAGCATGGCCAATCAGGGGGTTGGGGCACTGCCCCCTGTCACTCACAGAGCAGGGCCAATCAGGGGGTTGGGGCACTGCCACTCTCACACTCAGGGCAGGGCCGATGGGGAGGTTATGGCTCTACCCCGTCACACACAGAGCCACAGGGTGATCAGGGGGTTTGGGTGCTGCCCCCTGTCATGCTGATCCCGGTGCTGGGAGGCCTTGCAGCTCCACTGATCCCGGTGCTGGGAGGCATATAACCCTTTTACTATATAGGGTAGAGGCCTGGTGCACGGGTGGGTGCCGGCTGGTTTGCCCTGAAGGGTGTCCTGGATCAGGGTGGGGGTCCCCACTAGGATGCCTGGCCAGCCTAGGTGAGGGGATGATGGCTGTTTGCAGCTGGTCACACATCCTTCAGGGTGGGGGTCCCCACTGGGGTGCCTGGCCAGCCTGGGTGAGGGGATGATGGCTGTTTGCAGCTGGTCACACACCCTTCAGGGTGGGGGTCCCCACTGTGGTGCCTGGCCAATCTGGGTGAGGGGCTGAGGGCTGTTTTCAGGCTGGGGGTGACTGAAGCTCCCAACCGCTCCTTTTTTTCTTTTTTTTAAATTTTTTATTCTGGGCCAGCTTTAGCTTTGAGGCTTGGCTCCAGCTCTTAGGCCTCTGCTGCTGAAAGTAGGTTTCTGGCCTTTGCTTACAATGTTGCGATCCTGCTGGCTGAAGCCTGGACTAAAGCAGGTTTCTGGGGTTTTGTTTAGCTTCTATATTTGTTACATAGTTGCTTAGAGTTGCAGCTCAGAGGCCTGCAGCGGCAGGCGGGGAACATTGGAGTCCTCCGTCACCGAAGCAAGCAAGCCTCATGTTAGTTTCAAGCTGCCTGGCTGCCGGCCGCCATCTTGGCTGGAAGTTAATTTGCATATTGCCCTGATTAGCCAAAGGGAAGGGTAGCGGTCATACGCCAGTTATCATGTTTCTCTTTTATTAGATAGGACTAGAGGCCCGGTGCACAAAAATTTGTGCACCCGGCGGGGAGTGGGGGGAGGGTCCCTCAGCCCGGCCTGTGCTCTCTAGCAGTCTGGGACCCCTCGGGGAATGACTACCTGCTGGCTTAGGCCTGCTCCCCGGGGGATTGGGCCTAAGCTGGCAGTCAGAAATCCCTCTGGCAGCCCAGCAGCCCTTGGGGGATGTCCACTTGCAAGCAGGGAGCAGGCCTAAGCTGCAGTCAGACATCCTTAGCACTGCTGAGCAGACAGAAGAGGCTCCCACCACCACCGCTGTACTGGCAGCCATCAGCCTTGCTTGTGGCTGAGCAGAGCTCCCCCTGTGGGAGTGCACTGATCACCAGAGGGCAGCTCCTGCATTGAGCATCTGCCCCCTGGTGGTCAGCATGTGTCATAGTGACCAGTCATTCCCAGTCTTTCTGCTGTTAGGGTCAGTTTGCATATTACCCTTTTACTATATAGGATAGAGGCCTGGTGAATGGGTTGGGGCCGACTGGTTTGCCTTGAAGGGTGTCCCGGATCAGGGTGGGGGTCCCGCTTGGGTGCCTGGCCAGCCTAGGTGAGGAGCTGATGACTGTTTTCAGGCTGGTCACACCCCCCTTCAGGGTGGGGGTCCCCACTGGGGTGCCTGGCCAGTCTGGATGAGGGGATGACGGCTGTTTTCAGGATGGCCAGGACTGAAGCTCCCAGCCTCTCCTTTTTTCTTTTCTTTTTTTTTCTTTCTGGGATTTATTTACCTTCTATAATTGAAACATTGTTGCCGTCACTATTGCTCCCAGCTCTGAGTCCACAGCTGAAAGCAGGTATCTGGGGTTAGCTTAGCTTCTATAATTGAAACATTGTTGCTTTTGGGCTCAGAGCCAGGCCGCGGCAGGCGGGGAACCTTGGCTTCCCCCATCACTGGAGCAAGCAAGCCTCATGTTCTCTTCAGCTGCGTGGCTGCTGGCTGCCATCTTGGTTGGCAGTTAATTTGCATATCTTGCTGATTAGCCAACAGGAAGCATAGCAGAGGTATGGTTAATTACCTTTTTTGTCTTTTATTAGGTAGGATAATAAAAGTGAAATGTGCTAATTAGACCAGTGAGCTAAGTGACCTTCCGGACATCATTCCGGATGAAGCTGCAGTGGCAGAGGCCAAGGCAGAGGTGGTTAGGGGAAATAAAGCAGGCAGGCGAGCAGTTAGGGGCATCAGGCAGGCAGGCAAGCGGTTTGGGGCCAGCAGTCAGACATCCCCCAAGGAGTCCTGGATTGTGATAGGGTGCAAGCCAGCTGAAGGCATCCCTCCCATGCACAAATTTCATGCACTGGGCTCTAGTATATAGATAATGTCAGAAAGGAGAACAATTCAAATTAAAACATAATATACAAAAATTGGAAAGAAGAGAAAGAGTGATGGATAGTAGTGGGGGTGAGTTAAATCTTTCACATTTGATAGCAGATACAAAATGGGTACTTTTTATTATTTAGAGTACAAACTATGCTGCTGGGACAAAGAAATGCCAAAATAAAGGTTTTTTTTTTTTTTCTTTACTATAATAGTTTAAGTAGTTAGTATGACTGTCTGGTATGTTGGTTTGACAGGATCCGGGATCTAGGCTCCTTTTATTACATTTCTACACTATATCCTCAATACACAGCCTTCATCTTGCTATCTATATGGGTGTTTTAGCTCAACCATCATAAATTTATTTCAGGCCATGGATTAAGAAAAACCAGGAGTGGCAAAAATCATACCTTTCATTTTGTACCCTTCTGTCCTTGTTGGATTATTATTTCCATGTGTTTTTAATAATTATAATGTAATAACATATAAATTTAATTTATATGGCAAAGATATATCCCCTTTTTAGATTGCAGGAGGGGAAATGACCCCTGTAGGAGAGTAAAACGATCAGATTTAGGGAAAATAAAAAGCTTTAGTTAAATTACCTTTGGATTTCTACAACTTTTTTGCTCCTGTTTTCTCTTGTTTGCTCACACAAGGGTGTGCATCAGCCCTTGCCAGAAAGGTTGAAAAATAAAAGACAAAATAAAAAGATATCTATCAGTACTTTGGGCAAATGAGGTTACTCAAGAGAGAGAATCAGAGAATAAGATCAAACACATTCCATGCCATTTTGTCCATGGCCTAGAACTGGGCAGTGTTTCTCCTTTCAGGTCTTTGACCTATAGGATGCTTTCATGTGCAGAGCATTGAAAGATTTTGCTGCCTCCCTTTGAAAGTTACTTCCTTGTCTAATATATTTCATCCATTGAACATTGGGGGCTTATTTTCTATTCCAGGTACATTTTCCTTTCCTCAATTTAATCCAATTATTTGTAATTACACCCTTCAAATCATTTCTATAATTTCCATCTGTTATTACGATTTTCAAATACCTGCAGACAGTAACTCCTCAGTCATTATGTAGTCAAATACACCTATTATTTCTCCTTTGATCTTTTAAGTAAATTTCTTCAGCCACTCAATGTCCATGGTTTTAGGGATTCTTTTTTCTGCATTCGTCCTCAAAAGGACCTATATCTATTTCTTCCTGAGAGCAGCACATAGTTTCTTTCTCCTGAAATAAATTGTTTCTTACAGAGATTTGAGGGGGATAAGGGTACATTTGACTAGATGACCTTGAAGGTTCCTTTAAATCCTGTTATTTTTCAATTTTATATAAAGATTATAAATTGTTTTTCACTTATAAATTGTGCAGCTAAGCAGTGATCTCTAAAACGAAGTAAGAATGTCAAATGCAAAACTTTTTCCTTGTCATCTTCCAATCTTTAGCAATGTGAATATATTTTGGACTGTGTATACAGTATTTGTGCATAATGTTATATTTTGCTTCTATAACTGGAAACTATTTCATATATAAATATCTATATAATATACCATCCACCTTTATGTCTTTTAAAATAGGCAGTCATCTATTGTTTACTATATCATAGCTTATCTAACCAAATATGCAAATCTTAAATACCATTATTTCTGGGTTATAAAATTGCATCATATATAACAGGTGACTGATACATTAAATAGAGAAATAAACTTTATTTTAGTACTGAGATTACCACTAATAATTCAGAGGATGCTCATAGATTCATAAATGATATTTTCTTGTCTTAAATTCTTTTTCTTATTTTTGAGAGACATCAGAATTGCATGGTTGACTATCTTGCAATGATGTGCTGCAGAATTTATCCATTGTTACTTTCTTTTTTAATTTAACATTTGACTTTTCTGTAAGGTACATTCAGTGTCTTTGGTTGTATATATCATATTGTATAAAAAAACTAAACCCAAGAAGAATCCTTTTCCAGCCTTAACAAAGCATTTAAAACACGAAGAAATTCTCTTCTTGGATACACCCCCTGCAGTTCCCAGTGGCTAATATTACAGAAGGTGTAAAATGTGCTTCCAGTTATCACAGTGATAGTTCCTAAATAAAAGTATTGCTAACTGGCCTCATGTGATAATATTTACAAAGCTAGCAGGCAGATACATCGGTCTCTTTCAATATTGCAGTTGCCTTTGGCATGTGTCATTTTGTTAAATAAGCCCTTCCCATGATGTGCATCATTATTCTGCTGAAAGTACAGAGAAGATAAATAATTTTCACTCTGCATGAGAGAAGCAACTACTCTGGAAAAGTTGCATTACTGAAGACTAAAAAGTTTAGGGTCCATTACCAAAGAATTGTGACACTCTTAGTAATAAGGTAATGAGATAAGCTTTGGGCCAGACATATCCCCTACCTTCAAGGAATTTATACATACTAGTGTAAATTACTAGTGTAATTTATTAAATAGATTAATAAATTGAGGTAAGTGCTATGTCAAAGGCAAACACCAAGTGGCAATGAGAGAGCTTAAAAGAGAAAAGTAACTAACTCTGTGTTTGCAGTTTCTGGCAGATAGTACAGAGAAGACAGCAAGTATACTGAGTGATGAAAGATGAGTAGGTGTTGATGCAGCAATAAAAAGAGTGGCCACTCAATTCAGGCCTTGTGAAGAGCATATCCACAGGTAGGAAGGCAGGATTATGTTTTAAAGAGTTGCTGTTGTTCAGTGCTGGCTGCAAGTGTGGTCCTTGCAGTATTTCTTTCCTAGTTTGAAAAAGAGACTTTAATTTAACCAAGTATTATTGCCCAGGCTTGTCATATTCTCTTCATTCATTTGTATGTAGACCTTACCTTTATGCTTGCTGTTATTGCTAGAATATGGCAGTGGAGCAGTGTGTGGGGATGGAGATGGAGTGTCAATGATCAGCTTAGAATCAAGGTGTTTTTCTCAAAGATGTGTGTCCTGGCCATAACAAAAACTAACTTACCCCTCTTGTCATCCTAGATGAGATTTTTAGTTCATGGGCAGCAAACCAACTCAAGAGGCTTAAACAAACAAAAAATATTCAACATATCTCAGCAGTTTTTAAGGTTAAAAAAACCACCAACAACAAAAGAGAAGCTTTCTGTAGCCCGGAGGTGGGGAACCTTTTATCTGCCAATGTCCATTTGGATATTTATAACATCATTGAGGGCCAATATAAAATTATCCACTTAAAAATTAGGCTGCTATATTTGGTCAAACATTTAATTAACTCACCCCTAATTCCTTGGCAGGGTGAGACCAAATGATTTCAAGGGCCTTGTGCGGTCTGTGGGTTGGATGCTTCCCATTCCTGCCTACTCCAACATGGAGGGAAAGTCCATTAGTAGATGCTTCCTCACTAGAAAAAAATTTCAAATATTTCTTAAATATTCTGTCAATGGAAGCTGCAAATGCATATTTTATTCACTGAAGTATTGGAAGCTATGTAGACAAATCAAATAAAAATTCATCAAATATCCTTTACTGTGTTTTCTATCTTTTCTTTAAATTTTCTCCAAAATTCTTAACATGGAAATAGACTTATACTTGCTAAAATTTTGCCCAGATTAATTATGTCCAGATAAGATTTTAACAAATATGTTTTGAATATATCTTGCCCTAAAGTAAAGGGAGCTGTGGGTTCTGAAAGAAATGGGAATCTGGTATCTTCTGCTTTTATTTTATTTTGTGGGAAATTTTCTCCATTGAGTATCTGCTATAAAAAGCTGTTTATATGCTGGAGATGGCACAGAAACTTTATCTTTTGTGAAGATTCTGAGTTATTGATAGTGGCTACTGGGAATTCTGTGTAGATAAGAAAAGAAGGCCAAGTTTGATCAGTGATGACTGTCATGGGCACAGGTTCCAGAGTGGTAGTATGCAGGCCAGGTTACTGCCATGTCAGCTATGTATTCTTAATCTAATGCCTAGACCAGTGGTTGGTAAACTCATTAGTCAACAGAGCCAAATATCAACAGTACAACGATTGAAATTTCATTTGAGAGCCAAATTTTTTAAACTTAAACTATATAGGTAGGTTCATTGTTATTAACTTAATTAGGGTACTCCTAAGGCTTAGGAAGAGCCACACTCAAGGGGCCAAAGAGCCACATGTGGCTCGCGAGCCACAGTTTGCAGACCACTTGCCTAGACTATAAACCAGTCTATAACCTTTGTCTATTCTGCAACATGATGATTGAAATTCCCCATATATTTGTATTCATTTATCATTTGAAATTATAGAATTACAAATAATAATCTATATATTTTTAAAATTTATATTAATTGTTACAAGTATTACAGATATCCCCTTTATTTTTTTCAGCATTGACCCCCTCTTTCCCACACCTCCTCCCAAGTCTTTGCCACACTATTGTCTGTGTCCATGGGATATGCATATATGCATATAAGTTCCCCAGTTACTCTCTCCACCCCTCAAACCCCCCACCTTATTTTTAAACAATGATAGCCCATAATACCATGACACTATCTTTTTAAATATGTAAATTCATTGCTAATACTTGTCCATATGTCAACATTTAACCTATTGTATAGGTATCATTTTCTGTGCTACATTTTCATATAAATTTATGTCATAAGCATTTCCATTTTGCTAAATAGTTTACCAAATCACTGTTTAACTGACTAATTTTCTACTTTCTGATTGGTTGTTTTGTCACTAGGTAGGCCCTTTTAAAGAAATTTTAGAATGGTTTTATTTAGAATCCTAACCAAAAAGCATATGAACGTTTCCTGTAGTATTTATTGTTCAGTTAATTTCTGAAAATCAGATGTTTCATTAAAGTGTTTGAAAGAAAAAACCATTTTAAACAATCTAGATGAATTGATTCTCACAAGTACATATATGTTTATATTTATACTAGAGGCCCGGTGCACAAAAATTTGTGCACTCGGAGAGGAGGGGGGGTCCCTCAGCTCGGCCTGTGCCCTCTCGCAGTCTGGGACCCCTCAGGAGATAATGACCTGCTGGCTTAGGCCTGCTCCCGGGTGGCAGAGAGCAGGCCCAATCCCTAGGTGCAGTCCCTAGTCGGGCTCAGAGCAGGGCCGATTGGAGAGTTGGGGCACCGCCCCCTGTCATGCACAGAGCAGGGCGGATCAGGAGGTTGCGATGCCACCCTCAGTCACGCTCAGGGTAGGGCCAATTGGGGGGTTGGGGCACATCCCCCGTCATACTCAAGGAAGGGTCAATGGGGAGCTTGTGGGCGCCATCCCCTGTCACCCACAGAGCATGGCCAATCAGGGGGTTGGGGCACTGCCCACTGTCACTCACAGAGCAGGGCCCACCATGGGGGTTGGGGCTCCATACCCTGTCACGCACAGAGCAGGGCCCATCAGGGGCTTGGGGAGCTCCCCCCTGTCACGCACAGAGCAGGGCCAATCAGGGGGTTGAGGAGGTCCCCCCTGTGACTCACAGAGTAGGGCCGATAGGGGAGTTGGGGCTCCGCCCCCTGTCACACACAGAGTAGGGCAGATCAGGGGGTTGGGGCGACGCCACTGTCACACTCAGGGCAGGGCTAATGGGGAGGTTATGGCTCTACCCCGTCACACACAGAGCAGGGCCTGTGGGGGGGGGGGCTGGGGACCTCTCCCCTATCAGGCACAGAGCAGGGCTGATCAGGGCATTGGGGCGCCTTCCCCTGTCCCGAACAGAGCAGGGCAGATAGGGAGGTTGTGGCCCCACTCCCTGTCAAACACAGAGCCGCAGGGCGATCAGGAGGTTTGGGCGCTGCCCCCTGTCACGCTGATCCCGGTGCTGGGAGGTCTTGCGGCTCCGCTGATCCTGGTGCTGGGAGGCATATTACCCTTTTACTATATAGGATAGAGGCCTGGTGCATGGGTGGGTGCTGGCTGGTTTGTCCTGGATCGGGGTGGGGGTCCCCACTGGGGTGCTTGGCCAGCCTGGGTGAGGGGATGATGGCTGTTTGCAGCTGGTCACACATCCTTCAGGGTGGGGGTCCGCACTGGGGTGCCTGGCCAGTCTGAGTGAGGGGCTGATGGCTGTTTTCAGGCTGGCGGGTGACTGAAGCTCCCAACTGCTCCTTTTTTTCTTTTTCTTTTTTATTCTGGGCCAGCTTTAGCTCTGGCTCCAGCTCTGAGGCCTCTGCTGCTAAAAGCAGGTATCTGGTTTGTTTGGGTTCTATAATCAAAACTCTGTATCAACTCCAGCTCTGAGATCCCGGCTGGCTGAAAGCAGGTTTCTGGGGTTTTGTTTAGCTTCTATATTTGTAACAATGTTTCAAACTACAAGCTCAGAGGCCGGCAGCGGCAGGCAGGGAACGTTGGAGTCCTCCGTCACTGAAGCAAGCAAGCCTCATGTTAACTTCAGATGCCTGGCTGCCGGCCGCCATCTTGGCTGGCAGTTAATTTGCATATCACCCTGATTAGCCAATGGGAAGGGTAGCGGATGTACAGCTTATTACCATGTTTCTCTTTTATTAGGTAGGATATTATATATTAGTATAAAACAAGCACACACATGTATTTATATATATAGATATATACAAACATACATATATGTTTATAATTCTAAGTATCATGATCATCATTGAGACAAATCACATTTTCAAAGTTAATAAGAACCTCTCTGTATAAAACAAATAGATCATCTGTATTTATGGATGTTCTATTTGTTTTCAACTCAATTCTTTAGGCAATTACCAGATTGAACTGAACAAATCCTGGGCATACAATACCCTCAAGACTTAAAATATATTTGTACAATATATTTCTTTTTTAAAAATATATATTCTTACTGATTTCAGAGAGGAAGGGACAGGGAGAGAGAGACAGAAACATCAATGATGACAGAGAATCATTGATCAGCTGCCTCCTGCATGCCCCCTACTGGAGATCAAGCTCAAAACCCAGGCATGTGCCCATGACCAGAATCAAACCCAGGACCCTTTAGTCCACAGGCCAACACTCTATCCACTGAGCCAAACCAGCTGGGGCAGTGGTCGGCAAACTCATTAGTCAACAGAGCCAAATATCAACAGTACAATGATTGAAATTTCTTTTGAGAGCCAAATTTTTTAAACTTAAACTATATAGGTAGGTACATTGTTATTAACTTAATTAGGGTACTCCTAATACTTAGGAAGAGCCACACTCAAGGGGCCAAAGAGCCGCATGTGGCTCGCGAGCCGCAGTTTTCCAACCGCTAGGGCTATAGGGTTGGACTATTTATCATTCCATTCCAAGCCTAGAAGTCCCAGCCTTCTGCAATCCAGGATGAACAAACAAAAAATCATCCTAGTTCATGGGCAGCAAACCAACTCCAGGAGATTTTCTCTGACTAACCTAAACTTTAGAAACTGCTCTCTTTCTTGTTTCCTTCACTGGAAACTCAACTTCTGTTCCTTTTTTACTATTTATAATTATTTGTTCACTAGATCAGAATGTTTTCAAGGGCAAAAATACGACTAAAAAACCAACCAAACAAAAAACCTGTATAATACCTTGCATTGATCCATGCTTAGTGAGTGACTTGCTGTCAGTGAACCCCAAACTCCTAAGTAGGAGTAACAATTATACTTCCTGACACAAACTGGCAGTGCATTTTCTTCAGCCATTACGAGTATGTTTCAAGTTTGTTGCAGTATCATTCTCCTACTTCAAATGGATTGAAATATTTCTGTGCAGAGGTACCGCAGTTGCCTCTGTGTTGGCTGTTCTGTTATCATCACGCTGGAGAATGTTAGTCTTTCACCACCAGAAGCTGAATAGAGAAAAATCTATGTTTTCTTCCTTGCTTTGTAGTGAGAGATTATTTTCAATAAAATGACAGCATACTCAGGCAGCTGAACAGCTGTTATGATGGCAATGGACTAATATCACCCAAACCAACTATAACCATCAACTGGGAGTAGCAGTGATTATGCCAAATTCAGATAAAATGTACTGAAATTAACAGAACTTAAAAGTGCTGCCAACAATTTAGGGTTTAACAATTATTTTGAGGCCTGATATTTCTCACTGGAACTTTTCCTAACCTCTAAATTTCTTATCTATAAAATCTTCTATGATGGTTTCCTCTTTTGCTTATTTACATAGACTCACAGTCAGCCACAGCTCTTTTCTCACTATAAGAAAGGTGACCTTGGACAATAGTGTAGACTTTGTATGACTGCAGCTGAGACTGACTGACTATGGACACAAAGATATAGGGGAATCCTTGCATACTCTTTTCAGAAAAGCATGGATTTTCCTTTTGGATATCATACCTATGAAACACTTTCACAGTGTAGATTGCCTTCTCACTGTTCGTTTCACTGGAAGAACTATTTTCTCCCAGGTATTTCTATTTTGTCTCTGAACCAGCATTTTTGGTGAGACATGGCAGAAGGTCCTCAAACAGTGACTTGTCAAAATGGGAGGAACTTCTTATTTTACTGAATGTTCCTTTTTTCTCCTATTTGAAAGTTCAATGATGTTATTTGAAAACTCTTATTATGCCAATTCTTTGAGCATTTTATCTGTAAATCATTGTCACAAGGAGCAGTAGATGGTGCATTAAAAAAAGACCAGCTGTAGCTCTCTCAGATTCTTTCCTTCTCTACTATCATTGTAGTGGAATATTTAAGTATGAACGAGCATTCATTGTGATTTATTGTAACGGAATCACCACTAAAAGAGGGAATCTGGCTATATTCTGTACACTATACCTAGGTGTATATAAAATACTACATTGGCATTTTTACTTGATAACCTTAGCTGGTGGTATAGTGTAAAAATTATCAAAGCTATGATGTGTCAGGTTTCTTTTTTTTTTTGCTTTAATATATAATGAGAATGGTTTTAGTTATGTGAGTTGCATTCTGAGGTAAGAGGTAAAGAAAATAATGATTTCCTTATAGAGCAAGATAGCCAAGAGACTTATAGCATCTGGTGTCCTTGTTAGAAATCAGAGGCCTTAACGTAGATACTTCCACACATGAGGTTCACAATTTATATGCTACCTTATTATGTAATTATTATATAATTTCATATTATGATGTTTGCTTAATTAAAATATGAATAGAAAAATCATCAAAACTAACATTAAAAGCATTTTACATAGTAACACCACATATTTAAACTGAATAAGAGAAATGGGCATGTAAAAAACAATTTTCATAAAGTTCTTGAGGCTGCTTTATGGTTATTTCCAACTGTAGTGTGTAGTAACTGGTTTTTTGGTTATTTAATTGGGGAAACAAAACAGAAAACTTGGAAAGGAGATGAACACAGCAGAGTTTTAAAAAATGGTGTGCTATAAATTATATTTACAAATAAACATCTCAGCAGTTTCTTTTAGTGTTTATAATTTTTGCCTCATATGGCTAAAAGAAAATTTTGCCTGCCTTTCAGTGTGCTGGATATAAGTCATACAGGCACAGAATCCAAATAGTTTTACTGTTTCTGTGTGGTAGAGGAAAAAAGTAATATATTTTTTAAATCAAAAATATTTACACATATATTAAAGTCTTATTTTCTTTTCCCCCCAACATTACTGATAACAGCTTAATTAGAACCAAAACCCAAAACATTCATTTAATGACCTTTGCTTTGTAAAATATAGATCAATTAGAAATAAAAAGGCTTTTGAATTGAGTAGGAATTAGAAATGTCATTAATTTCCATGGCAATGTTTCATCCCAGACATTATTATATTATCCTTGTTTTTGGTTAGTTTCCAAATTAGGTTTGAGAAATATTTTTTAAAAAGGTGATGGTAATGTAGTTCAGATTTTCCAATTTTATAGTTACCAAAGAAATACTGAAACTTTTCATTTCATATGTTCACAGAACAACTTAGAAATACCACATTAATTTAAACTGTAGCAGGAGGTATAAAGCAAACAAGGTAAAAACACTCAGTAGTATGAAAGATCAAAAAGCAAAGGCTTATTTTCTATAGAAATCCACCAACCTCTTTCTCAAATAATATTTGCATGTTGTGCATATTCTTCACAATGATAGAGTCATCATGCCTTGAACTGGGGTACAAACCTAGTTTATAAAAGGTTCCAAATTCAGTCCTCCTTACTGTTTTCTTCAAATGTCAAAATGGTAAAACAGAGCATGATAGAAGCATGATAACAACACCTTAGCTATATTTGTGTAGTAGCCCCAATTTTTCCAATGAGAGCAATGAGGGAGAAAGAGGTTAAGCTGCTCACCTGAAGCCATGCAACTGGTAAGTGGCAGAATCAGGACCTTGTCTCTGACTCGTCTGATTTCTATCACAGTGCCTTTTCTGCTGGTATATGTGACCAGTCTCTATGAGACTTACATTTGATAGATTTCAATATTTTAATGAAACATCCTATTTTCCTGATTATTCAATGAATTGACCAGTTTGAAGTTTATAGTGACCTAGACTACATTCATAAATTCAGAGCAAAAATCCACATTTAGTATACACTTATTTAAATTGGTTATCTATCCTAGTCAAATTCATAAACTACTATTTCAATCTTCTGCTAACTATTTGACTCTGACCTGATCTAAGTAATCCACTGTTCTTCATCAGTTTGGAGTGATTCAAGGATAGACAACCCCAAAATGATGCTTTGGGAAAATGTGTTCCAGCTTCATTGTTTTATTGTATATCACTTCCTACGAGACTGTTGGGCTTTATAAATTACACGGAAACATTTTTATACTCTGAGAATAAACTAAAGGTGAGATATTCTTGTGATGAAAAATTGCCAAATGTTTCTTGAAGCTATTGCAAAGTTCATATTCCTGTTACTTGTTGAGTCATATTTCTGAATCAAGGCCTCTAAATATTTTATATCTATATACCTACATAGATATAAAGAGGTAATATGCTAATTAATTCTAACGGTGTCCCAGTCATGACTGGGCAGGAGCTGGTGGGTGGGGATGGGGGGAGGGACTTTCGCCCTCAGCACAGGTGCACGCAGGCCTGCCCAGCGCTAACGTCATGCTGCCTCAGAAGCGGAGGCCATTCCTGATGGAGGCTTGCGTAGGAGGTCATGGTGGTACTGTTTTACCCACAGTGTGTACAGGAATTGCTGCAAATTTACTTCTCGGTGGAAGAACCTTTCATGTCCAATATAAATTACCAATTCCACTAAATGAAACTTCAATTTCTAGACTCGATATACAGAGTGAAGTTGCTAAAACCATTAAAAAGGCCAAACTTCTCATTATTGATGAATGCACCATGGCATCCAGTCATGCTATAAACTCCATAGACAGATTACTAAGAGAAATGATGAATTTGAATGTTGCATTTGGTGGGAAAGTTCTCCTTCTTGGAGGGGACTTTGGACAATGTCTCTATTGTACCGCATGCTTTGCAATCAGCCATAGTACAAACAAGTTTAAAGTACTGTAATGTTTGGGGATGTTTCAGAAAGTTGTCTCTTAAAACAAATATGAGATCAGAGGATTCTGCTTATAGTGAATGGTTAGTAAAACTTGGAGATGTCAAACTTGATAGCAGTTTTCATTTAGGAATGGATACTATTGAAATCCCCTGTGAAATGATTTGTAATGGATCTATTATTGAACTACCTTTGGAAATAGTATCTATACTAAAAGAAAGACAAACATGCAAATTGACCATACCTTTGCTACACCTTAAGCCACACCCACCAGCCAATCAGAGAGACTATATGCAAATTAACCCAACCAAGATGGCGGCCGGCAGCCACGGAGCTGGAGCAAGCAGGAGGTTTGGTTGCCCCAATGATGGAGGAAGCCAAGCTTCCTGCTTGCTGTGTCGGGCTCTGAGCTCCACTCAAAGCAACAAAGTTTCAATTATAGAAGGTAAATAAACCCCAGATACCTGCTTTCAGCCGGCCGTGGCCATGGAGCTGGAGTGAGCAGGAGGCTTCCCTCCTGCCCATGCTGTCCAGCTCTGAGCTCCTCTCAAGGCTACAAAGTTTCCATTATAGAAGGTAAATAAATACCAGAATTAAAAAAAAAAAGAATAAAAGGAGAGGCTGAGAGCTTCCATCACTGGGGGGCTTGTCCAGACTGAAAATGGCCCTCAGCCCCTCACCCAGACTGGCCAGGCACCCCAGTGTGGACCCCCAACCCTAAAGAGGGTGTGGCCAGCTGAAAACAGCCACAGCCCCTCAACCTGGCTGGCCAAACCTCCATGGGGTGAGGGTCTCCACTGGGGGGGGGGCTTGACCAGCCTGAAAACAGTCATCAGCCCCTCACCCAGGCTGGCCAGGCACCCCAGTGGGGACCCCCACCCTGATCTGCGACACCCTTCAGGGCAAACCAGCCGGCCCCCACTCGTGCACCAGGCCTCTATCCTATATAATAAAAGGGTAATATGCAAACTGACCCTAACAGCAGAATGACTGGGAATGACTGGTCACTGTGACACACACTGACCACCAGGGGGCAGATGCTCAATGCAGGAGCTGCCCCCTGGTGGTCAATGCACTCCCACAGGGGGAGCTCTGCTCAGCCACAAGCCAGGTTGATGGCTGCCAGTACAGCGGTGGTGGTGGGAGCCTCTCCCGCCTCCTCAGCAGTGCTAAGGATGTCCGACTACAGCTTAGGCCTGCTCCCTGCTGGCAAGTAGACATCCCCTGAGGGCTCCTGGGCTGCCAGAGGGATGTCTGACTGCCAGCTTGGGCCCAATCCCCCAGGGAGCGGGCCTAAGCCAGCAGGTGGACATCCTTCTAGGGGTCCCAGACTGCAAGAGGGCAGAGGCCAGGCTGAGGGACCCCTCCCCCTGAGTGCACAAATTTTTGTGCACCAGGCCTCTGGTATCTATAGGTAATATTAAAAATATAACTAAACATGCGATTATTTGTCCAAAAAAATGAATACGTTCAAAAATTAAATGAAGAAATTTTGGATATACTCGATGGAGATTTTCACACATATTTGAATGATGATTCCATTAATTCAACAGATGATGCTGAAAAGGAAAATTTTCCCATAAAATTTCTCAATACTATTACTCCTTCAGGAATTCCATGTCATAAATTAAAATTGAAAGTGGGTGCAACCATCATGCTACTGAGAAATCTTAATAGTAAATGGGGTTTTTGTAATGGTACTAGATTTATTATCAAAAGATTACGACCTAACGTTATTGAAGCTGAAGTATTAACAGGATCTGCAGAGGGAGAGGTTGTTCTGATTCAAATAATTGATTTGTCCGCATCTGACACTGGCCTCCCATTTAAATTAATTCAACAACAGTTTCCCGTGATGCCAGCATTTGTGATGACTATTAATAAATCACAAGGACAAACTCTAGACAGAAAAGGAATATTCCTCCCTGAACCCATTTTCAGACATGGTCAGTTATATTTGCTTTCTCTCGAGTTTGAAGAGCATGTGACGTTAAAGTTAAAGTTTTAAATATTTCATCACAAGGGAAATTAGTCAAGCACTCTGAAAGTGTTTTCACTCTTAATGTGGTATACAGGGATATAGTAGAATAAGTTTAACTACTTTATCAGTCATTATTTGCATCACTGTTGTTTTTATATTATGTTTTTGTTGTTTTCATATCATGTTTTTGTTTTTTTTATATCATGTCAAAAACTGACATATGTCTTTGTTGTTGTTATATCATTCTGTTATTGTTTATTTATTAATACATTTATATATTATTTTCATATACATTTTACTAATGTCCTTTTATCTCTGACACTTACAGAGAAAGGGCAAATAGCAATATTAAAATATTTCTTCTAATTAATTCCCTTTTAATTTGCACAAAGTTCATGCACCAGGCCACTAGTATATATATATATATATATATATATAATCTTAGCAACCAAATGGCGGAATTATCTTCTGTATGACAAGAACGTACACTTATATTATCTTATTAAATTTATGTGATAACTTCCTTCCTTCTTAGCTCCAATACTATTGTCAGTTTGGGGGCTGATGTTACTTTAAAGTGTGTTAATTGTACTGTCACATGGAGGCAAAAGCATTTCACATCTCTCTTATGGGGCATAATATTATCACTAAGCACAAAGCTTAGTGGGGTTTTTTCCTAAACTAGGACAGTAGAAAAAATACAGAAAACCTGAGAAGATAGTCCCAATTGGAATTGGTTGTTTCTTGTTTTGTAGATGTTAAGATATACTGGTTCTTAAAATCACAGTTGTGCAGGGAACTTGCAGTGTATAGTGTGAATATCATGGCCACTGGACACAAACTGCCTGAAGTGTGACTCCCACCTCTGCTTACACATTGGCTGATGACTTTAAACAGGTTATATAATATCACTGGGCCTCAATTTCCTCAACAGCAAAATGAGGATAATAATAGGACCAACCTCATAGGGCTACTTTTAGTATTGAGAACTTTAATACATGTAGAGTGTTTAGAACAGAGCCTAAGAGCATTTATTGAATGAATAAAATAGTATACATGCTCTCTAAAATCTTTCTAGGTAGTTGTAAATCTTCAATGGTTCCAGAATGCATTTATTAAATAATGATGTCATAAGCTTAAGTTCCCTTTTCTTTAATAAAAAACAAACTGATTTGATGTGTAGATTCAAAGACAAACACATGAATGCCTTATTTTATGTATTTTTAGAAAATCAGATATTTTAGGATTGACAGTTTAAAAAGTTGGAACAAATATACAATTCAAAAAATACATACGTATGAATGTATTTTTAAAATTACTAATTCAAAGAATTACTTTATTTGTGACAGAGAAACAGTTGAGGGGCTAATTTAAGTAAACAATCAAAAAGGGAGAAATTAGGGGGAAAAAGTCTATTTCCCCAGCTGGGAAATGTCTGCAGATATAGTGAATACTTACTCAGCAGATCTCTATTTTTATTCAAGCAGCTTGCCAAGAAACACAGTGGCTGCAGTTTTCTCTCCTCTGTAATGTGAACTGGAGCTCAGCTAGGAATACTGAAAATGGATGCCCACCTTTTAATGTGCCTGAGTGGGCAACGGGTAGCGTGCAGGTCAGCAGATTCTCATCCTGCTCTCTACTAAGGGAATTGGCCCAGTTAACGAAGGCAAACTGGGTTAGGTCTGGGTTGACGACATGCTGTTAACTATTTGAGTATGCTTCATGAACAACAAGCCTAAACTCTCTGGCAAAAATTATTGTGCAATACTCTGGGTTCCTATTTGTCTCAGAAAGTGATAATGTATATGAATGTTTTTCTGTGAGAGCCAAGAGTTTCAAGACTTAAAATGTGGAGATGAGCATTTTCCAGTTTATGATGGTTTTATGTACATGGCTAGTCTTAACTACCTTCATACTTTTCCTCACACTGCCTGACACCAGAAATGGCTTTGTCCTTTCTTCCATATTTTTCATCTCCAAATCCTAACTTCCCTGTAGGCCCTGAAGTAAATGTTAGCACATCCATCAAGACCCTACTGATAGCTCTAGTGGAAAGGTGGAAAGTGATCATTTCTTTCCCTGAACGCATGAAGTATGTCATCTGTACCTGTTTTAGCACATGGCAACTATCTATAGTGCAGTCTACCAGTTTATGTACTTATTTTATCTGTTTTATCTCCTATACCAAATTGTAAGCTTCTTGAGGACTTTCTGAATCATCTTGATATAGAAATACTGTGTCTTGAATGATACTCACCATATAGAATGTACATAATGAATGTTGACAAGTGAATATATAAATATATGATTTAATACTGACAACAGCCTGGGAATAGAGAAGCTGTTATCCCAATATTAAATAAATGGCAATAATAACAATAACACATAATATTGAGCAGAATGTACTGGACATTGATCTGTATGTTTGATTGTGTTTGTTTGTTTTTAATCCTCACTCAAGGATATTTTTCCATTGATTTTTAGAGAGAGTGGAAGAGAGAGGGAAAGACAGAGAGAAATATTGATGTGAAAGAGACACATCGATTGGTTGCCTCCTGCACTCCCCTCCCCCTCAGGACCAAGGATCAAGCCTGAAACCAAGGTATGTGCCCTTGACCAGAATCAAACCCAGGACCTTTTAGTCCACAGGCCAATGCTCTATCCACTGAGCCAAACTGGCTAGGACTGATTTGTATGTTTCATGCATGTAATCCCATTTAATATTCACAATTGTGGTAAGTAGGTACTATTATTATCATCATATCTATTGGGGCAATTAAGGCACATAGCAGTCATGCAACTTGCCAAAATAATATAGAGGCAACATTGGAACATTAAGTAGTCTGTTCCAACTCCTCTCTTAATCATCACACTATTATACCCATTGTTTCATAGCAAGTCAGTATAAGAATTTTTATTTAAACTCAGGACTTCTAATTCCACATCCAGTGCATTTCCTATTGTACATAGTAGATAATTTAATTATCTGACTACTAAAACCCTCTCCCTAGTTCCTAGCACATATAGATGGATTTTCTGGCTTCACAGGCCAGACCTTCCTTGACTTAGTTGGCCAACTGTTAACCATTTTAAACTCAGCCATGTGATGAGGTAGAAAATAAATTATATACAGTACAATGAAAATATAAAGGTAATGTTTGGGTGTTAGAATAATATGCCTGGCATGTGTACTTCTGAAACTGAGAGCTTCATGGACTACCTCAAATTCTAATTTTCATTGGAAATAGAACAGATAGAATTTTCATAGATCCAGAACAGATAGGACAATTTAGCATCACCAATCTAGTTGTGTGGCATTCAGCCCAGGCTACTTATCAGAATGTCCTGCAACTGTACCAGATACTACTGCTGTGCTGCTAACTTAAATTAAAAAGTACCTTCATTATGACATGAATTACTATTTAATGAATATGCATTACTATGAATAAACTATGCTACAGAGATATCAATTAGAGATTCTTAATAACCTCTACAACATGGTAGACATTTTACTTGTTATTGAAATTAATATAAAATTTAACTATTACTAAAATTTAGTGTTGTTTTCTGTATGTATTATTTTTAAATATTATAAAATGTAATTAAAATGAACTATTGAGTTGTCTTTGCCCTTTGTATGATGATGTCTTTTGAAATACAAAAGTTATTGATTTTGATGCAGTCAAATTAATTTTTTTCCTTGTGTTTTTCTGCAGAATTAAAAAAAAAAAAAAAAAAAAGCTTGCCCTGCTCTGTTGATTGGGCATCCTCCCATGCACCAGAAGGTTGCTAGTTTGATACCTGGTTAGAGCATGTGCCCAGGTTGTGGGCTTGAAGGGGGGGGGGGGGCCGCGGGTGAGAGGAGTCATACAGGAGGCACCTGATCAATGTTGCACTCTCATTTCGATATTTCCTTCTCTTTCCCCCTTTCCCTTCCACTCTCTCTAAAAATCAATTTTTAAAAATCTTTGAGAAGTGCTTAATACAAAGTCACAAAGATTTATACCTGTACTTTTTTAAAAGAAATTTTATATTTTTACATTTAAATGTAGGTATTTGATCCATTTGGAGTTATTTTTTGTATATAGTGTGAGGTGGGGTTTTAAATTCATTCTTTTGAATGTGGATATCCTGTTGTCAGAGCATTTCATTGAATAGACTATTTCTCCATTTAATGGTCTTAGTAGCCTTATTGAAAATCAAATGACTGTAAACATGTAGGCTTATTTCTACACTCTCAATTGCATTCCATTATTATATGTATACTAGAGGCCCCATGCACGAAATCCATGCACTCGGGGAGGGGGGATCCCTCAGCCCAGCCTGTGCCCTCCTTTAGTCCGTGAGCCCTTGGGGGATGTCCGACTGACGTCTTAGGCCCGCTCCCCACAGAGAGCGGGCCTAAGCCGTCTGTCAGACATCCTTAGCACTTCCATGGAGGCGGGAGAGGCTCCCGCCACTGCTGCTGCACTCACCAGCTGTGAGTCCCACTCCTGCATTAAGAATCTGCCCCCTGGTGGTCAGTTAGCACCATAACAACCAGTAATTCCACAGTTCAGTCGAATTGCATATTAGCCTTTTATTATGTAGGACTCTTATACCTGAACCACACGGTTTTCGTTGGTGTAGCTTTACAATCAGTTTTGAAATCAGAAAGCATGATTCCTCCAACTTTAATTTTTTAAATATAATTTTGGATATTTTTGTTCCTTTGTTTATCTATATGAATTTAGGAATCAGCTTGTCAATTTTTGCCATAAAGGAAATAGAAATTTTGATAAGGTTTGCATTGAAATTGTAGATCAATTTGAGGAGTGTTGCCATTTACTTATATCTCCTTTAATTTACTTCAATATTATTTTGAAGCTTTTTAGTGTCTAGGTCTTGAAGTTTTTGTGAATATTTTTTCTGAATATTTTATTCTGTTTGATGCTATTGTACATGTAATTACTTTTTTAAATGATCTTCAAGTTACTTTCTATTGATTAGTGTATGAGATTGCTGATTTTTTTGTCAGTTTAAATCCGCTGTTGAACTTTCTAATAAATTTTTATTTCATTTATTGTACTTTTCAGATCCAGAATCAACTTGGATTTTTTTTTTCATAATTTCTGTCTCTTTATTGATATTTTCTATTGAATGAGAAATAGTCATTAGAAATTTCTTTACTTCTTTATGTTTTACACATATTTTTGTAGATAGTCTTACTCAATAACATACTTAATCTATTTGAAATTATCCCAAGGAAAAGTAAGCAATCAATGATAAATAATATTTTATTTAATTAAACTAAAGTTCATTTTAATAGATAAAAACTATTTAAAGAAACAGCTTCAAAGCAATTGAGTACATAGAATATGAACTAATATTACATTAGCAATACACAGAGTATAGATTTTGGCATTCTCAACATGCATACAACTATCCTGAATCCAAAAAAAAACTAAGAATCACAAAAGCTATTTCATAGTATCATACCTACTGTAGGCAACTGTGTTTAATATAAGAAAGTAAATAAAACCTGAGGCAATAAATTCAAATTGCTCAAAAAGTGACAGTAGATAATTGAGGAAATTGAACCAAAAACCATTAAAAATAAGGGCAATTTATTGATGTGAAAGTTGGCATTCATCCTTCAATAGCATCTAAGAAATTATATAGATGAGAATATTGATATATAATTTAAATTGTTAAATTATTTTAAAATGTAGCCGAAACCGGTTTGGCTCAGTGGATGGAGCGTCGGCTTGCGGACTGAAAGGTCCCAGGTTCGATTCCGGTCAAGGGCATGTACCTGGGTTGCGGGCACATCCCCAGTGGGAGATGTGCAGGAGGCAGCTGATCGATGTTTCTCTCTCATCGATGTTTCTAACTCTCTATCTCTCTCCCTTCCTCTCTGTAAAAAATCAATAAAATATATTAAAAAAAATTATTTTAAAATGTAGATATTTAATCCATTTGGAGTTAATTTTTGTATATAGCATGAGATAGGGTTTTAAATTCAGTCTTTTGAATGTGGATATCCTATTGTCAAAGCCATTCATTGAAGAATTTCATTTTTAAATTTTACTTATGTATAATTAACATATGGTATTATTTTAAGATATAAAATGTGTTGTTTGACATATATGCACATATTTTTCAAGAATTTTATTTATTGATTTATTTTTAAATTAAATTTTTATTGTTGAAAGTATTACATATGTCCCTCTTTATCCCCCATTGACCCCTTCTAGCCCACCCCTGTCCCCCACCCCAGGCCTTCACCACCTTATTGTCTGTGTCCATGGGTTATGCATTTATGCATACAAGTTCTTTGATCTCTTCCCGCCCACCCACCCTCTCCCACCTGCCTCCTGAGAGTTATCTATTGGTCTATTTATTAGTCAACTCTAATTGTTTTAATGTTTTTTTTAAATTTTTTATCTATAATTTATTTATTTGATAAATATGACATGTTACAATTTGTAAATTTAAAGTATACAACATGTTACTTTGTATACCTTAAATTACAAAGGTATATTTGATATATTTATATATTGTGATATCATTACCTTTGAAGCAATATTTATCATATTACAACACTATCATACAGTATTATTGTCTATATTCATTATATTGTGAATTAGATCTCTATGGCTTGTGTATTACTTGTTACAAGTTTATACCCTTAGATACCATCAATATTATCTCTTCATCCCCAATCCTCTGGCAACCACCATTTTAATTTCTGTTTTTCTCACAGAATTGCCCTTTATTTTTTCAAGATTTTACATAGAAGTGATATCATAAAGTACTTGTCTTTTTCTGACTGACTTATCTCATTTAGCATAATGGATTCAAGGCCCATTCATCTTGTCTCAAGTGGGAGAATATCTTCCTTTCTCATGGCTGAATAATATTCCATTGTGTGCGCCGTGGTTAAAAATGATATTATAAGGACAACTATACAAGGACCAAAAATCTACATGCATAATTCTCTTGGATGCACAAAAGAAGTTTTAAAGTTATTCGAAGAAAACATAGCTTATGATATTTATTTAAAAAATTATTAATGCTAAGAATTTGCAGTCTTTTGATATCAATACCAACTAATACATTGTAGAAAATTCTAGAAGATAAAGCAAAAAGTAAATTTGATTCTAAATTTTACAATTGGCTGACCTGTGTTCTGAAATTAAATATGAAAGTCAATTTATTTTTTCATATTAGATATAACTATCTATAAATGAGAGGTCTACGATAACAAAATAATAACATTGCCTTTTTAGTGCTCTAGATGCTCTAGGAGACATGTATAATTTGAAGATTTAATGATGATTGTAAACTTCTGCAACTATGTAAAAATTTACAAGTAAAATTGAGTGCTGTTCACAGTAAAAATTGACTACTGATTGGACATTGATGTATGAGTAAAGGAAAACATTGTTATTTTCTAAAATCTGACATTGCACCTATTAATGTATTACAACATTTTTGCAGCAGTTATTTGCCAGATGTATTTCTAAACACTTATCACTGTTTGGATATGTTTAACCTTGAAAACATTAATAGACAGAAGATACGGTAGTCTACCCAAATTTAAATTCATTAACATTGACTTCTGGTGTATATGCACATAAGAAGCACAATCATCACTGGTGACCATTTCTATTAAAAATAAGACATTGGAAAAATAAATAGATAAATAGATAAATAAATATATAAATATTATAGGAATTGATGCTGCAGTCCTAAGGCAAAATTTCTTCTCTGGGAAAACTCCGTTTTCTTAATATTGTCAACTGATAGATCATCCCTTTCCCAAAGTGGTGGGTGGAGTAATGGTAATCATGACATGGCCAGCGGCTTGCAGCCCAGAAATACCAGGAGGCCCAATTCTGTACCTTATATAGACTATAAATTGAATCACCTATCAGTGCCTACTGAGTACCCTAAGCCCTTGTTCTTTCCTCATTCCTCCCTTCAAAAGGAGTGTTCACCTCTGCCAGGGTAGTTGCTCTCCCTTTGCGAGACAGCCCGGCAGGACTTTCTCCTAATAAAGCCTGTAATACCTGGTTTTCAGCTCCTGACTGATCTTCCATCAACTGATTAGATAAGATATATACACCTTATTGAGGGTAATCTCCTTATTTGAAAAAATTCAACTTTTGAAAAAATCTTGATAAGGGTGATTTTTTTTTCTTTAATAGCCTAAATAAGGGATACTGAAAGAATGTGCTTTCCAAAATATAAATCTGATCATATTAGCCTCCTCTTTATAAACCTTCTATAAGCTGGCATTGTAGCCTCAAATATAATTCCATCTAAGACCTGGCTCCAATTATTATTCAGACCATTCTTTCTGTTCCTTCTATTCCCATTACTCACCTCCAGTTACACCAAACTTCTTGCCATTTCCTATCATTCTATATTCTTTTGGGATAATTTAAGCTTGGCTCTTGTTCCATGTACCATCTTCTTCCTGAGAAACTCCTTGTTTCTTCAAGGTATATCTCCTTAGTGCAGCATTTCGCATTCCTGTATACAGCCAACCAGTTATATATCTATTTGTACAAAAGACATTATAGGTAATTATATTAGAACTAGAGGCCTGGTGCACAAAAATTTGTGCACTCGGAGAGGAGGGGAGGGGCCCTCAGCCCGGCCTGTACCCTCTCACAGTCTGGGACCCCTCAGGAGATAACGACCTGCTGGCTTAGGCCTGCTCCTAGGTGGCAGAGGGCAGGCCCAATCCCTAGGTGCAGCCCCTGGTTGGGCTCAGAGCAGGGTCGATTGGGGAGTTGGGGCGTCGCCCCCTGTCATGCACAAAGCAGGGCGGATCAGGAGGTTGCGATGCCACCCTCAGTCACGCTCAGGGTAGGGCTGATTGGGGGGTTGGGGCACCGCCCCTTGTCACGCACAGAGCAGGGCCCATCAGGGGGGTTGGGGATCCGTACCCTGTCAGGCACAGAGCAGGGTCAATCAGGGGGTTGGGGAGCTCCCCCTTGTCATGCACAAAGCAGGGCCGATCAGGGGGTTGAGGAGTTCCCCCTTGTCACTCACAGAGTAGGGTCGATAGGGGAGTTGGGACACCGCCCCCTGTCACACTCAGGGCAGGGCGAATCAGGTGGTTGGGGCGCCGCCACTGTCACACTCAGGGCAGGGCCAATGGGGAGGTTATGGCTCTACCCCGTCACTCACAGAGCAGGGCCCGCGGGGTGGGGGGGGTTGGGGCGCCGCACCCCGTCACACACAGGGCCGAAGGGCGATCAGGGGGTTTGGGCGCTGCCCCCTGTCACGCTGATCCTGGTGCTGGGAGGCATATTACCCTTTTACTATATAGGATAGAGGCCTGGCGCATGGGTGGGGCTGGCTGGTTTGCCCTGAAGGGTGTCCTGGATCAGGGTGGGGGTCCCCACTGGAGTGCTTGGCCAGCCTGGGTGAGGGGATGATGGCTGTTTGCAGCTGGTCACACACCCTTCAGGGTGGGGGTCCCCACTGGGGTGCCTGGCCAGTCTGGGTGAGGGGCTGAGGGCTGTTTTCAGGCTGACTGAAGCTCCCAACTGCTCCTTTTTTTTCTTTTTTTCTTTTTTCATTCTGGGCCAGCTTTAGCTCTGGCTCCAGCTCTGAGGCTTCCAGCTTTAGCTCTGGCTCCAGCTCTGAAAGCAGGTATCTGGTTTGTTTGTGTTCTATAATCGAAACTCTGTATCAACTCCATCTCTGAGATCCCAGCTGGCTGAAAGCAGGTTTCTGGGGTTTTGTTTAGCTTCTATATTTGTTACAATGTTTCTTAAACTGCAGGCTCAGAGGCCGGCACGGCAGGCGGGGAACGTTGGAGTCCTCCATCACTGAAGCAAGCAAGCCTCATGTTAGTTTCAAGCTGCCTGGCTGCTGGTCGTCATTTTGGCTGGCAGTTAATTTGCTTATCTCACTGATTAGCTAATCGGAAGGGTAGCGGTTGTATGCCAATTACCATGTTTCTCTTTTATTAGATAGGATAGTAAAGGCCTGGTGAATGAAATATGTGCACTGGGGGAGTCCCTCAGCCCAGCCTTTTCCCTCTCACAGTCCAGGAGCCCTCAGGGGATGTCCGACTGACAGCTTAGCCCTGCTGCTGGACATCCTTAGTGCTGCTGTGGAGGTGGGAGAGTCTCCTGCTGCTGCTGCTGCACTAGCCAGCTGTGAGCCTGGCTTCTGGCTGAGGGGTGCTCTCCCTGTAGGAATGCACTGACCATAAGGGGCAGGTCTTGTGTTGACTGTCTGCCTCCTGGTGGTCAGTGTGCATCTACCATCCCGCTGAAACTGGCTCTCCAACATCCCCCATGGGGTCCTGGATTGCGAGAGGGTTCAGGCCAGGTCAAGGGACTCCACCGGTGTACAATCAGGGCCGGGGAGGGACGTGGGAGGTTGGCTAGCAGGGGAGGGATCATGGGAGGGCTCCAGGGGATGTCCAGCCTGTCTCTCTCAGTCCCAATAGGCTGAATCCCAGCAGCAAGCTAACTTACCGGTCAGATTTTCTGCCCCCTTGTGGTCAGTGCACGTCATAGCGAGCAGTTGAGCGGCCTTAGCATATCATTAGCATATTACACTTTGATTGGTTGAATGGCTGAGCAGACGACAGGAAACTTAGCATATTAGGTTTTTATTATATAGGATAATCCATTTATAAATTTTGTTTAACTTTATTCCTTTATGACAAAAAGATAACATTTTTGTGGTGTAGCTGTATGATGTTACTAGCTTTTAGAAAGTGAATGGTACATAGCTGTTTCTATAGAAATGTGTGTGGGGAAAATAATCTGCTCTAACAAAACAAGATTGAGAGAGAATTTCATAAATATCACATTCTGTGATATATTCTCTTCTATTGTAACAAGACCTTTAAATTTCTTCCCCAAACTGTTATTCTGTGATTATTAGATTACTTCCCTAAGTTTATCCATGATATTTCATGACATTCTCAGTATTTATTTTATTTTCATTCAAGTAGCTCCTTTCATTTGGATTCTTAACATTCTTATCATCTCAAAAGGAAGGTGGGCGAGGGAAAGTAGGTGGAAAGAGATCAACTAAAGAACTTGTATGCATAAATGCATAACCCATGAATACAGACAATAGGATGGCAAAGACCTGGGGTGGCGGACAGAGGTGGACTAGAAGGGGTCAATAGGGCATAAAGGGGGACATATGTAAAGATTTAAAAAAAATCTCAACAATAAAGATTTCAAAAAAAAAGAATAACTCACAAAAAATATCACATAACCATGGTGTATAAGTAGAAATTACTTTTTTTCATGCTATGAAATGTTCACTTTTCTATACTTTAAGATTGAAGAGCAATATTTTTTTTAATTTAAATTCTTTATTCTTTAAAGTATTACATGAGTCTCCTTTTTCCCCCATTGACTTCTCCCCAGCTGCTCCCACCCCCCAGCACATGCCCTCACTCTCCTACTATCTGTGCCCCTTGGTTATGCTCATATGCATGCATACAAGTCCTTTGGTTGATCTCTTATGCTCTCACCCCCCACCTTCCCGCATAGGCTGGACAGTCTAATGCTTCTATGTCTCTGGTTCTATTTCTGTTAATCAGTTTATGTTGTTCATTATATTCCACATATGAGTGAGATCATGTGATATTTATCATTCTCTGACTGGCTTATTTCACTTAGCATAATGCTCTCCAGTTCCATCCATGCTGTTGCAAATGGTAAGAATTCCTTCTTTTTTACAGCAGCATAGTATTCCATTATGTAGATGTACCACTGTTTTGAATCCACTCATCTGTTGATGGGCACTTTGGCTATTTCCAAATCTTAGCTATTGTAAATTGTACTGCTGTAAACATAGGGGTGCATATATACTTTTCTGATTGGTGTTTCTGATTTCTTGGGATATATTCCTAGAAGTGGGATTACTGGGATAAATGGGAGTTCCATTTTTAATTTTTGAGGAAACTCCATACTGTTTTCCACAGTGCCTGTACCAGTCTGCATTTCCACCAGCAGTGCAAGAGGGTTCTTTTTTCTCTGCATCCTCACCAGCACTTGTCTTTGTTGATTTGTTGATGATAGCCATTTTGACAGGTGTAAGATGGTACCTCACTGTTGTTTTGATTTGCATCTCTCAGATGATTAGTGGCTTTGACAATGTTTTCATATGTCTTTTAGCCTTCTGTATGTCCTCTTTTGAAAAGTGTCTATTTAGGTCATTTGCCCATTTTTTTTATTTGATTGTTTATCTTCTTTTTGTTAAAATTTATGAGTTCCCTATAAATTTTGGAGATTAGGCCCTTATTGGAGATAACATTGGCAAATCTGTTTTCCCATGCAGTGGGCTTTCTTGTTGGTTTGTTGATGGTTTATTTTGCTGTGCAGGGGCTTTTTATTTTGATGTAGTCCCATTTTTGTATTTTCTCCTTAGTTTCCATTACCCAAGGAGCTATAGCGGTTAAGATATTGCTACGACATATGTATAATATTTTGCTGCCTATGGATTCTTCTAAGATTTTATGGTTTCCTGCCTTTCATTTCAATCCTTTATCCATTTTGAGTTTATTTTTGTGTATGGCAAGCAAGTCAAATTTGTAGCCGTTGAGACACATGCCTCATTTAGTTAACACTAGTGAGCCAGTGCATGGATTCATGCACATTGAAAGGAAATTAATTAGAAGGTGTGTGTGGGGGGGAGGACAGGGTGAGATGGGCTGTACACACCCTGGAGTCAACCTCCCATGGTCCCTCCCTGGCATCTGCGGCATGAGTGGGGTCCCTCCAGTAGGTGGGTTCCCTCGTCCTGGCCTGTGGGGATCTGGCCGAAACTGGCTCTCCAACATCCCCTGAGGGGTCCCAGAGTGTGAGAGGTCACTCTGCAAAGTTGCTGTCATACAGGGTGTAGAATGCAAACACAAGTATTCAGTGAGCCAGATTCGGGGCCAACAGTGCCCCAGCTACAACATAACCCATAGTCAAAGGTGGAATCACACAGCCTGGTGAGTAATCAGACTCCCTCCTCTCTGGTTTTGGGGTGTGTCACCCAAGAACCGCCACTGCTAAGTCAGTGCAACTCAGCAGCTCCTGCATTGAGAGTCTGCCCCTTGGTGGTCAGTGTGCATCATAGCAACTCGTCAGATGGTCAGACACTTAGCATATTAGTCTTTTATATATCTAAACCGATGCTTGGTGTATGGTGTAAGTTGGTGGTCTAATTTCATTTTTTTGCTTGTATCTGTCCAGTTTTCCCAACACCATTTGTTGAAGAGACTGCCTTGACTCCATTGTATGGTCTTGTCTCCTTTCTCAAATATTAGTTGACCATAATGGCTTGGGTCAATTTCTGGGTTCTCTGTTCTGTTCCATTCTTCTATATGTCTGTTCTTGTGCCAGTAACAGGCAATTTTGACAACAGTGTCTTTGTAATATAATTTGATATCTGGTATTGTGATCCCTTCAACTTTGTTCTTGTTTTTCAAGATTGCTGCAGCTATTTGAGGGTTTGTTTGTTTTTATTCCAGAAGAATTTTTGAAGTTTGTTCTAGGTCTTTGAAATATGCTGTTGGTATTCGAATGGGGATTTCATTGAATCTAAAGATTGCTTGGGTAGTATGGACATTTTAATAATGTTTATTTTACCAATCCATGAACACAGTATATTCTTCCATTTATTTATGTCTCCCTCTATCTTTTTTTTTTCAATGTCCTGTAATTTTCTGAGTACAGGTCCTTTACCTCCTTAGTTAAGTTTATACCTAGGTATCTTAATTTTTTTTTGTTGCAATGGTAAATGTGATTATTTTTTTAGTTTCTCTTTCAGTGAGTTCCTTATTGGTGTATAAAAAGGCCATATATTTCTGGGTGTTATTTTTGTATCCTGCTACATTGTCAAATTCATTTATTAAGTCTAGTAGATTTTTGATGGAGTCTTTAGGATTTTCTATGTACAATACCATGTCATCTGCAAATAATGACTGTTTTATTTCTTCTCTTCTAATTTGGATGCCTTTTATTTCTTCTTGTCTGATCACTATGGCTAATACTTCCAGTGCTATGTCAAACAGGAGTGGTGAAAATGGGCATCCCTGTCTTCTTCCTGTTCTTAAGGGAACTGGTTTTAGTTTTTGCATATTGCATATGAGGTTGGCTGCATGTTTGTCATTTAAGGCTTTTATTATGTTGAGGTATGATCCCTCTATTCCCACTTTTCAGAGAGTTTTTATCAGGAGTGTTGGATTTTGTTAAATGCCTTTTTTTTCATCAATTGATATGATTATGTATTTTTTGTCTCTCAATTTCTTTATGTGATATATCATGTTTATTGATTTGTGGATATTTATCATCCTTGCATCCCTGGAAAAAATCCCACTTGGTCATGGTGTATGATCTTTCTAATGTAATGCTGGATCCAATTTGCTAGAATTTTGTTGATGATTTTAGTATCTATGGTCATCAGGGATATTGGCCTGTAATTCTCTTTCTTTGTAGTGTCTTTATAATTTGGTTTTTGGATTAGGGTAATGTTGGCTTCATAGAAGGAGCTTGGAAGTGTGCCTTCCTCTTGAATTTTTTGGAATAATCTGAGGATGATAGGTTTTAGTTCTTTGAATGTTTTGTAAAACTCCCCTGTGAAGCTGTCTAGACAAGGGATTTTGTTTGATGGAAGTTTTTTGATTACTGCTTCAATTTCATCAGTAGTTATTGGCCTATTCAGGTGTTTTGATTTTTTCCTGATTAAGTTTTGGAAACTTGTATTTTTCTAGGAATATGTCCATTTTGTCAAGGTTGTCCCCTTTGTTGGAGTAGAGTTGTTCATAGTATTTTTTTTTCAAATCCTTTGTATTTCTATGGGATAAGTTGTTACTTCAGCTCTTTCATTTTTTAAAAAAATATATTTTATTGATTTTTTACAGAGAGAAAGGGGAAGGGATAGAGAGTTAGAAACATCGATGGGAGAGAAACATCAATCAGCTGCCGCCTGCACACTCCCCACTGGGGATGGGCTCTCAACCAAGGTACATGCCCTTGACCGGAATCAAACCTGGGACCCTTGAGTCCTCAGGCCGACGTTCTATTCGCTGAGTCAAACTGGTTAGGGCCATCTCTTTCATTTTTGACTTTGTTTATTTTGGTCCTCTCTCTTTGTTTCTTGGTAAGCCTAGGTAGAGGTTCATCAATCTTATTTATCCTTTCAAAGAACCAGCTCTTGGTTTTATTGATCTTTTGTATTTTATTTTGTCTCTACGTTTTTTATTTCTGCTCTAATTTTTCTTATTTCCTTCCTTCTGCTTACTCTGAGCTTTTCTTGTTGCTATCATTCTAATTCTTTAAGTTGTAGGGTTAAATTTTAATTGATATTCCTTTTTTCTTTTGTCTTTTCTTTTCTTTCTTTTTCTTTTTTTTTTTTTTTTTTTTGAGGTAGGTCTATAGAGCTATGAACTTCCCCTTTATGATTGCTTTCAGAGATTTTGGATTTTTATGTTTTCATTGTAATTTGTTTCCAGGATGCTTTTTTGAAAAAAAATATATATACTTTTTGATTTTTTACAGAGATGAAAGGAGAAAGATAGAGAGTTAGAAACATCGATGAGAGAGAAACATAGACCAGCTGCCTCCTGCACAACCCCCACTGGGGATGTGCCCACAACCAAGGTACATGCCCTTGACTAGAATCGAACCTGGGACCTTTCAGTCTGTAGGCCAACGCTCTATCCACTGACCCACACAGGTTAGGGCCAGGATGCTTTTTATTTCTTTTTTAATTTCTTTGGTAACCCAATCATTTGTTAATAGCATGCTATTTAGCCTCCAAGTGTTTGATTTTTTCATTGTTTTTATTGTAGTTGATTTCTAATTTTATGCTATTGTGAACTGAGAAGATGCTCGATATGATTTCTATCTTTATGAACTTGAAGAGACTTTGCCTGTGTCCTAATATGTGGTCTGTCTTTGAAAAGTTCCCATGTGCGCTTGAGAAGAATGTATATTCTGTAGCTTTATGGTGAAATATTCTGAAGATGTCAATTAAGTCCATCTGATCTAATGAGCCTATTAAGATTGCTGTTCTTTGCTGACTTTTTGTTTATCCAGTGGTGTCAATGGAGTATTAAAGTCCCCTACTATGACTGTATTGCTGTCGATCTCTCCCTTGATATCCTCAAGAAGATTTTTAGGTATCTGGGTGCTCCTGTATTGAGTGCATATATGTTTACCAGAGTTGTATTCTCTTGTTGAATTGCTCCCTTTAGTATTATGAAGTGATCCTCCTTATCTCTTATTATGGCCTTCACTTTGATGCCTATTTTGTCAGATATAAGTATAACTACCCCAGATATTTTCTCATTTCTCTTTACCTGAAAAAAAATTTTTTTCCAGCCCTAGGTGGTTTGGCTCTGTGGATAGAGCATTGACTTGTGGACTGAAGGGTTCCCAGTTTGATTCCAGCCAAGGGCACATGCCCGGATTTCAGGCTCAATACCCTGTAGGGGGCATGCAGGAGGCAGCTGATCAATGATTCTCTCTCATCATTAATGTTTCTATCTCTCTCTCCCTTTCCCTTCCTCTCTGAAATCAATAAAAAAAATTTTAAAAATGTCCATTGCTTCACTATAAGTCCGTGTGAGTCCTTTGTTCTGAGGTGGGTCTCTTGTAGACAGCAAATATATGGGTCATGTTTTCTTATCCAATCAGCTACCCTATGGTTTTTGATTGGAACATTATTTAATCCATTTACATTTAAGGTTATTATTGATAGGTACTTGTTTGTCACCATTTTTATTCTTTTTTTTTTTTCTGCTGCAGTTTGACAATCTGTTTGAGGAAGCTCTGCCTCTGCATCTATTATTGTTCAAAAGTTTATAATGGTCTCTATTATCCATGAATGAGTGAGATCATGTGGTATTTTTCCTTCATTGACTGGCTAAGTTCACTCAGCATAATGCTCTCCAATTCCATCCATGCCGTTGCAAATGGTAAGAGTCCCTTCTTTTTGACAGCAGCATAGTATTCCATTGTGTAGATGTACTACAGTTTTCTAATCCATTCATCTACTGATGGGCATTTAGGCTGTTTCCAGATCTTAGCTATGGTGAATTGTGCTGCTATGAACATATGGGTCCATATATCCTTTCTGATTGGTGTTTCTGGTTTCTTGGGATATATTCCTAGAAGAGGGATCACAGGGTCAAATGGGAGTTCCATTTTTAGTTTTCATTTTTATTCTTTATGCCTGTGTTCCCTTTCCATTTCTTCTTTTTACAGAAGTCCCTTTAGCATTTTTTGCATCACTGGCTTAGTGGTAATAAACTCTCTTAGCCCTTTTTTGTCTGTGAAGCTCCTGATTTCACCTTCAATTTTGAATGATAGCCTTGCTTGGTATAGTATTCTTGGATTCAGTCCCTTGCTTTCCATCACTTTGTATATTTCTTTCTATTTCCTTCTGGTGTGATGTGTTTCTGTTGATAAATCAGTTGATATTCTAATGGGAGATCCCTTATAGGTAACTTTCTGTCTGTCTCTGGCAGGCTTTACTAGTAAGACTCTTACTTTGTCGTTGATGTTTGCCAATTTAATTATGATGTGTCTTGGTGTCATTCTTTTTGGGTTCATCTTTTTTGGGACTATATGTGCTTCTTGGACTTGTGTGGCTTTTTCCTTCCCAACATCAGTGAAGTTTTCTGTCATTATTTTTTCAAACAAGTTTTCTATTCCTTGCTCCACTTCCTCTCCTTCTGGCACGTCTGTGATGCAGATGTTGTTTCCTTTCATGTTGTCCCAAAGTTCCCTAAGGCTCTCTTCCTGCTTTTTAAGTTTTGTGTTTTTTTGTTTTGTTTTGTGTTTTTTTTTTTCCCAGTTGTTGCCCTTGGTTGGTTTTTTCTACCTTGTCTTCTAACTCACTGATGTGGTCCTCAGCTTCTTCTAGTCTATTGTTGAAACTTTCCATTTTGTTTTTTATTGTGGCCAGCTCATTCTTCATTTCCTCTTGAGTCTTACACATGTTGAATTTGTCTTACATCTTTTTCAGCGCCCTTATAACCCTTACTCTGAATTCTTTCTCTGACAAATTTCTTGCCTCCATTTCATTTATTTCATTTTCTGGTAATTCCTCCTTTTCTTTCAAATAGGTTTTTTCCATCATCTCCCCATTTTTACTGTTCCTTTGTGATTGCAATTATTAACGCAAATGCAAAAATATAAAAGAACAAAAGTGGTGAGTCCAAATATTTTCTCTGATTCTGCATGGCATTGTATTAATTCACTTTTTTACTTCCCTGTGTCTGTATCATTTACCTACTGGAAAACATATAAATACATATGCATTTACATTTACATATTTATAACTGTATATGAATATATATGCATATGTAAAATTACTGACAGTTAAGCACAAAGTTAAAGATTGACATATACTTATAATGGAATCATTTTTTCCAAGTTAGTATTTTCAGACTCAACATCTGTATCCTTTTAAGCTCTGATTTTTAAATCAGAGAGATACATTATTATCTTGAATTTTTAAAATATTTTATGAATATGTTGCTGTATAAGATCAACTAAGACTATTAAAGCATGCACCAGTCAGAAATGTCAGTCATTTTATTTCCCATATAAATTTGGGCACTTAGTAAGAATATAATAAATATATGATGACAATTTTAATTAGTCATAGTTTTCTCTATCTAGAGGGAATTATGAGTTCCAGAATTCACCAGTAGTTCAACTGCATTTATATGTTTCATTGCATGGTCTACTTGCCTAGCAGTATTGTCATCACAAAGATGAAACCAATTTCAACCCAAAAGAGAGAAAGATTGAGTGCTTACAGAACTATTGAGGTAGATGTTCTCCCAAGTCATGTCAGTAAATATGCCCAACCTTTAAAAAAATCAGGCCAGTTGGAAACTAATATGTACATTAGTCATGCAAAATAAAACTCCACTCCATAAGTCATTAAAGCTGTTCATAAAGATTTCATTTATCTTCCTGTCAGGCTGATGGTTTGTTTGTACTTCTTTGTTCCTTTTGAAGATAGGCACAGACAGTAAGTGACCTGCTTTAGTTAGTGAACTATGAGCTTCCACGCAGCATCCTCACGAGCTATTGCATGCTTCATTATATTTTATTTTCTTATTGTAGAAACAAGAAGGTGGAGCTTTCTTCAGTCTGTGTTGAGGATGTGAGTAATGTAAAACAAATCCCCCTACATCCCACCCAAGTCTAATCCAAGGTGGATATGGAATATGAAGTATGAATGTCATTTTTCTTTTAGCCACTGAGGTTATAGGTTCTCTGTTGATGATACATAACTTAGCCCATCTTGATAAATATATGCTCTAATAATATAATAGTAGATCCTCTGACTGTTTTGCTAGCCTCATGAGAGAGTAGCACAGGAAAAAAGAAAAGAAAAGAATTATCAAATTATAAGGAATATGGTTGAAATCAATTGACACTTGCAATAAAAATAATTTTACATTGGTTTGAAGTGAACTTGACATAAATGTGGCTATAAAAATAAGCTTACCTACGTCTTAAGGACTCCCCAGACATATTAAAGAAGATTATATGTTATTGGGAAATGGGTTCCTGGGTTGTGATTGCTAATTTCTCTAGAGACCAATCCTGAACAAGTTGTAGATCAACCATAAACTTCCGTTTATAGTCAAATAGAATTACTTCTGTTTGCTCCTCAATGCTTTGACATTACCATCTAAAAATTTCCAAGAGCTACTAAAAAAAAAGAATCCGAGAAAAAAGCAGCTGTTGAAACCAAGGTTTTAAGAAATGAAGAAAAGGACTTTACATTTATTGGTCAACTACTATGCATGGAGCATTATTTACATTTTATTTTTTAATATATTTTTATTGATTTCAGAGAGAGGGAGAGAGAGATAGAAACATCAATGATGAGAGAGAATCACTGATTGGCTGCCTCCTGCACAACCCCACTGGAGATTGAGCTCTCTACCAGGTCAGGGCACATGCCCGGGAATTGAACCGTGACCTCCTGGTTCATAGGTCTATGCTCAACCACTGAGCCACACCAGCCAGGCTATTTACATTTTCTTATATCAGTACTACAATAACTATGTGAGGTGAATATTGTTACCTCTACTTATCAGATGAGGACACAGAGAGCTTTCCCATTAACAGTCAGTATAGTAAATGACACTGAACTACCCCCACATAACTAACAGTTATGCATTCATCAAGCTCTTACACTACCTAGGGCACTGTCAGAAGCATTTATTTTCCCTAAGAGGATCATAAAACAGTTGGTATAATAAGCCATAGATGTAAATAAAGGTGTAAGAGTATAAACTACTGTCAGCTAAGGTTTCTATACATTTTTTGTATATAACAAACACCACATATATCCCTAGGCAGAAGTCAGTGAGAACTGTGGTAGTTTGGAAGGCAAGGTGGTAGTTGATGTTAGCTTTGTGTGAGGATGAGAGGAAAAAGGCATAAGAGCAGAAATTTAAAGTTAGAGAATGACAGATGAAAAGCACATAAGACATTTGGGAAATAGTACCACCTTGCCTGAAGCATCGCTCTCCCCCAACCACCATCTTGCAAATCCTTGTATCCAAAAGAGCAGCTTGTTTATCATACAACCATTGCTGACTTCATTGGCATATATCTTGAGCCATCCCATAGGGATCCATACTCAGAAAGACCTCACACTTGATTTAATGTTCTACTATCACCATCTTGAGATTCTTAAATTTTTAACAAGGGGCCCCACACATTTATGTCTTATTTCAATTAAGTAATAATGGATTGGTCATATCAATGAACATTTCATTTGGAAGGAATTATGAAACACTTCTATTCCAGCTAACTACCAAGTTAGAACTATTCTACCAAATCCTAAAGAACTGATTCTCCAGGGCCTGGATAAATACCTACAGCAGTGATTTCCAACACTGCTGTCCATCATAAACCTTGGGAAGCTTATTAAAATCATATGTTACTGTCAACTATTTGAGACCTACTGGAACAGTCTTTTATGGTAGGGCCAAGGGAAAGCCAAGGAGACACAACTTGGACCCTTGACTGGCTAATACAAGTTTTACCTCTTAAACTTGATATTTATGTCTTCGACATTTATTTAGTAGACCATTGGATGTCTAATGACTGATTATTACCCCAAGAAAGACTGTCATAATCCAAGGATTACATATGCCACTCATTTAGGTTATACACCTATTTGTACCCATTCTCCATAGAAATCTTGAGTGACCATCTATTGATACTTAAATATGTCCATTGTGTACTCAACCACCAAAGTATTGGTTTCAATCACACAAAGTAGGCTGTCTTAGGCAAGTTCTGGTAAGCACATATTTTTTTTTCTCTCTTTACATTTTCTGTAATGTTCTAATACCTAAGTGCTGGGATCCAGCCCCAGCGGGTCCAGGGGTCCCCAAAGGTGTGGACGGAGTCAGCGAAGAAGGAATGACACAGAGACAGCGTTCAGTTGATCAGCAGCCTATCCAGGATCTCTAGCCAAGTTCTGGTCAGGATCTCCAGCGAAGTTCTGGTTAGGATCTCCAGCCAGGTTCTGTGTCCATGTTCTCTTGCTAGGTTCTCCAGCCAGGTTCTCCAGGTTCTCCAGCCAGGTCCTGTCCAGGTTCTCCAGCCAGTTCAGTCACCAGGTTCTAGTCATGTTCTCTTGCCATGTTCTATCCAGGTTCTGTAGCCAGGTTCTGTCTCTAGGTTCTTCAGCCAGGTTCTCTTGCTAGGTTCTGTCTCTAGGTTCTGTGGCCAGTTTCTGTCCAGGATCTTTTGCCATGTTCTCTCCAGCGAAGTTCTTCTGTCTCTAGGTTCTGTGTAGGTTCTGTGTCTAGGTTCTGTGTCTAGGTTCTGTGTCTAGGTTCTGTGTAGGTTCTGTGTCTAGGTTCTGTGTCTCTTGGTTCTGTCTTCTAAGTTCTGTCTCCTGTTGTCTTGTTACATCTGTATTTATACCAGTTGATTCCAATCCTATCAATCTCTATTCCAAAGGTTAGGGCGTTTCTTATCTCCATTCCAGGGAGTAAAGATTATGTAGCTTAAGCATGATTGTTCATAGTTAAAGTGATTAATTACCCGCCTGGCACTTAGTTAAGGGGTTTTATTCCCTCCCTAACTTCAGGGGAAAATCCCTACCTGGGGAAACAACCTTTCTCAGAGAGGTGACCTTGGTTAAAACACATAGTGCCAAGAAGGTCAGCAAACATATTAAGAACAGTATGCCATATATACCAGGTCCCTTAAAACAGCAAGGATGGACCGGCTCCAGGCACCTAAGGGTATTCCTTATAGATTGACACCTCAGGTAGCTGCCTGTAGTCCTGCCCCTTTTAATATGGTTCTGGGCTAATAATGTGTTTTCTTCTAAACAAATTTTCCATGGCATTTCTTATGCAAAGCCATGGCTAAGAACAAAGGTATAGTGCTTCCTTCTTTCAAAATAGCCCATTGCTGATGGGCTTTAATTTGAAAAAATGTTCTTTCTTATGGTAACCCGAGATGAGATGTACTTCATTGTAACTTCAGCTAATTGAATTAATTCTATTATATTTTGTATGGAAATCTTAAAAATATAGCTGAAGGTAAATCTTGCAAATCCTTGTATCCAAGAGAGCAGCTGGTTTCTCATACAACCATAGCTGACTTCATTGGCATATATCTTGAGCCATCCCATAGGGATCCATACTCAGAAAGACCTCACACTTGATTTAATGTTCTGCTATCACCATATTGAGGTTCTTAAATTTTGAACAAGGGGCCCCACACATTTATTTTGCACTGGCTCTATAAATTATATTGGTAATCCTTCATACAATAGAATTTTTAAAAGCCTTCCACAGTGTGGGTATTATTTAATGTGCAATTCCAGTTTGTTCCTTTCAGTCCATATACCTACATCCGAGCACAATACACTTAAAATATTACCTACCACAACAGGTCACACTCAAGTTTGACTACTGTCTGTCTTGTTCAGGAGAATCTATATATATAAAAAGCCAGTGACCTGAACAGCCATAACTACCCAACAACCAGTCACTATGAAGCCCACTGTAGCCAGAGAAACTGCAGGATCCGGGGTAGGGCAGGCAAGCTAACCTCACAGCCCCTCCCCCCTACAGGCCTGTCCCTGATCAGACTCTCCCATCCAGATCAAGAGCAAGCTGCAAAGAGCCTGTATCAGTCCTGGCAGCCCCGAGTCCTTGGGGTTGAGAATTCTGATGGCCCTGCCCAGAGAGGAGAGGCACCTGATGGGTAGGGACAGAGACCACAGGCCTCTAGGGAGTACCGCAGAGCTGGCAAAGAGAGGAGAGGGCCTGCGGAGGGGGAGAAGGTGAAGCCAGCAGACATCAGCCCAGAATCAAGTCCTTGCCCCTGGAGGCAGTGGACCCTCAACCCAGAACCCCAGCTGGAATCAAAGAGCCGAGGGGAGGCTTTAGGAAGCTCTATGCGGAGCTGCATGTTGAGAACGAGAGACGCCGTGAGGCCCTGACCGAAACCAAGCTATGGCTGGCACAGCTCAAAGTGGAGCCTGAGCACACCACGCAGAGGCAGGAGCGCTTTGCAGAGAGGCTGGCCCTCCTGGAGCTGGAGAGATTTGAGCACAGGGCCCTGGAACGCAAGGCCACTGAGCTGGAAGAGGAACCGAAGGGCCTGTCCAACCTCCGGGCTGACAACCAGTGCCTCAAGGACGAGAACGCGGCCCTGATCCACGTCATCAGCAAACTGTCCAAGTGACCCGGGAGGACTTGACCATGTACCTGCATTTACTAGTATACAGCTGCTTCTGCCACACACACAACTTCCCCTGTGTGAACATGAGTGACAGGGTTGCTGGGGAGTCTCTGAGAAGTCATAACCTCCCCTCTGAACCTCCAGGCTGGGAGGGGAGGACAGAGGCCCCGGGAGCCAAGGGGGCCATCTGAGGCCAGGATGGAGATGGGAGGCTGAGCCAGGTAGGGGGGCCAGGGCTACAGGCAGGACCAGGAAGGAACTGAGGACCAGGAAGTGCCAGGCTCAGTAGCCAGGACCAGAGTGGCCACCCAGAGGTCCCCTCTCATGTGTGCTGCGACCAGTCACCCCTCCTGCCCCTGAGCAGAGATCCTAATGTGCCAAGCATCCTGCAGGCCTGGGCCAGGTGGGCCTGTATATAGGGTCCATGTGCAATAGGGAGGGACATTTTCTATTTTTTGCTGCCCACTCCCTGACGCTGTCTGGGGCAGGGGGAAAAGGTATTTTTAAGACATAGCACAGACACCACAAATAAAAGTCGTGAAGTTGCAAAAAAAAAAAATAAAATAAAATAAGAGCGGACTATAGAGAGCACCTGGGAAGGCACATGGGCATTTCTTTAATAAATTGTCAGCTGAATCCAGGACTATAGGCAAAGCCATGTCCTGGAAACACATCTTGGTCAAAAAGGCAGAAGTGTTCTCAGCTTGACTTTCATTATTGCCCAGGTGCTGGGAAGTGGGTTTTATTATGTAAATCCAGCCAAACACCAGGAATGAATATGACTGGGGTCCACCCACCCTCCTTTTTCTTGATCTTTGGTGAAACTTCCTGGTATTTGGGGTATAAAATAATCACGCTTTATAGGTGCTGGGTCCCTGTCTCTCCATCAGAAGAGGACAGTGGTCCCACTTGGTCCTAGCTTTTTGCTTCCATCTCTGTGTCTGTCTCTTTCTTTCATTTTCTTAATCCCCAGCCGCCCCTACTCAAAGAACTGGACCACTCCCTAGTCGCGCTGGATGATGAAAAGAGAGACTCCTTCATAGCGGGAGGCAAAATGCCCCCTCCCCCTGGCCACCCCACCCCTGATGACACCCCCTACCCCAATAGGAGGTGGGGCTGGCCAGCCAACCTCTTGCAGCCCCTCCCCCTGGCTGGCCATGACCTTTATGGGCCCCCACCACCCTGATCGGGCTGCAGCCGCTCCCCCTGGCCAGCCCTGCCCCTGGTCACCTCCTCACTTCAATAGGGGTTGGGGCCAGCCAGCCAACCTCCTGCAGCCCCTCCCCGGACCCGGTCCCACCCAAGATCAACCCCCCCACCCCAATCAGGGGCAGGGCCAGCCAACCACTCATGGCCCATGGTGCCTCCCCCAGGCCGCTGGCCTCCAATTGGACCCCCTCACCCCATTCGAGGGGATGGCCGGCCAACCCACCACCCACAGCCACTCCCCATGGCCACCCCTGCCCCCAATCAGTCCCCCAACCCCAATAGGGGACAGGGCCCGCTGGACAATCGGCCGCCATCTCCTCCTTCTGACAGGCCCAGCTCCGATCAGCCCTGATTAGGGATGGGTTGGTGGACCCCACTCATGCACAAATTCATGCACTGGGCCTCTAGTAAGTTTTATCAATCTTACGATGGTGATATCACAGTGCTAACTTAATGGAGTTTGCAGATATAATAATTTCCTTATTCCATGCCTGAGTCCTTCTACAATCCACAGCTGAAGGCATTGGGTCCAATTTTCAGGCTTATTCTTATCCCAGGCAATGTTTCTATCCAAAGAAAAATCAAAAAGTTCTAGGTCACATACTGTTCCATTGTCACTGTGTTCTTGCTTTGATAACTTGCTTTTCTAACCCATTGAGCCAATTTGTTCATGTGCAACCCTTAGGTTCTTTCTTGTGGATAATAATAGCCGCAATATTTAAAAATAAGGCAGGGTTAGCTACCACCTCAAAACCTCATTTCCCAATTATAATGGAAGCTTATCTTAGATCAAATTCTGCCAATACACCGATATTTGTTAAACAAGCATTTGTTTTCAAGCAGGCATAAATAAGTTCATACAACCTGTTTTCTGAGCTCAGTGAATTCCTACTTACTTGTGCTTTTATATGATCTTACCACAGTTGCCCGAAAAATTCACTGGAAACAGATATAACTTTATTTTAGAGAAAGGGCCCAATTAGGCAAAAAGAAACCATTCTAATTATTTAAAACAGACATTTTAATGCAATAATTTGGTTACACAGTTGATTACTATCAACTAGCTGAGATGCTAAACAGAATAGTGAGGCTTGACGTATAAAGAAGAAAGAAGATGCTGTTACTGGATCCCAGAAGGTAGAATAACTTGTTTCCTGCCCTACTTCCACCTCTCAGGACTTGGAGCCAGGAATAGGTAGATGCACTGCTGAAGAAGCTAGCAATAACATACAAGCAAAAAACCCACCACAGTCAGAAAACAGACAATGCAGAAACTCCTAAAAACAAAAGAAATATCTGACAGAAAGTTTTTGGGAAACTGTCATAGTTTTATTAGATCAAATAGAGACACAAAGACATAGATAATCTGAATTATGTAGCTAAGAAGATTGAAGGAATGGGTATGCAGTTGACCCTTGAATAATGCTGACCCCTATAAATTCCTCAAAAATCTGTGTATAACTTAAGTTGGCACTCTGCATACCTGGATTCTCAAATACTGATCTAAAATGCAGTTGACCCTTGAACACGGGTTTGAACTGCATAAGTCCACTTATATGTAAATTTGAATTTTTTAGATATTTGGAAGATATATTTACTTTTCTCTGTATTATTATTTTTCAAAAACATATCAATGTGTATATTCCCTAAATATCATATTGAAAAAAAGCATAGTGACTTTTACTTCATACATGTGATGATGATAACTAACATTTGAGCACTTATCTGAACTACACATTGTTCTTCTTAATTTCATCTTACTATATTTGTAAATTTAATTAATTACTTCTGATGATTCAAGAATTATTTTTTTCCTTACTGCTGTCTTCAACTGTGTATCCACTGTTATACATTTTATGTGGACCTCAGGGTCAGAGTTCTGAGTTTATCACACTCAACAACATGCTACCATCATTACTCTGACAATAGTGTTTGTTTTCATTATTTTTTCTTGTGACTCTCAAACCATCATATCTCTCCACTCTAAGATGTTTAACATCCAAAGATAAATCATGATTTTGGATGCAGATCCATCACTGTGTACAGATCTTGAGTCTCTAGGACAAGCGACAAACAGTGAGGTAGGATTAAGACTGGCAGGTTTACTCTCATTCACCAATAAATATGAATGCTTCTCAAACCATTCCTCTTTGCTAGATAACAAATCTGTAATTTCTAATTGGTGATGATTGAGTTCCATGTGGGGATCTGTAAGTAACAAAAATATGCCAAAGTAAAGGTGGTAGTTATGAACAAATCCATGATAGTGAAGGATACACCAAAATAGAAGGGGGAAGAATTCAATGGACCCTTGAATTACAGAAAGTTGCATGAAATTTTTAAGGACTACAAGTGATATCTTTTTAAATTGAAGATCATTAAATCACCTTAGATTTTCTCTTATAACTTTTCTATTTGTTTGGACTTTAACTCCCTCTTAAAGAAAGGTTTTCCTTTTTTTCTGTCTGAAGATTATTTTTGTTGAGGTGACAGAAACAGGATAGAATTTGAGAAGGCTTGCAGTAGAAATCTAATTCATTCTATACTCCATTTCCCTGAATATAATTTTTTTAAAATAAGTTTTTATTGATTTCAGAGACGAAGGGAGAGGGAGAGAGAAACATCCATGATGAGAGAGAATCAGTGATCAACTGCCTTCTGTATGCCCTCCACTGGGGATTAAGCCTGCATTCTGGGCATATGCTCTTGACCAGAGTCAAACCCGGGACCCTTTAGTCCGCAGGCCGACACTCTATCCACTGAGCAAAACTGGCTAGGGATCCCTGAATATATATTTAAATGCTATTCTACAGTCTCTCTTCAGTACTAGTACAGGTGTAGACTACTTTTTTGTATCTGCCTTTATACATCACTCATTTCATCTGGTGTACTCTTATAATTTCAACTCAGTAGAGGGCAACATTTAAGGGGGGGGGGGCTTTGTGTGCAGCTCTATATTCCTTTCTGTTTACTTCTCCCTTTTCTTCCTCATGAGAATTATTTACTATTGCAGGGTAAGAATGTTGTTATCAAGAACTGAATATCCATTTTGAGCATCTTTCCTTTTAACAGGTTAATACCAGCAACCCTAAGAACTTTGTGACTATTTTAGAAACTGCTTTCCTAAATTCTAAGGTCTCACTTGCACTGGTAGACAAGACTAGTCATGAAGACTTCTATAAAATATGAGTAGAGACTGCTGGTTGTCTACCATTATTACTCTATAATTTCTTCCTCAATAACAAGAATCTTGCTTTTTATCAGGGCAAACCACCCTACAACTAAAATGCTGCATACCCAAACCAATATTTAGGCTTGTTGTTACGATATGAAAAAATTTTTGTTATTGAGATGAAAGTGCTCAGTAGTACTTCTTTAAAGCCTCTTTCAAAGGGAGAAGATACATTTCTCCTTTCTTCCTTGCAGTGCTAAACTTGAATATGATGGCTATAGCTCTCTCAGTCATCTCAGACCATGAAAACATGTACCATCCACTTTTGATGGGAGATGGAGTTGGACAGCTCTTGGGTTCTGGTGATATTCTGAAATCACCATACTGTTCATGGACTGCTTAACTAGGAATTTATTTTATGTAAGAGAAAAATAAACTTCTTCCATTTAAACTGGTAAAATTTTGGATTTCTCTGTACTATAGAGAATGTTCAAATACTAGGCGTACATTGTAATAAGGAGTTTGGCTTTTAATCTTAACAGAGTAAGCAAAGTATTGCTTCAGGGAGATTAATTTGGAAGCATAAATTTGATGAATTTGATCTAGAAGAAAATAGGGGCAAAGAGCTCAGTTATAAGGTTATCACAAAAATCTGGGAATCAGAGTGGAAATAACTGACACAGAGACCAAAAAAAAAAAAAAAAAATAGTACAAAAGATCAATAAAACCAAGAGCTGGTTCTTGGAAAAGTAAACAAGATTGATGAACTTCTAGCTAGGCTCACCAAGAAGCAAAGAGAGAGGACCCAAATAAACAAAATCAAAAATGAAAGAGCTGAAGTAACAACTGATCCCACAGAAATACAAAGTTTTGTGAAAAAATACTATGAACAACTCTATTCCAACAAACTGGACAACCTAGACAAAATGGACATATTGTTAGAAAAATACAAGCTTCCAAAACTCAATCAGGAAGAAACAAAATACCTAAATAGGCCAATAACTACTAAAGAAATTGAAGCAGTAATCAAAAATTTTCCAGCAAACAAAAGCCCTGGTCTGGATGACTTTACAGGGAATTTCTACCAAGCATTCAAAGAAGAACTAAAACCTATAATCCTCAGATTATTCAAAAAATTTTAAGAGGAAGGCAACTTCCAAGCTCTTTCTATGAAGCCAGCACTACCATAATTCCAAAACCAGATAAAGACACCACAAAGAAAGAGAACTACAGGCCAATATCTTTGATGAACATAGATTCTAAAATCCTCAACAAAATTCTAGCAAATAGGATCCAGCATTGCATTAGAAAGATCTTACACCATGACCAAGTGGGATTTATTCCGGGGATGCAAGGATGGTACAATATCAGCAAATCAATAAATGTGTTACATCACATAAACAAATTGAGACAAAAATCACATAATCATATCAATCAATGCAGAAAAAGCATTTAACAAAATCTAGCACCCTTTCTTGATAAAAACACTCAGCAAAGTGGGATTAGAGGGATCATACCTTAACATAATAAAAGCCTTATATGACAAACATACAGCCAACATCATACTCAATGGACAAAAACAGAAACCATTTCCCCTAAGAACAGGAACAAGACAGGGATGTCCACTTTCACTACTCCTGTTTGACATAGTACTGGAAGTGCTAGCCAAAGTGATTAGACAAGAAGAAGAAATAAAAGGCATCCAAATTGGAAAAGAAAAAGTAAAACTGTCATTTTTTGCAGATGACATGATACTTTACATAGAAAACCCCAAAGACTACATAAAAAAACTACTAGACTTAATAAATGAATTTGACAATGTAGCAGGATACAAAGTTAACACGCAGAAATCTATGCTTTTTTATACACCAATAATGAACTCACAGAAAGAAAAACTAAAAAAAAAATCCCATTTACTATTGCATCAAAAAAATTAAGATACCTAGGAATAAACTTAACTAATGAGGTAAAAGACCTACATGCAGAAAACTAAAGGACATTGACAAAAGAGATAGAGGAAGACATAAACAAATGGAAGAATATACTGTGATCATGGATTGGTAGACTCAACATAATTAAAATGTCCATAGTACCCAAAGCAATCTATAGATTCAATGCAATCCCCATTAAAATACCAAGATCATATTTCACAGACCTAAGACAAATGTTCCAAAAATTCATCTGGAATAAAAAAACGACCCCAAATAGCCACAGCATTCTTAAGAAAGAAGACCAAAGTTGGAGGGAGCACAATACTAGATATCAAGCTATATTACAAAGTCATGGTTCTCAAAACTTGCTGTTATTGGCACAAGAACAGACATATAGACCAATGGAACAGAACAGAGAACCCAAAAATAGACCCAGGCCATTATGCTCAATTAATATTTGACAAGGGAAGCAAGAATATACAATGGAGTCAAGACAGTCTCTCTAATAAATAGTGTTGGGAAAATTGGACAGATACATGCAAAGAACATGAAACTAGACCACCAACTTATACCATTCACAAAAATAAACTCAAAATGGATAAACTTAAGGTGGAAAACCATCAAAATCTTAGAAGAAGTCATTGGCAGCAAAATAGCAGACATTTGTCGTAGCAGTATCTTTACTGATACAGCTCCTAGGGCAATGGAAACTCAGGAGGAAAATAAACAATGGGACTACATCAAACTAAAAAGCTTCTGCCCAGCAAAAGTAACGATCAATAAAACAACAAGAAAGCCCACTGCATGGGAGAACATATTTGCCAATGTTATCTCCGATAAGGGTTTAAACTCCAACATTTACAGGGAACTCATACAACTTAACAAAATGAAGATGAACAATCCAATGAAAAAATGGGCAAAGGACCTAAACAGACACTTTTTGAAAGAAGACATACAGAAGGCCAAGAGACATATGAAAACATGGTCAAAGTCACTAATAATCTGAGAGATGCAAATCAAAACAATAGTGAAGTACCATCTCACACCTGTCAGAATGGCTATCATCAACAAATCAACAAAGACAAGTGCTGGCGAGGATGTGAAGAAAAAGGAACCCTCATGCATTGCTGGTGGGAATGCAGACTGGTGCAACCACTGTGGAAAACAGTATGGAGTTTCCTCAAATAGTTAAAAATTGAACTCCCATTTGATTCAGTAATCCCACTTCTAGGACTGTATCCCAAGAAATCAGAAACACAAATCAGAAAGGATATATGCACCCCTATGTTCATAGCAGCACAATTTACAATAGCTAAGATTTGGAAACAGCCTAAGCTCCCTTTAGCAGATGAGTGTATTAGAAAACAGTGGTACATCTACACAATGGAATACTATGCTGCTATAAAACAGAAGGAACTTTTACCATTTGCAACAGCATGGATGGAACTGGAGAGCATTATGCTAAGCGAAATTTGGAGAAAGATAAATATCACATAATCTTACTTATATGTGGGATATAATTATCAACATAAACTGATGAACAAAAATAGATCCAGAGACAGGGTAGTACTGAAAAGACTGTCCAACCTCAGAGAGAAGGCATGGGAGTGAGGGTTAGAGATCAACCAAAGGACTTATATGCATGCATATTAACATAACCAATGAACACAGACAGTGGGGCAGTGGGGGGTTGCCCTGGGGTGTGGGAGTGGCTGGTATGTGGTTAATCAGGGGAAAAGGAGACATATGTAATTTTTTAAACAATAAAAAAATCTGGGAATGAATTTATGATATCATAAATATGGTGGTAGGAGCATTGTACAGGTTGTGGTGATAAGGGGCCACAAAGTTTCTCAGTTGTGGACTTGGAAGGTCTGAAGACAGCAGGATTTAATTAGTATCAGCGCAGGTTCAGCAACATGCATGTTTGGGAATATCCGGGAAAAGAAGGAAGGGATATACATATATATATATATATATATATATATATATATATATATATATATATATATATATATAGAGAGAGAGAGAGAGAGAGAGAGAGAGAGAGAGAGAGATAATATGCAAATTAGCCAGGATGCTGTAAAGGGTCACGTCCAAACCATTAGCATATTATCTCTTTGTTAGCTCCTATACATGCCATGGGGTGTTTTTACAGAGACAGGGTGGAAGCGGGGAGATGCTGGGAGAAGGCAAGACCAGCATGAGGTGACTGGAGGGTAGGTGGCACCACGGGAGAAGGCAGAAGGGAGAAGGTGAAAAGGCCCGGTGCTGTGCACGAGAAGGCAGATGAGAGAAGGCAGAAGCGAGAAGGTGGTAGTTAGGCAGGATGATCAGGTCAGGAGGGGAGAGAAGTTAGGCAGTTTCAGGGATCAGGCCAGGAGGGGAGAACAGTTAGGGGCAACCAGGCAGGCAGGCAGAGAGGTTAGGGGCGATTAGGCAGGCAGGGGCAGTTAGGGTTGATCAAGCAGGAAGGCAGGTGAGCTGTTAGGAGCCACTGGTTCTGGATTACGAGAGGGATCCCAGATTGGAGAGGGTGCAAGCTGGGCTGAGGGACACTACCCCCTCCCCCCGCAAGAATTTCATGCACTGGGCCTCTAGTTTAGGTAAGACTGGGTTACTAATGATAACCTGTGACAAGTTATTAGTTATTCATTATTAGTAAAAAGTTTGTTTGGGGTTTTTTGTTTGTTTGCAGGGAAGATTTAAAAATCCCAATTTCTCTGGATTATTTCACACTTATTTCGGTGACTTTTTAAAAAATATATTTTTATTGATTTCAGAGAGGAAGGGAGAGGTAGAGAGAGATAGAAACATCAATGATGAGAAAGAATCATTGATTGACTGCCTCCTGCATGCCCCCTACTGGGGATTGAGCCCACAACCCAGGCATAAACCCTTGACCAGAATTGAACCCTCGACCCTTCAGTTCGTAGGCCAATGATGCTCTATCCACTGAGCCAAGCCTGCTAGGGCTTCAGTGACTTTTTAATGAAGATTTAATGAAATAATCTCTTTGAAACATCACTTAGCACATCATAAGCATCCAGATATTAGTTACTTGATAATTAAAGCCCTTGCCTATTAGGCATAAAATAAATTACTATTAAATCTAGAAGAGAATGAGGAAATCTTATAGCGTGTGCTGTCTTCCATCTTCACTAAGGAAAGCATTTCTGGAGTAAAGATAACTCTCCTTAGTTATACCACAGTTCCCTCTCTATTTAGGAACTGGAGAGATGATTTCTGACAATATAAAGAGTGTTGGGAAGGTTTCAGCATCACCAAGGGGAAGCTGAGGTGGAATACTTCTGGTTGTCCAGAATTGCTCTTACACTATGATTAGAATCAAGAGCTCTTTATTAATTAATAAAGAGATGAAGGGAAGTGAGTCTCTTTAAGATTGTGTCTTTTGGTTACTTATATTACATTGGAACATGCATTGTCCCTAGGTGTTCCTAGAAACCTTTTAGTTCAACAACTCTTAATTTTAGCTCAAAACTGATATCTAGGGTAATCTAACAAATCACTGAGTAAAGACAAAATACATTTTTTAAATACTCACTGCAGAAACTAAATGAATAAAAGCTTGGCATTCAAAAGAACATTTGGTTTAAAATAATGTGGTCTGTATAGAGACATTTCAGTATTCTATTAATTAGCACTTATCTTGATTCAGTTTAATTGCTATAACAGTGGAGTCATGTTCTAATTCTTTATGGGCTTCTTAGATGAGTTGAGAATGGACAAATTATATTAAAATCATTGTAATGACAACCACCTAATGGAAGAGAGATAACAGTGTGACATCTGTAATGTTTTGAGAGAGCTTCAGAAAAATATTGGACTTTTATTATCTGACTCAGCTTGCACATGAATCCTGCCATGACTAATATTGATAGTGAGCACACATAGAGAGACCCACTGCTACACCAGTCATTTCTCTTTGATACTATCTTCCAGATGTAGCTGTTTCCAGTCTGTTCAGAGTTCTTGGCACTCCTGCTGCTCCATTTTACTACTGTATTTAGTTTCTCTCTGGGATAATTTGTATTTGCCAATCACACTTTAGCAGTACTGGTTCAGTTTTAAATTTAATCATAGGACATTGTATGCTTCAGTTATCTTTTGTAAACTTGACATTTGTCTGATCATATCAAATGTAGTCTTTATTTAATTTGTTAGTACGTCCATTATATTGGTTTATGTAAGGGTTGCTATGGCCTGAAAGGGATTTTTTTTACCATAAACAGTATACCTTTATATTCTTCCTATAGCAAGACAATTCACATCCTCCAGTGTCATTGAAATCTGGCTAGAACAGCAGGAAGACTACCTCAACCCTTTCTCTGTGCCTTCTTTGAATTGTCCCACTATCCCAAGGGGACTTCTAGTAGCTTTGGCTACTGCATACTCTGTGGCAATATAAAAAAAAACCCACAGCAAATATATTTTATAATTTTTTCAATTACAATGACTACTATAGTAAAATACCTATAGTACCTATAGTTTATCCAATCCTTGTGCCAGACACAACTTCCTGATATTTTATTATCCCCAAGTATGCCCCATAAAACCTTATGTAGTGAAAATATATTGTATATTAATGTTTCAATAAATAATTTAATAAAAATACAGTAACTATATGCCGAGAGCAGTGTTAACAAGCACTCTGAAATTAAAGGAAAGCGAAGTTAAACACAATGGAGCGTAATTCCAAATAAATAGATTGCAAAAATGAGCAAAATATTACAATTAATTATACCATTCCTTGCCTATCATATTGGGGGGTGAGGGGGAAAGGGGTTATGTGAGAAGAAATACTGAAGGCGAAGTTCAACCGGGAAGTAAATCACATAACTTTTCTGCAACAAACAGGAACATAAACATGAATATATATTTCTAAATGAGCACATAATAACTATCATTTTAAGAAGCTGTAGAACTTGTCAAAAGGAAGCTCTATGCCCTAGACATAAATTACAAGCTGATGATATTTCTAGTTTATCTTCCAAAGCAGCTATATTTATCATATATATCCAAATAAAATATGTGAAATACCTTATAAAAACAGAAGTGATAGATATTCCACATAAAGTATTTACTAAGATTGAATGAAAATGTTGAAAACCAAATGCACAACTTTTGCTTACAACATAATTTCCAGGAATGAAGAATCAACAGCTTAGCTGTCTGGCTCGGTCATTGATTTGTTTTGCCTGCCTGACTTGGTAATGGACTAGTTTTGCCTGACTGACCTAGTCATCAACTTGTTTTGCTGGACTGACTCAGTCATCTGATTGATTGGGTCATTGACTGCTTTGCCCTCCATTGGTTTCTTCACTGACTTGTTTAACCCAGGACTGACTATGTCTTCATAGACTTATTCACCAAGACCTGACTGGGTCTTTTTTCAAGTCTTCCCTGGACTGACTCAATCATTATTTTTATGAATTGACTGGCACATCAGCTGTTTTCCACAGACTCAGGGGACCATTAACTGCCTGCAATCTCATTATTAACTGTTTTTGTTGGAGTGATTTGCTCATAGGCTATTTTCACTCATCCGGGGGATTTCAGTCATCTCCATCATCAATTATTTCTGCTGCTGACTGACACGGTCATCCACCTGTTTCCCCTTAGACTGACTAGGTCACCAACAGTTTTTCCTGGAGTTACTCTCTCATTGACTGCTTTTCCTGGACTGAGGCTGATTACTCTTTACTAGTTTGGTTATAGATCCTGAAAGTGGGGTTGCTGGGAATAGAAAATATTTATAAGGTAATGTATATTAAAAAACACATATCACATATATACATATACACATATATGTGAATTTCCTTCAAAATGTTTATCCAAGGTGGCAAATTAACCAAGAATATATGAGGGTGTCTCTCCAAAACCTATATGTTGCCAACATTTAATTTCCCCCCAATATAATAGGCAAGGAATGGTGTATTTAATTAAGTGTAATGTTTTGCTCATTTTTGCAATCTCTTTATTGGGACTTATGCTCCATTGTGTTTAACTTTGCTTTCCTTAAATTTTCAGAGTGCTTGTTAACACTGCTCTTGTGATAGAGTTATTTTATTTTTATTAAATTATAATTTATTAAAACATAAATATATAACATTTTCATTGTGTATGTTTTTATGGGGGATACTTTAGGACAGCAAAATAATAGGAAATTATGTGTAGGCTCTAATATTCTCTTGGCCAAACCACTCAAGATTTAAATAATCAATTGGGTATTAATCAAAGTGGTCAATCAATTATGTAAATCAATGGAACCAATGCTACTGGCTTGGACAGTAACTTGACCCAGAACTCCCACCACTCATGCTTGAGTGTAACATTGAGCTCTGAATAACATGCTCAGCTCACACAATTGATATACTTTTCAATACCTGATTGCATTATAGTGGGGTTTAATTAACTACCATGAATAGCTATTCATATAAATAAACTATACTATCTTATACAAAAGTATAGATTGTTAAAATGAAATCTGCAATGTACATATATCTTTATTTGTATGTGCTTGTGTGTAATATATACCTGAAGAATAAGAACATATAGCTGAAATCATGGACAAGGACATTCTAGATGCTCATTATTACTCTTACAGAAAAGAAACTTTAAGGTGAATATCATTAATAGAAAGAAAGAGGGACAGTAGAACACACACCCACACACAGATATGAATTATATTCACCAGGAAAATACTACAAATTGCCTAAACTTGTATGCAACTTATAATATTTCTCAAAACAAGAAAATAAAAAATACAAGGAGGTATTTACATTAGTCTCTATTTGTACGTGACAGAACAGTGAGCAAAAAATATTTTTAAGGCATGGAATAAAAGGGAAAGGGGAAGCAAAAGATATAGATCATTTAAACTTAAATTAATACTAGTGGCCTGGGGCATGAAATTCGTGCACATTAAAAGGGAATTAATTAGAGGAAATATTTTAATATTGCCATTTGCCCTTTCTCTATAATAGAAGTGTCAGAGATAAAAGAAAAGTAGTAAAATGTATATGAAACAATATATAAATTGATTAATAAATAAACAGTAACAACATGATATCACAACAACAAAGACATGATATTAAAACAAAAACATGATGGAAAAACAACACTGATACAAACAATGAATGATAAATTGATTAAACTTATCCTAATATCTCCCTGTATACCACATTAAGAGTGAAAACACTTTCAGAGTGCTTGACTAATTTCCCTTGTGATGAAGTATTTACAACTTTAACTTTAATGTCATATGCTCTTCGAACTCCAGAGAAAGCAACATATAACTGACCATGTGCGAAAACGGGTTCAGGTAGGAATATTCCTACTCTGTCTAGAGTTTGTCCTTGTGATTTATTAATAGTCATCACAAATGCTGGCATCACAGGAAACTGTCATCGGATTAATTTAAATGTGAGGCAGTGTCAGATGGGGACAAGTCAATTATTTGAATCAGAACAACCTCTCCCTCTGCAGATCTTGTTAATACTTCAGCTTCGATAATATTAGGTCGCAATTTTTTGATAATAAATCTAGTACCATTACAAAGGCCCCATTTACTATTAATATTTATCAGTAGCATGATGATTGCACCCCTTTTAATTTTAATTTATGACACGGCATTCCCGAAGGAGTAATAGTATTAAGAAATTTGATGGGAAAATTTTCCTTTTCAGCATCATCTGTTGAATCAATGGAATCATCACTCAAATATGTGTGAAAATCTCCACCGAGTATATCCAAAATTTCTTCAATTAATTTTTGAACGTGTTCATTTTTTTGGACAAATAATCGCATGTTTAGATATATTTTAATATTATCTATAGATATACTATTTCCAAAGGTACTTCAATAATAGATCCATTAGAAATCATTTCACAGGAGATTTAAATAATATATATTCCTAAATGAGAACTGCTATCAAGTTTGCCATCTCCAAGTTTTACTAACCATTCACTATAAGCATGATCCTCTGATCTCATATTTGTTTTAAGAGACAACTTTCTGAAACATCCCTAAACACTATAGTGCTTTAAATTCATTTCTACTATGGCTGATTGCAAAGCATGCATCACAATACTGAGACATTGTCCAAAGTCCCCTCCAAGAAGGAGAACTTTCCCACCAAATGCAACATTCAAATTCATAATTTCTCTTAATAATCTGTCTATGGAGTTTATAGCATGACTGGATGCCATGGTGCATTCATCAATAATGAGAAGTTTGGCCTTTTTAATGGTTTTATCAACTTCACTCTTTATATTGAGTCTAGAAATTGAAGTTTTATTTAATGGAATTGGTCATTTATATTGGGCATGAAAGATTCTTCCACTGAGAAGTAATTCCTGTAGATGCTATGGGTAAAACAGTACCACCATGACCTCTAATATAATGTACCAAAACTTTATAAAGATGTGTATTTCCACTACCACCTGGACCATTCAAGAAAAAGCATTTGGGGTGTACAGTTTGATCTTCAATGGCTGAAGTTATTCTTTCTACAATGCCAAAGTCCTGTGTCATCCCCAGGACTAATCTCTCCTATGGCTGCCTTACCCAGACCACAGGCCTACTGGCCAGAGCTCTGCCCTTTGCTCAGCCTCACCTCCCTGCTCATCCAAGATTGACTCCACCCCCACTAACCCCCTGCTGGTCCCTTAGCCTATGTCATTCTCACTCACCCTCTCACAATCAGGGACTTGAACCATATCCCCAGTGCAAGCATGCGAAGAGGCATCAGCCACGGCCCCGCCCCCACTGCGAACCCCCTGCACTTGAACCAGGCCTCCCTGGCCTTGATTTCTTGCCTGTAAAGGGTATGGGAATTGAGTGGCTGTGAAGGTACCGTCCAGCTCCAATGTTCTCTAGGGAGCAGCCTCGGGACCAGAACTCAAACTGCCTCCACTGTTATTGGCAAAGCCTCTTGCCTGGTCTTCTACCTCTGGGCAAGTCTCAGCCAAGCTGTCCTCCACCCTATTCTTTCTACAACACCAAAGTCCTGTGTCATCCCCAGGACTAATCCTTCCTATGGCTGCCTTACCCAGACCACGGGTCTCCTGGCCAGGGCTCTGGTCAGGGCTTTGCCCTCTGCTCAGCCTCACCTCCCTGCTCATCCAAGATCGTCTCCACCCCCATTAACCCCCTGCTGGTACCTTAGCCTATGTCATTCTCACCCTCTCACAATCCGGGACTTGAACAAGGCCACCAGCGCAGGCATGCGGAGAGACATCCACTGCAGCCCTGCCCCCACTGCGGCCCCCCTGCTCTTATGGTCATCTGTCTGGTCGTAATAGCCCTAGGCTATTATTAGTATAGATGTTGCTCTAATAGGCATATAACTAAGCTTTGACCCAGTTTCAAATATGAAACATGCCTACATACCAAGTCAAGTCTCAACACATTAAAACAGTAGGAAGTATGCAGACAGCATTTTCTGAACATAAAATTAAATTTGAAATAAAATATAAAGCTAACTGGAATCCCACATTTTTCACAATTATAATGTAATTCTACACATAAGTGGGTAAAAAGCACATAGTAATGAATATGAGACTATAATTAGAACTAAACAAATTGTTATATGTCAAAATCAGTGATGCCACTATGGAGTTAAAGGGAAATTTATAGAACAAAATGCTTATATTAGGGGAGAAAGAGAAAAGCTAAAACATAATAAAATAGTCATGCATTTAAAAAATATAGAAAATGAGCCCTAGCTGGTTTGGCTCAGTGGATAGAGTGTCCCAAGTTCAATTCAGGTCAAGGGCACATGCCTGGGTTGCGGGCTTGAACCCCAGTAGGGGACATGCAGGAGGCAGCCGATCAATGATTCTCTCTTACCATTAATGTTTCTTTCTCTCTCTCCCTCTCCCTTCCTCTCTAAAATCAATAAAAATATAATTTAAAAAGTAATTTTAAATGAATGAAATAAATATGTTTTTTAAAAAATATAAAAAATGAAAAACCAGATAATGAAGTAAGAGCAAAAAGTAAGGATATTAAAAAAAATCCCATAAAAGGACAGTGGCATTTGAATCTTTCATATGTACTCTCTAGGAGTGTGCTTTTTGTTTGTCATTGTAGGAACTTTTGGGGACAGAAGGTGGTGGCCCTAGAACCGAATGCAAACCAGTGTCTTTAATCTGCTCACTATAACCATCCAGCCCCTCTCTGGCCTAGCCCAAAACAGATTAAATTAGAAAACAGAAAGGGGAGAAGGTTTCCGTTTTTCCTCCAGTTCTCAAATTCTCCATATTTCTCACCCCTGACACTAGTTTCCTAGAAGCTTAATCCGGGCAGCAGTGCACTTGGTGGGTGGGACAGTGTTACATTGTAAATGGCTGAGGATACCCAGAGGAACTGGCCTTGAAACACATTTTTGGCAAAGCAAAGGGAACAAGTTGTGTGACTTTGCATACACTATCTTGGGCCAGTATGAGAAGATTATCATTGTTGGGGACACATGGGACATGAGATCAAGCTGGCAACTACCTGTTACTGCCATATATGCCCTGGCAGGGTCATGCTGAGTGGCCAATAGCTTGAGTACACCCAGGGGACATTCTCAGTGACATGAGTCAGTGTACAAGTCTATCTGTTTAGGTCAGATGATAGTAGAGAGTGCTGTGGCCTGGAGTGAGCACAGGAAGTGCATTCTAATGATGACCTTGCCCAGTGCAGTGGCTCCTAGTTACCATCACATAGCACTTTAGAAAGCTACTTAGCAAGATAGGAAAAAATGTATCACCAATAACCAAACCTCAAGTGCCTGTAAATGAGGACATGTCCATGGACATTCACTGTGTTGTAGTTTGTCCTGGACATGGAGATATACAAACAAACATGCAGGGTGGGTCATATTTTGTGACAAAAAACTAACTGTAACTAGAGTAAGAAAGAAAAAAACAACACTGGTTCATAGAGTTGAAAAGTCCAGAATTTAGTATTTCTGTAGTTATACCTTCTTCTATATGTTCAAAAGAAAGGAATAGATTTGTACCTTTCTCCATATAGGTTAAGTTTTCTACTCTCTTACTTTCAATATCAGGGAAGTTATTGTTAAAATAATATTTGGCACAGCCCTGTGAGATGGATATTATTACTAATTACAATGGAGTACTAAATGGCCATAAGAAAGGATGAAATAGCATCATTTACAACAACATGGATGGACCTTGAGAACATTATGCAAAGTGAAATAAGTCAGACAGAAAAAGCTAAGAACTATATGATTTCACTCATATGTGGAATATAAAACTGAAACTTATGAACACAAACAACAGTGTGGTGGTGGCCAGAGGGAGCGGGTAGGAGGAGAAGGGGGTCCTAATATGAGGTGACCGGAGAAGATTTGACTTTGGGTGGTGGGCACATGGTCCTATATATAGATTTTGTAAATTAGTAATCCAGACAGGAAACCTATATGTTCATGTTGACAAATGTCATCCCAATAAAATTTAGAAACTAAAACTCATATAATTCAGCTAGCATGCTAGCAGTCACATGATAATGAGGAACTGCTGGGATATGACTTCTAGACTGTCAGATGCTACAGATGATGGCACTTCATTTTCCATCAATCCTTTTGTTTTTCTGATTAGTTATTTATCTCTTTACACAAATTCTAAAATGTGGCTAATTCAAACTAACTCTACTCTCCTCAAACTTCTGCCACTTCTCTCCTTACTCTATATTTAATGGCCTGTTGCTTCTCAGTAAAATAAAAAGTATTCCCTGGTAAATTCCCTAATATCTGTCATCTCACCAAGATACATCTATATTTGCATGAATTCTTTTTTAATCATATTTATTGGGGTAACATTGGTTAATAAAATTATATAGGTTTAAAGTGTACAATTCTGTAATACATCATCTGTATATTCCTTTGTGTGTTCACCACCCAAAGTCAAATCTCCTTCCATCACCATATATTTGACTAACTTTACAACCTCTCCCCCACCCCCTTTCCCTCTGTTAACCATTATACTGTTATTTGTGCTTATGCATTTTTGTTTGCCTTATTTGTTCACTTGTTGATTTCAATTTTATATCTCACATATGATATGAGTAAAATTGTGGTTCTTGCTTTTTTTTTTTGATTCTTTAGCATGATATTCTCAAGATCTATCCATGTTGTCATAAATGGCAGTATTTCATATTTTCTTCTGAGTAGAGTAGTATTCCATTGTCTTCTTTACCCAATAATCTAGTAAAAGACACTTTGTTTCCACATCTTGGCCACCATGAATAATGCTGCAATGAACATAGGGGTACACACATATTTATGAATAAACTAGAGGCCCGCTACCACCCATCCCTGGTTCCTTGTTCCCCATTGGGCAATCAGAGCCTGCCCGCCAGGGGGAGGGACCGAGAGGTGGGCTGGCAGGTCCTGATCAGGAAATTGGGGCCTGTGGGTTGGGGATAGCTCCTGCATTGAGTGTCTGCCCCCTGGTGGTCAGTGCATGTAATAGCAACCAGTTATTCCACCATTCGGTCAATTTCCATATTACCCTTTTATTATATAGGATGTTTTCAAATGAATGGGAATATATAAAATTAACAGGCTTCTGCATACCCAAAGAAACCATTAGGGAAACAAAAAGGCAACCAACTGAATGGGAAAAGATATTTGCAAACAACACTTCTAATAAGGGCTTAATAATCAAAATATATAAAATCTCATATACTCAACAATTCTAAAACAAACAATCCAATTTAAAAATGGACAGAGGACCTGAATAGACACATCTCCCAGGAAGACATACAAATGGTCAACAGATGCATGGAAAATTATCAACTTCATTAGCTATTAGGAAAATAGAAATAAAAACTACACTGAGATGCCACCTCATACCTGCTAGAATGACTATTATCAACAAAACAAGTGCTAACAAGTGTTGGAAGGGTTGTAGAAAAAAAAAGCTACTCTCATTTAGTGTTGGTGGGAATGTAAACTGGTACATCCACTATGCAAAAGAGTATGAGGCTCCTCCAAAAATTAAGATTAGAGTTACCATTTGGCCCAGTAATCCAGCTACTAGGATCCTTTTTAAAAAGCTCTTATCCAGGCTAAACTTGCACCAATATTCTAGGTTTCACTTCCTCCTCATTTCTTTGGATTGTTACTCAATCATCCTCTATCCTCTATCTTCAACCTCACTACTAGCTCTTGCTCATCCTATATAATAAAAAGCTAATATACAAATAGTCATCATGCCCTTGCACCCTCACACCCTCATGCCCTCGTGCCCTTGCTCCCTTGCACTCTTGCACCAGGGCCGGGGGACCTGAGGCCACACTCCTGCCCCTGCGCTGGAGCCAGGGACCTGAGGCCTGGCCAGAAGACCTGAGGCCATGCTCCCCACCTGGCAGGTTTTGACTAGGGACCTTAGGCTGTGCCCCCCACCCAGCAGGGCTTGACAGGGGACCTGAGGCCATGCCCCCTACCTGGAAGGGCTTGACAGGGGACCTGAGGCTGTGCCCCCCACTTGGCGCCAGGCCTTGGGACCTGAGGCTGCGCCCTCCCGCCCTGCGCGTCTTGATGGAGGTGAGGCTGGCCGGGTCTGGGTCTCGTGCAATTTCGAGGAGCATGTGGATGAGCAGGGACTTGACTCTGGGTCCCATGGAGTGCCCCAGACTCTGATAGGAGGGAGATTTTCATATACATTTTATTAATTTTCTTTCATCTCTAACACTTGTATTATAGAAAAGGGCAAATAGCAATATTAAAATATTTCCTCTAATTAATTCCCTTTTAATGTGCACAAATTTTGTGCACCAGACCACTAGTTATCATATAAACAGAGATTTGCAAAAATCTCCGTGTACTACTTGATGTTCTCCAGCTAATGTCCTGTTTATATAACCTTTCTAAGTTAGACTTCTTCAGAATTTTCTATACTTGCTGACTCCATTTCTTCCCTTCCTCTGTAGTCTTCAGCTTGCTGCAGTCTGTCTACTATGCACATTATTTTACCAAGAAATGCTTGTATTAAGATAATCAATGACATACATGTTGATAAATCCAGAGATTCCTTTTAGACCTTACTCTACCTGATACATCTATAGCTTTAAACACAGTTCTTTAAATTCTTTTTTGAAACTCCTAAATTTGAAGTTCTTGAGACATATGTACTAAGCCATCTTTTAGTTCTCACTTTACAATTCCTTTCTAGGTTATCTCATAAATGCTAATGCATTTCATTTACCAGCTAAATACTAATGACTTCTGAATTTGCCTACCTGCTCTCTAGACTCCTCTCTTAGAATTCTTGGCTTCTATATCCAACTGCTGATTGGCTCTCTCCAATTGGATGCTTCATTCAGCTACCCTATGTCTTTTGATTGGAGCATTTAATACATTTAAATTTAGGGTTATTATTGATAGGTACTTGTGGGGTTTTTTGCCATTTTAATTCTGATGACTAGGTTTCTCTGTTTATTCTAATTACAGCAGTCCCTTTAGCATTTCTTCTAATGTTGGCTTGGTGGTGATGTACTCGTTTAGCCTTCTCTTTTTTGCCTGGGAAGCTCTTTATTTGACCATCTATTTTGAATGATAGCCTTGCTGGATATAGTAATCTTGGTCCCAGATCCTTGCTTTCCATTATCTTGAGTACTTCATGCCATTCCCTTCTGGCCTGTAGAGTTTCTGATGAGAAATCAGGTGTCAGCCTTATGGGGATTCCTTTGTAGGTAACAGTTTTCTTTTCTCTTGCTGCCTTTAAGATTCTCTCTTTGTCTTTAATTTTTGGCATTTTAATTATGATGTGCCTGGGCATGGGCCTGTTTGGGTTTTTCTTGCTTGGGGTTCTCTGTGCCTCCTGAACTTGTGTGACTTTTTCCTTACCAGTTTAGGGAAGTTTTCTGTCATTTCTTCAAACACCTTCTCTATGCCTTTCTCCCTTTCTGCCTCTTCTGGCACACCTGCTATTCTAATATTGTTATGTTTCACATTGTCCCACAGCTCCCTTAAGCTGTCCTCCTATTTTTTAATTGTCTGTTTTTTTCTTTTTGGTTTTCTGATTGAGTGATATTTTCAACTCTATCTTCTAATTCACTGCTTCGATCCTCAGATTCCCCTAATCTGCTGTGTATTCCTTCCAATGTGTTCATGATCTGTGTTATTTCATTTTTTATCTCAGACTGTTCTTTTTTCATAGTTACTATATCTTTTTTCATGCTGTTGAGCAACTTTATCATCATTACTCTGAACTCTGTTTCAGATAAATTTCTTATCTCTGCTTCATTTACCTCTTCTTCTGGAAAATTCTCTAGTTCTTTCATTTGGGGAATGTTTTTTTGTCTCCTCATTTTGACTTCCTGTTTGGTTTTGTGATTATGTATTAGGTAGATCCTCTACACCTTTCAATCTCTAGTGCTAGACACTATTTAAGGCTGTTTCTGACTAATAAGATCAAGCAAAGACTCAAAGCCTCCAGAGACCGCCTCTGCCTCCAGACTGATAGGATTTTTACTTGAATTGCTCCCCAGGCAATTGTCCTCAGGTGTGATGAGAGGTGTTTTTTTTTTCCAACAGGGTGGATCAGTTGCTTTTGCCTGGAGGCTAATTGTTACTTTTAATCTCTCTCTCTTTTTTTTTAAATATATTTTATTGATTTTTTAAAGAAAGGAAGGGAGAGAGAGATAGTCAGAAACATCGATGAGCGAGAAACATCGATCAGCTGCCTCCTGCACATCTCCTACTGGGGATATGCCCGCAACCCAGGTACATGCCCTTGACCGGAATCGAACCTGGGACCTTTCAGTCCACAAGCCGACACTCTATCCACTGAGCCAAACTGGTTTCTGCTACTTTTAATCTCTTAAGTGGCCTCAGGGCAAGATGTTTTCCAATAGGGTGTGTCAACTATCTTTCCCCCAGACAAGGCAAAGATGTGGGAAAGATGTCCTCCACTGCCTGAGGGAATGATTCAGCCCAGGAAACTTGGGGTGTCTGCCTTCTGAGTTCTACCTTCCGAGTCCCCTGTCCTGGCTTCTGCTTTCACAGCTCTAGTCCACTTCACCTTCCCTCTGCCGGAGCACAAGGTGGGCTGGATCCACAGGGAATTTTGTGTATTGGTCTTTAAGAGGGTGCTTGAATTTTCAGCTGTTACTCCCTGGCAAACAGCACCCCACTGCTTTTCACAGCCAGATGCTATGTGGGTACCTTTCTCAGTTTTGGTGCTCTCTGCTGGGGGGCTCAGCTTGGGGATTAGATCCCAGAGTTCTCAGTGGCAACCCACCACAGCTGAGATATCTCTCTGGGACTTCAGTTGCTGTCTGTGGGTGCCCAGCCAGCTCTTTCGCAACTCCGCCCCTCCTACTAGTCTCTATGTGGTCTCCACTTTCAGTCCTTGGGTATCAGGGTTTTTTCCTGCGAGTTTTCCAGGAAGATTTTCTGTATTTTAGTTGTAATTACAGTTTGTTCCTGGGAGCATGTCCGTGCAGCATCCACTTACTCTTCTGCCATTTTTAATCCCTTTTGGATGCTTCAAATATGCTTCTACTTTATTATGTTCAGTACTCAAGTCTGTTTTTCCTTTAAACTGAGTACTTCACTAGACTTGCACATTTTAGTATATGACACCTCTGTCTGGTTACTAAAGACAGGAACAGGTGTTATCCTAGACTTTTTTATCTTCCTCATATACCATATATACTCTACCAGCAAATCTTTTCCATTCTAATGGAAAACTGTGTCTTAAAATTATCCACTTTCCTCACTTTTATTTCTTTGTCTGTAATAAAAGCCACTATTTTCTCTCACTTGGTCAGCTATAATATTTTCTTAACTGGTTCCCTGCTTCCATTGTTAGACCATGAAGACCATTATCCATACTGTAGCAGCAGAACAATTTTTTCTCAAAACTGATCATTGTTGGAAACGCCTCATAGAATAAATATGTTGTTTCCTTTATTCACAGAACTGTGTGTTAGATCTGTGGGAAGGAATTACAAGACAGCTGCTAAAAAAAAAAAAAAAAAAAAAAAAAAAAAAAAAAAAAAAAAAAAAAAAAACCCACAAAAACAAACCAAAAAAACCCCAAACTGATCATGTCATTCCTCTGTATAAATTTCTTCAATCCCAGTTGCCCTACCACTATCCAATGGCTTATAGCCTTATTTATAGCCTTATAAGGACCTTTGCAATCTCACCACTCTCTACCACCCGTACTTCTTTCACCACTCCTCCTTTTTCACTGAATGCAGCCATATTGAAATAATGTTCCTTCTATGAATTATATAGTTGACTCTTAAACTACATGAGTTTGAACTGTGCAGATCACTGATATGCAGATTTTCAAAATAAATATTGTAAATTCATTTTCTCTTATGATTTTCTTAATAATGTTCCCTGTTCTCTAGCTTACTTTACTTAATAATATAGTATATAACACATATACAAAATATGTGTTAAACTGTTTATGTTATTTACAAGGTTTTCAGTCAGCAGTAGGCTATTAATAGTTATGTTTTAGGGGAATCAAAAGTTTATGTGGATTTTTGACCATGCATGGTATCAACACCTCTAACTACCACATTGTTCAATTATTTACTGTATTTTGCTTCCAAAGAAGCTTCCCTGTGCAGTAAAGATTCTGTCAGCTGTCTGTATTGTGTGTATTCAGATCACTTTGTGCTTATGGTATGGTATTGCAGTTGCTTGTTACATCAGTCAGTGCTGGTCAGGAAAACAGACACCATTGCGAGTATTTTAAGTAGGAGATTCAACATAAGAAATGAGTTGCTTACTAATCGATTAGAAGAGATGGAGGAAAGAATATCAAGAAGATCACTACTAGATTTCAGGTTCAATTTCAGGTTTCAGGAATCAAGAAGTTAATGCTTGCTCCCCCTAACCTCATGCACACCTTCTCCAAGGACAGGGAACAGGAAATAACTGTTGAATATGACCACAACTGCCATGAAGGACTGAGGTTGGTCACTCCTGTACAAGTACCTATAGGCTGCTACAAAAATTTTGAGTCTGTTAAAGACGCTGGTGTCTGCCTGCTGCTCCAGATAAAGGGTAGTATGGCTTCTGTTTCTCTTCTGCATTGTAGTTATGGTTCACAATGGCAGAACCTAAGCCTCTAGCAAGGGAACCCAGAAAAAAATAGTTTCTAGTTTTGCAGTCCCTGTAATTCATTGGAAGTTGGCACCATTCCACTCGTTCTTTTATCTGATACTCCATCAAAACTGAGTTCTGTGAGACTAAGGACTTTGCGTTTCCTATTATGTTCCTGTAGGACCCATTCAAATGCCTTGCCCAATGAGTACTGATGTAATAAAAGAATAATTAGGTCTTTACATTTCATAGATATATTAGTGGCATTATTGTTTATAAAATGAAAATTAATTATAATCTAGATTCTGTTATAAGCATATAAAGCTTTTTATGATTTGTTATATTGATATTTTAACGCACTATTATGCACAGACACTGTGCTAAGCCTCTTTACCTGAATGACTTCATATAATCCTTAAAATAGCTCTATGAAATAGATTCTATCATCTCAGTTTTATAGATGGAGAAATGAAGATTTAGAGATTAAGTAGTTTATCCAAGGTCACAAAGTTTCTAAAGGGATAGGCTGTGTTTGAAACCAAAGATGACTTATTCCAAAACCATTCTCCACTACACCATCTTCAGCTCAGATAAGTTGAAAAACTTGGCCTGATGGCATTTTATTGATTTGTGGGATACATTTATGACATTTTGACTTCAAAAGTCCTTCTGAATTCTCACATTGCATCACTTTAAATGGCGTGTCTCTTGCATAACAAAGAGGTTCTCCTAGATATTTTTCTCAGGAAGGACCAAACACACTTGGCAACTGCCCTTTTTGTAATCCAAAGTGATTACAAACCCATTTTAAAAGTTGCATAGTTAAATATGAGATGCCTAGTTAAATTTGAATTTCAGATAAACAACAGATATCTTTTCAGTATAAGTACGCTCCAAATATTTCATGGAGCATTCTTGTACCAAAAAAAAGCATTACTTATTTTAAATTCAAGTTTATTAGCTTCCCTATAATTTTATTTTTAATATCCTGAAACTAAACCTCATAAAAAGCTGCATTTGTTAATGTAACCCATTCCATTTACTAGATATCACAGTTTACATAGCACTTTTATCACCTTTAACTTACTTAATGCATGCAACAAATTTTTGAGAAATAAATTATTTACTCTATAAATATTACTGAGGATGCTGGGTTCAGAACAGTTAAGAAATGTGTCCATAATCATATAGCTCATTAGTGGTGGAGTTGGCATATAAATCTAAATGTTCCTCACTCCTTGTTTTGTTTTCTCTCCTTAACGGTGCTTCAAAAATAAGCTCACGCATCACCTTCTTTTGGAAACATATCCAGACTACTCCCTAGCCAAAGTCAAATTTGTTGCTCTCTCTTTTATGCTGCCATAGATGTTTGCACATGTCATTATGATGAGATGAAGCACACTGCTTCATGATTGTTTATATGTTGTTCTTAGTGCCAGGACTGCACTTCCTTAAAGAGTTTGATAGGCAGAATAATGGCTCCCAAAAGATGTTCACAGTCAAATCCATGCAACTATGAATATCTTACCTTACATGGAAAAATGAACTTTATAGATGTGATTAAGGGTAAGGACCTTAAGATAGAATAATTATTTTAGGTCATCCAGATAGGCCCAATCTAATAATTTACACTGTTAAAATTGGATAATCCTTCATGGCTGTGGTTAGAAAAGGATGCAATAACAATAGTAGATGAAGTGTCAGAGAGATGCAACTTGTTGGCCTTGAAGATGGATGAAGTGGGCCACCAGCTAAGAAATGCAGACTACTTCTAGAAGCTGGAAAAGACAAACACACAGACATTCCCGAGCTACCAGAAGGAAACAACCCTTAGACACCTTGATTTTAACCCAGTAAGACCCATTTCAAAAGTTTCATTTCCATAAGATAATAAATTTGTGTTGTTTAAAGCTAATAAGTTTGTGGAGATTTGTTACAGAAGTAATAAGAAACAAAAAGAGATAGGTACCATATTTTAGTCACTGTTATATTACCTATAAATAGCAAAGTACCAAGTAAGCACTAATAAGTACTCAGAAATTGTTTTCTGCACAAATAAATGGAAATTACAGCACACTGCTTCATGATCAGAGCATTATGAAGAATGAACCACTAAACTAGGGTATTGGGAAGAGAAATTATCTCTATGCATCTTCTTCCCTCAGCTAATGAGAGTAAACTACCTTCTCTACTTCTTGGCCCAAATGAATGAGTTATTAATATGAATATAGAAAAAAATGGAGCAATAAGTAATGACTCCTGAGCAAACTTTTATATCTTAGCTGTGGTTGTGATCCTGAAGAGAGACCTCACCATAGTTTCTGCAATAATAAAAATAACTACCATTTTTTTTTCAATTATTACTAGAATAGTTGTCAAACTTTGTTGTGCATTCAAATGACTTACAAGACCTGTTTAGAATTGCATATTCCTGGGTCTAGCCTTTTGAGATTCTGGTTCAGCAGGTCAGAGATGGAGACTATGTGATTCCATGGACCATACTACACCCATACTGCCCAGCACTATATTGTGCAGAAGATTATATATATATACTAGAGGCCTGGTGCACGGATTCGTGCACCAGTGGAGTCCCTAGGCCTGGCCTGTGAAACCAGGCTGAAACCAGCTCTCCGACATCCCCCGAGGGGTCCCAGATTGTGAGAGGGCACAGGCTAGGCCGAGGGACCCCACTGGTGCAAGATTGGGGCCAGGGAGGGACCACGGGAGGGCTCCAGTGCATGTCTGGCCCGTCTTGCTCAGTCCTGATTGGCTGGAACCCAGCATCAAGCTAACCTACCAGTTGGAGCGTCTGTCCCCTGGTGATCAGTGCATGTCACAGCAACTGGTCGACTGGTCAACTGTCTGCCCCCTGGTGGTCAGTGCACGTCATAGTGAGCGTTTGAGCGGCCTTAGCATATCATTAGCATATTATGCTTTGATTGGTTGAACGGATGACTGGACAACTGGACACTTAGCATATTAGACTTTTATTATATAGGATATACCACTTCCCTCCTTTTAATATTATCTTCTTGTTCCTGCAAATTGCTCTGGGCAGAATTTCTTTGGTCCTGAGAAGCAACTCTGAGACCAATTTCACTCCTAAGTGAGACAGCAAATGTGAGGGGAATCACTCTTAATTTTTTAATGCATTTCCCATTATGAAAGTATCTGGAGGTCAAGGTAATCTAAGATAAAATACATAATTACATTTTAGAAGTTATCTATCTATTAAGTGAACTTGCATCAGGAACATCAAATGTAACAAGAATATCTCAGAGGAGTTTATTGTGGCATCTTGAAACCAGAAAAGTATAAAGAAAGATCTCTCTCTCTCTCATTAGGCTAATAAGAGAACTTCAATCTTTAATAAACTAGTGGAATAAAAAGTAACAGTCATGAAGAAATGTTTCCAATTTTTGTTTTTAAATGGTGACCTTTTTTCTGCTTAAAAGATATTTGAACACTGATAAAGCTGCAAACAAGAAAATGGCAATTTCCTAAATTTCACTGCCTCAAGATAAGCTATGGCTAAAATTATGATTTATTGCCTTGAATGCCTTGACTATGCATATGTTTGCTAGCTATTTTGGATCAAGCAATATATGCAATTTAATATCAAGCCTTTTTAAAACTTAACATTGTAGGATATATCTGCTCCCCTATGGCCAACTTATAGTAATGAGATTGTTTTTGTTAAGTTATTTCACTTTAAGAGAACTGAGAGGTTTAGAAATCCTCAGAAGAGTCCAAAAAATAACTGCATGATCAAAGGATATACTATCCTTGAAGAGAAGCAATTATGTCTTCCTTGGAGTGTCAGAGGCATTGAGTCACCTGCAGCTGCAGGCTGCTAATCATATTAGACAGAAGTTAATTTTGAGGTAACTTGCTCTCTGGCACCCCTCATGTCAGGCAGTATGGTGGCTCCTTTATTTACAGAGGCATGCAAGTGGCCAATGCCCTATTTAGAGAGTAATGTACATTCCAGGCCTGCCATCCTCAAATGATTGCAAAGCTTTGTTAGAAAATACAGAATTCTAGAATGTTATGACCATAAATCACATTGTTGGAAATTGTCTTGCTCTAAAAGTTTATGGTTGTATGCAGTGCCATTTTTCTTCTGGACTTGAATTTGATGGAATTCCACTAGTCCTCACTAAGAAATATTTTATTTTCATTTTCAATGCAGTCATAAATTGCTGAAAGTATTTTCTCAAGAGGTAAATTAGAATGTAGTAATACCACAACTGAGTCTTAACACTGGAAAATATTCACTGTATATTAAATATACATGGGGACACTTAAAAGAAACATTATTGGATTAAATGTCAACATTGTGTCCATCTTAATGCAAAACTGAAATCTTATGTGATTTGCCTAATCTTTTGGGTCTATTGTTAAAGGGGAAAAAACAAAACACTTTCATTAGCCTATGCTAATGAAAACAAGTTACCACGTTAGAGACATGAGACCTAATCAGAAATGCCAAGTTCTTCATCCCCACATATCTTTTTATATAAATATACTGGAAGTGGCAATTTCATCTGGTTCAGTTCACTTTGGTGGGCACTTGCTAAAGCTTTAGTAAAGTTTACTCCTTTCATTTTTTTCCTAACTTGATAACTTACTTTATTTTTTAAGTTGCATTTATTGGGATGCCATTGGTTCACAAAACAATATAGGTTTCAAGTGTACAACTCACAAAACATCATATTTACACTACATTGTGTGCCCACTGCCCAAAGAAAAGTTTCTTTCTAACCCCATTTATTCACCCTTTACCCACCTCCACCTACTGCTGACCTCCTTTCCCCCTGGGTATCATCACACTGTTGTCTGTGTCATTGTGTTATGTATATATGCTTTTTTGCTTAATACCTTTATTTTTTTTCACCCAGTCCTCCAAAACCTTCCCTTCTGACAGCTTTCAGTCTGTTCTGTGTATGCACGCCTCTGATTCTATTTTGTTTGTCAGTTTATTTTGTTCATTAGACTCCACATGTACGTGAGATCATGTGGCCTTTCCATAACTGGTTTAATTCTCTTAGCATGATAATTTTCAGGTCCATCCATGCTGTTGCAAGGGGTAAAATTTCCTTCTTTTTTACAGACGAGTAGTATTCCATTTTTTAAATGTACCACAGCTTTTTTATCCATTCATCTCCTGATGGGCACTTGGGCTGTTTTCAGGTCTCTGCTATTATAACTTATACCACAATGAACATAAGGGTGCAAAATTGGAATAGAGGGATCAAACCTCAACATAATCAAGGCCATATATGACAAAACTTCAGCCAATATCATACTCAATGGGAAAAACTCAAAACTATTTTCCCTAAGAACAGGAACAAAACAAGGATGTCTACTTTCAACACTCGTATTCAACAGAGTACTGGAAATCTTAGCCACAGCAATCAGACAAGAAGAAAACATAGCCCTGACTGGTTTGGCTCAGTGGATAGAGCATCAGCTTGTGGACTGAGGGGTCCCAGGTTCGATTCCAGTCAAGGGCACGTACCTGGGTTGTGGGTACATCCCCAGTAGGGGGTATGCAGGAGGCAGCTGATCAATGTTTCTCTCTCATTGATGTTTCTAGCTCTCTATCCCTCTCCCTTCCTCTCTGTAAAAAAAATCAATAAAATATATTTTTTTAAAAAGAAGAAAACATAAAAGGCATCTGAATTGGAAAGTAGGAAGTAAAATTTTCATTATTCATAGATGTCATGATATTGTACATAGAAAACCATAAAGACTCCACAAAAAAACTACTAGATTTAATAAATGAATTTGACAATGTAGCAGTATACAAAATTAACATCCAGAAATCAGTGGCATTATTATATACCAATAATGAATTATCAGAAAGAGAAACTAAAAAGAAAAAGTCCTATTTACCATTAGAAGAAAACAATTAAGATACATAGGAATAAACTTAACCGGAAAGGTAAAAGACTTGTACTCAGAAAACTACAGGGTGTTGAAAAAGATAGAAGAAGATACTAACAAGTGCAACAATATACTGTGTTCATGGATTGGTAGAATTAACATCATTTAAATGTCCATACTACCCAAAGCGATTTATAGATTCAATGCAATCCCTTTTAAAATACTAAAGGCACGTCCTAACTGGTTTGGCTCAGTGGATAGAGCATCGGCCTGGGGACTCAAGGGTCCCAGGTTTGATTCCGGTCACGGGCATGTACCTTGGTTGCAGGCACATCCCCAGTGGGGAGTGTGCAGGAGGCAGCTGATCAATGTTTCTCTCTCATCGATGTTTCTAACTCTCTATCCCTCTCCCTTCCTCTCTGTAAAAAATCAATAAAATATATATTAAAAAAATACTAAAGGCATAGTTCATAGATCTAGAACAAATACTGCCAAAATTTATATGAACCAAAAATAGACCTCGAATAGCCCCATCAATCTTGAGAAAGAAGAACAAAGTTTGAGGTATCACAATACTAGATGTCAAAACCATTGTAATGAAAATACCCTGGTACTGGCACAAGAACAGGCATATAGATCAAAGGAACAGAACAGAGAACCCAGAAATCGACCCAAGCTATAATGTTCAATTAATATTTGATAAAGGAGGCAAGAACATACAATAAAATAAAGACAGTCTCTTCAATAAATGGTGTAGGGAAAATTAGACAGATACATGCAAAAAAAAAATGAAACTAGACAACCAACTTACACCATACACAAGAATAAACTCAAAATGGATAAAAGACTTAAATGTTACTTGTGAAATCATAAAACTTCTAGAAGAAATCATAGACAACAAAATCTCAGACATCTTTCTTAGCAATGTTTGCAGACACATGTCCTAGAGCAAGGGAAAAAAGACAAAATAAACATATTGGAATACATCAAAATAAAAAGCTTCTGCAGAGTAAAACAAACCATCAACAAAACAAAAAGAGAGCCTACTGTATGAGAGAGCATATTTGGCAATGATACATCTGATAAAGGGTTAATATCCAAAATACATGAAGAACATACAAATTAACAAAAGGAAGACAAACAACCCAATTTTTAAAGAAATGGACAAAGGACCTAACTAGACACTTCTCCAAAGTGGACATACAGATAGCCAAGAGACATATGAAAACATGCTCAACATCACTAATCATCAGAGAGGCATGAATTAAAACAACAATAAGGTATCACCTCACACTTGTCAGAATGGCTACCATCAACAAATCAACTAATGACAAGTGCTGCTGAGGATGTGAAGAAAAGAGAACCCTAGTACACTGTTGATGGGAATCCAGACTGGTGCAGCCACTGTGGAAAACAGTGTGGAGTTTCTTCAAAAGATTAAATATGGAAATGCCATTTGACCCAGTGGTCCCACTTCTAGAAATATATCCTAAGATACCTGAAACACCAATCAGAAAGAGTATATGCACCCTATATACATAGCAGTGCAATTTATAATAGCTGAGATCTGGAAATAGCCCAAGTGCCCATGGATAAAAAAGCTGTGGTACGTTTAAACCATGGAATACTGGGGGAGGACACCAGTGGCACAGAGACCACGCCATCTTGAAGAACAGAACTGCTTTAGACTAGGATCCTAGCCTTGCCACCACCCAGTCTGGTCCCAGTAGCAAACTGGAACCCTACAGCCGCTCTGGTAGAAGACCTGCGACCATAGCTGCAGACCCAGGGACACCAAGACTCCAGGCACCCCGGCCACAGATTTCTGTGAGTCACAAAGCCAATCCCCCTCCCCTGCCGCCCCCACAGCAGCATAGGAACTGCCAGACCCTGGCTGCACAATAGGGCTTTCTGCACAGACTCAGCAGCAGCAGCTCTGCTTGACTTTGGGCCTTGGTGTCAGAAACTGGAAGTTTGTTTCCCCGCAACCAGGCTCCGCGGGCTGGGAGACTGTGCTGAATTTGAGCCGAGGTGCACATCCTTGGGGAAACTGTTTTCTGTGACCAGATACCACGCCCACGCAGGGCGGGGAGACAGCACTGAATTTGAGTCTGGTCCTGCACAAACTCGGGAAATTTGTTTGCGGGACTAGGTTCCACACCCAGGAAGGGAGACTGTGCTGAATTTGAGCCTGGGTGAGCATCCTTGGGGAAACTTTTCTGGGACCAGATCCCGCACCCACACAGGGCAAGAAGACAGCACTGAGTTTGAGTCTGGACGTGCGAACTCGGGGAATTTGTTTCCCGTGACTGGGCTCCGTGCCCAGGTGGAGAGACTGTGCTGAGTTTGGGCCTGGGTGTGCATTGTTGGGGAGACTGTTTTCTGTGACCAGGTCCTGTGCCCATGCAGGGAGACAGCACTGAATTTGGGCCTGGGGGTGCAGACCGGGGGAATTTGTTTCCGACGACCAGACCCAGCACCATAACAGAGAGGCTGCGCTGAATTTGAACCTGGACTTTTGAACCCTGGGAGCTTGTTGCCCTAGCCCAGGCTCCGTGCCCAGGCGGGGAGAGTGTGCTGAATTTGAGCCTAGGTGCGCAACCTTTGTGAGATTGTTTTCTGCAACCGGGTCCTGCACCCATGCAGGGGAGACAGCGATGAATTTGAGCCGGGGGGCACGAACCCGGTAAGTTTGCTTCCCATGACCAGACTCGGCACCCAAACAAGAAGATTGCACTGAATTTGAACCTGAAAGTGCAAACTCGGGGAGTTTTTTCCTTGCGACCAGACCCCATGACCACACAGGGGGGCAGCACTAAATTTGAACCTGGGTGCATGGACATGGGGAGTCTGCTTCCTGCAGTGCACACCCGCTTGACCAGATCCCACACTCACATGGAGCAGCAGTGCCACCTGACTTTGATTCAGGACAAGCACACACAAAAGGCTGTTTTCCACAGGGCAGGAGTGGACCTCCTGCCAACACAGTACAACTGTGCAACCCGGTTTCCCAAGCACATCAGGGACCCTGAATCTCCACGCAAGAGGCAGCAATGAACACCAGTGACTAGACCAGCCATGGGCAAACTACGGCCCGCGGGCTGCATCCGGCAAGTTTGAAATGAATAAAAATAAAAAAAAAAGACCATACCCTTTTATGTAATGATGTTTACTTTGAATTTATATTAGTTCACACAAACACTCCATCCATGCTTTTGTTCTGGCCCTCCGGTCCAGTTTAAGAACCCATTGTGGCCCTTGAGTCAAAAAGTTTGCCCACCCCTGGACTAGACTCTGTTTCTCATTGTGTGCACCTGGGATCCCTGATTCCCAGTACATTCACACTAAGAGCCAGCAACTCCAATTCTTGGCGCATGTGCATATAGGGACCCTGATTCTTGTTGCCATATAGCACCAAGCAACAGAGACTCTGATACTTGATTCTCAGAGTGGACACAGGGAGCCTCTGACCCCTGACATGCACTAGGAGACTTTGATTTTTGGCACACCCCAGCAGGTTCTCTGTTTCAACGTGGTGCAGGCAGGGTCCCCAATTCTAGGTGCGCACATGAGGCCACAATAAGCACCTAAAACTTACACCCGGGGTGAGCGTGGCTCCCACCAAACACACAGCAGCCACAAGTCTTGGTGTCAGAGCTCTTCAGTGACACCTGGGGGGTGCAAAACTCCCACTGCACATGGCCCAGGCCCCTGCAACTTGACATTTGAACCTTCTGGTGATAGTCAGAATGGGGAGGCAACGAAACAATCCTCAGAGGAAAGAAAAGGAGGAATCGCCAAGAAAGGAAATAAGTGAAACGGAAGCATGCAGCATGACAGAACAAGAATTCAGAGAAATGGTCATACAGTTCATACACGGGATAGACAAGAAAATCAATAACCTATGCAAAAATCAGGAAGAAATGAAAAATGATATAGCTGCAATCAAAAACACCATGGAAGGCTTCAGTAGTAGACTAGAAGAAGCAGAGGACTGAATTAGTGAGTTAGAAGATAAAGTACAGAAAAAAAGCCCAATCTGAACAGCAACTAGAGGAAAAAAATAAAAAGCAGGAGGAGAGCCTAAGGGAGCTTTTTGACAATGAAAAATGAAATAACATATGTACAATAGGGCTCCGAGAAGGACAATAAGAGAAACAAGGATTAGAAAATTTATTTGAAGAAATAATGACAGAAAACTTCCCTGATGTGGGGAAGAAAAAGTTACACAAGTACAGAGAGTCCCAAGCAAGGTGAATCCCAAAAGACCCACACCAAGACAACCATAATTGCAATGGCAAATGTTAACGACAAAGAGAGGATCTTAAAGGATGCAAGAGAGAGACAGAGAGTTACCTACAAAGGATCCCCCATCAGATTATCAAATGATTTCTCAACAGAAACACATCAAGCTAGAAGGGAATGGAAGTAGATATACAAAATGATGCAAAGCAAATGACTGAATCCAAGAATACTCTATCAAGCAAGACTATCAATCAAATTTGAAGGGGAAATCAGGAGCTTCGCAGACAAAAAAAAGGCTAAGGGAGTTTATCACTACCAAGTCAGCAATGCAAGAAATGCTAAAGGGAGTGCTGTAAAAAGAAGAAATAAGAAGGTAAGAAGAAACACAGGCTCAAAAAAAAAATAAAAATGCCTACAAATAAGTACCTTTCAATAATAACTTTAAATGTAAATGGACTAAATACTCCAATCAAAAGGCAGTGAGTAGCTGAGTAGATAAAAAAACATGACCCATATATATGCTGTCTACAAGAGAACCACCTCAGAACAAGGGACTCACACAGACTGAAAGTGAAGGGATGGAAAAATATCTTTCAGGCAAATGGAAATGATAAAAAAGCTGGGGTAGCAATACTTATATCAGACAAAATAGACATCAAAGTGAAGGCCATAACAAGAGATAAGGAATGCCACTTCATAATACTAAAAGGATCAATACAACAAGAGGATATAACCCTGATGAACATATATGCACCAATGCTGGAGCACCCAAATACATAAAAAAAAAAGTCCTGGAAGATATCAAGGGAGAGATCGATAGCAATACAATCATAGTAGGGGACTTAAATACACCACTGACATCACTGGATAAATCCTCTAGATAAAAACTCAGCAAAGAAACAGCAATCCTAAAGGACTCACTAGATCAGATGGACTTAATTGACATCTTCAGAACATTTCACCCCAAAGCCACGGAATATATGTTCTTCTCAAGTGCACATGAGACATTTTCAAAAATAGACCACATATTGGGTCACAAGCAAAGTCTCCCCAAATTCAAGAAGATTCAAATCATACCAAGCATCTTCTCAGACCACAATGGCATAATATTATAAATAAACTATAATAAAAACAATCCAAAACACTCAAACACTTGGAAGCTGAATAGCATGTTATTAAATATTGATTGGGTTACCAATGAGATCAAAGAAGAAATTAAAAACATCCTGGAAATTAATGACAATGAAAACACAACAATGGGACACAATGAAAGCAGTCCTGAGAGAGAAGTTTATAGCTCTACAGGCCTACCTCAAAAAACAAGAAAAAATGGTAGTAAAACATCTAACTCTACAACTCAAAGAATTAGAAAGAGAGCAACAAGAAAAGCCCAGAGTGAGCAGAAAGAAGGAGATAATAAAGATTAGAGCAGAAATAAATGACATAGAGACAAAAAAAAAAAATACAAAAGATCAATGAAACCAAGAGGTGGTTCTTCAAAAGGATAAACAAGATTGATGAACCTCTAGCCAGACTCACCAAGAAGCAAAGAGAGAGGACCCAAATAAACAAAATCAGAAATGATAGAGGCAAAAAAACAACAGACCCCACAGAAATACAAATGATTGTTAAAAAATTCTATGAAAAACTCTACTCCAGCCGAGGCCGGTTTGGCTCAGTGGATAGAGCGTCGGCCTGCGGACCGAAGGGTCCCAGGTTCGATTCCGGTCGGGGGCATGTGCCTGGGTTGCGGGCATATCCCCAGTGGATGTGCAGGAGGCAGCTGATCGATGTTTCTCTCTCATCGATGTTTCTAACTCTCTGTCTCTCTCCCTTCCTCTCTGTAAAAAATCAATAAAATATATTTAAAAAAAAAAACAAAAAAAACTCTACTCCAACAAACTAGACAACATGGAGGAAATTGACATATTCCTAGAAAAATACAACATTCCAAAACTCAATCAAGAAGAATCTAAAAATCTCAATAGGCTGATAACTATGGAAGAAATTGAAGCAGTAATCAAAAAGCTTCCAGCAAACAAAAGCTCAGGGCCAGACAGCTTCACAGTGGAGTTTTACCAAACATTCAAGGAAAAACTAAAACCTATCCTCCTCAGACTATTCCAAAAAATTCAAGAGGAAGGAACACTTCCAAGCTCATTCTATGAAGCCAACATCACCCTAATACAAAAACCAGATAAAGACAACATAATGAAAGAGAATTACAGGCCAATATCCCTCATGAACATAGATGCCAAAATCCTCAACAAAATCCTAGCAAATCGGATCCAGCAGTACATCAGAAAGATCATACACCATGATCAAGTAGGATTTATCCCAGGGAAGCAAGGATGGTACAATATCAGCAAATCAATAAGTGTGATACATCACATAAACAAATTGAGAGAAAAAAATCACATAGTCATATCAATTGATGAATAAAAAGCATTTGACAAAATCCAAAAGCCATTTTTGATAAAAACTCTCAACAAGGTGGTAATAGAAGGATCACTTCTCTACATAATAGAAGCCATATTGACAAACCCACAGCCAACATCATACTCAATGGGCAAAAACTATAACCATTTCCCTTAAGGACAGTAACAAGACAGGGATGCCCACTCTCACCACTCCTGTTCGACATAGTACTGGAAGTATTGCCATTGCGATTAGACAAGAAGAAGAAATAAAAGACATCCAAATTGGAAAAGAAGAGGTAAAACTCTCCTTATTCTCAGATGACATGATATTGTAAGTAAAAAACCCTAAAGACTCTATGAAAAAACTATTAGACTTAATAAATAAATTCGGCAATTTAGCAGGATACAAAATTAATGCCAAGAAATCTAGGGCATTTCTATAAACCAATGGTGAACTTAAAGAAAGAGAGACTAAAAAAGCAATCCCATCTACCATCACACCAAAAAAATTGAGATACCTAGGAATAAACTTAAATAAAGAGGTAAAAGACCTCTACTCAGAAAACTACAGGACATTGAAAAAAGAGATAGAGGAAGACATAAACAGATGGAAGAACATACCATATTCATGGATTGGTAGAATCAACATCATTAAAATGTCCATACTACCCAAAGCAATGTATAAATTCAACGCACTCCCCATTAAAATACCAACGGCATATTTCAACTGCCTGATACCGGCATAAGAACAGACATATGGATCAATGGAATAGAATAGAGAACCCAGAAGTAGACCTGAACCAGTATGCTGAACTAATATTTGACAAAGGAGGCTAGAACATACAATGGAGTCAAGACAGTCGCTTCAATAAATGGTGCTGGGAAAACTGGACAGATATATGCAAAAAAAATGAAACTAAGCCACCAACTTACACCACACACAAAAATAAACTCAAAATGGATAAAGGACTTAAATATAAGATGGGAAACCATAAAAATACTAGAGGAATCCAAAGGCAACAAAATCTCAGACATATGCCGAAGCAATTTCTTCACCGATACAGCTCCTAGGCCCTAGGGACCTGGTCAGTAAACTGCAGCTCGCGAGCCACATGCGGCTCTTTGGCCCCTTGAGGGTGGCTCTTCCTAAGCCTTAGGAGTACCCTAATTAAGTTAATAACAATGCACTTACCTATATAGCTTAAGTTTAAAACTTTGGCTGTCAAAAGAAATTTCAATCATTATACTGTTGATATTTGGCTCTCTTGACTAATGAGTTTGCCGATCACTGCCCTAGGGCATTGGAAACTAAAGAGAAAATAAACAAATGGGTCTACATCAAAATAAAAAAGCTTCTGCACAGCAAAATAAACCATCAACAAAACAACAAGAAAGCCCATTGCATGGGAAAACATATTTGCCAATGTTATCACCAATAAGGGTTTAATCTCCAACATTTACAAGGAACTCATACAACTTAACAAAAGGAAGATAAACAATTCAATCAAAAAATGGGCAAAGGACCTAAATAGACACTTTTTGAAAGAGGACATTCAGAAAGCCAACAGGCATATGAAAACATGCTCAAATCACTAATTATCTGAGAGTTGCAAATTAAAACAACAATGAGGTACCATATCACACCTGTCAGACTGGCTATCATCAACAAATCAACAAACGACAAGTGCTGGAAAGGATGTGGAGAAAAGGGAACACTTGTGCACTGCTGGTGGGAATGCAGACTGGTGTAGCCACTATGGAAGACAGTATGGAGTTTCCTTAAAAAGATATAAAAGGAACTCCCATTTGACCCAGTGATCCCACTTCTAGGAATATATCCCAAGAAACCCAAAACACCAATGAGAAAGGATATATGCATCCCTATGTTCATAGCAGCACAATTTACCATAGCTAAGATTTGGAAACAGCCTAAGTGCCCATCAGCAGATGAATGGATTAGAAAACTGTGGTACATCTACACAATGGGATACTATGCTGGTGTAAAAAATAAGGAATTCTTACCATTTGCAACAGCATGAATGGAACCGGAGAGCATTATGCTAAGTGAAATAAGCCAGTCAATGAAAGAAAAATACCACATGATCTCACTCATTTATGGATAATAAAGACCATTATAAACTGATTTACAGAAATAGATACAGAGGCAGAGCAGCATTGAACAGAGTGTCAAACTATAGCGGGAAGGCCAGGGAGGGTTGGGGCGGGGGGGCGGGGGTGGGTTTAAGAGATCAACCGAAGGACTTATATGCATGCATATAAGCATAAACAATGGACACAAGACACTGGGGCGTAAGGGAGGTGGGGGGAAGATCAAGGGGGGGGGGGAAAGGACACATATGAAATACTCTTTGCAATAAAACAAAATTAAAAAAAACAAACCACGAAATACTATGCAGCTGTAAAAAGGAAAGAACGCTTACCCTTTGAGACAGCATGGATTGTCCCGGAGAGTATTTTGCTAAGCAAAATAAGCTAGTCAGAGAAATCCAGATCTCACTCTTATGTGGAATCTAATGAACATCATAAACTGATGAACAAAATAGATCCAGAGACATAGAAGCATAGAACAGACTGATGAATTTCAGAGGAAAGGTGGCGGTGGGTGAGTGGATGGGAAGAGAGCAACCAAAGAACTTGTATGCATATAGGCATAACCCAAGGACACAGACAATAGGGTAGTGAAGAGCTGGGGAAGCATCTGGAACAGGCTAGAATGGGTCAGTGGGGGGGGGGGGGAAGGGGAACATATGTAATACATTTAACAAAAAAGATTATTTTTTAAAAAAGAAGAGTGTACCATCAAGTCTTAGATGAATTTCCAGTCTTCCCTACAGGTTTTGGACTTGCCAGCCCCACAAATACATGAGCAAATTTCTTAATTTTCTCCTCTTACAATTAAAGTATTTTAATACATATCCATATTAATAAATGGGTAATATGTTAATTAAACTGGATATCTTCCAGACATCCTTCTGGACAAAGCCACAGTGGTGGGGGCCAAGGCAGAGGTAGTTAAGGGCAATCAGGCCAGCAGGGGAGGGCAGTTAGGGAGCAATTTGGCCAGCAGGGGAGCAGTTAAGGGCAATCTGGCTGACAGGGGTCAGTTAGGGGGCGATCAGGCCAGCAGGGGAGCAGTTAGGGGGTGATCAGGCTGGCAGGGGAGGGCAATTAGAAACAATCAGGCAAGCAGGGGAGGGCAGTTAGGGGCGATCAGGCCAGCAGACAGAGGTAGTTAGGGGTGGTCAGGCAGGCAGGCAGGCAAGCAGTTTGGGGCCACAGTCCCGGGTTGGAGAGGGTGCAGGCCGGCATGAGGAACCCCCACTCCCTGTGCACAATTTTGTGGACTGAGCCTCTAGCAATAAAGTTAATATAGTTAATATATTATTAAATTGTATTATATACTATCTTATGGGTTATTGATTCTGTTTGTCTGGAAAACCCTAACTGATACACCTTGCCTCTTATGCAAAGTGGAGTCTTGGAAAAAAAATAGATTGTATTTGGTTATTTTATAAATTGTATTGAAAGCCTCATCTTAACTTCTGACATTTCTTCTGACTACTGGGGGATGAGTAGCCCTAAAAGAAAAATAGCCAATGTTTTTAATGTGTTTGTGTTTCTGTTTTTGTTTTGGCTTGAAAACTAGCCCTTCATTCTCCTCTTACGATCAATTTACTATTCCTTATAGCTTTTCACTTCATATTCAGCACTTCACACACCTCCCTGGAGGGAGTTTCCACTCCAGTAGCTCTTTCTTTTCTCTCCCATATCTCCTGGTGGCTATCTTATCATAACCATTTATTAATCATGGAAATCATTTTACAAATCAGCCTGGGAAGAATATCATGGCCATTGGCTATAGCACAGTAAAAGTCCAATGTAAGATCTTTACAACAAGTTTTTTGCACCACAGATCTCCTGTCCTCTGTACAATTGGAAGAAACCAGAGATTTGTTAGCAATCTGCATACATGTAGGGAGGTTCAGAGCATTATTACATGGAGGAATTCTGGAAAGCCCTAAGGCAGCGGTTCTCAACCTGTGGGTCGCGACCCCTTTGATGGTCGAACGACCCTTTCACAGGGGTCGCCTAAGACCATCCTGCATATCAGATATTTACATTACAATTCATAACAGTAGCAACATTACAGTTATGAAGTAGCAACAAAAATAATTTTATGGTTGAGTCACAACATGAGGAACTGTATTTAAAGGGCCAGAAGGTTGAGAACCACTGCCCTAAGGCCTGACTAAACTATACCTGTCCCTTCATTACTGCAGAAGCTATCTGCCCTGTTCTTAGACAAAGTGCTTGATTTCTTACCAATGGATATTGGCGTCTTAAGAAATTTTCATCTACTCCAGCAGCATAGCTCAGGAAAGCCAATTAATTAAACTAGTTTTCCAGCTGATAAATTGATGCATTACCACTGTTTCTGCAAAGCTCAAATTAGAAGCATATTGTGTCTGATGGCCTGGTCATCTCTCACTGTACACTCTAATTTGCTAGAGAGGAAGAAAGAAAACAAGAATTAAACCTGGGAATAGTGATGGCAGGGGACTTGTGAAAGCTTTGAAAGCATTTATTGAATACTGACTATGTGCCAAGGTAAGAGTGTCACATTAACTCATTTGAGACTCACAGAAACCCTGTGAGGTAGATTTTAATATTATCACAATTTTATGAATAAGGAAATAGGCTCAGAGAAGTTGAATTACTTTCCCAAGGAGATTCAGCTACTTAGTGGCAGAACTGGCAGGGAAAACTAAGCAACAGTAATAGCTATGTTCTGAACCTCTGCACCCTCAGCAGATCGACTTTCTGCTGATACTGTGACTTTTCCTAAATCCTCTTATTACCCATTTCTCTCTACTCCACCACACATCAGGAAGCCTTTCTCTATTGTCATGATAATTTGTTATACTATGTTTATCTCTCTTTCTTTTGTGTCAACCCCAATTGCTAAGTAATGTAACCAAATTACAATGATAGCAAAATGTGTGTATTTGCAACCTACCTGTAGTGGCTAGGGCAGAGTCCATCATAATGAAGGCATGAGAAAGGTTTGTGTTTGGTTCCTTGGTTGCAATTGCAACTGATGAAGCTTAAAACCTCTGAAGTACAATGGCTTTAATCTCAGCTGCTCTGTAGCTGATCCTGCCAGACTGCTTTGAAGTGGAAAAAAAAATCTACAGTTACCTGTAGGATATGGAGAGTGCTAGAAGGGACTGGGAGTTCATGGGACCAGTTAAGTTGCTATTGCTAGAATCCAGGTATGACTTATGATGAGAGTTTGAACTAGGGCAGAGGAAGTGCACCTGAAAGCAAGGGGGCAGAGATAACAGATTCTAAATGGTTAAGTTTCACAGGACATGAAAACATTTTGAAAGTTGGAGATGAGGAAGATGGAGAATTTTAGGGCAAATCATTAATTTCTGTTTGTTTTTTTTTTTATATATTTGTGGATAGTGGTACCATTTACAAATGGAAGACATGGAAACAGGAGCAGAGGTGTCAGTTTTATCTTATCAAATTCTCTTGACAACCCATAATTAGGAGGGAATCCAGACAGAGAAAATGAAAAAAGTGCAGAGATGACAATTAATAAGGCCTGTTTATAAAACAACAAATGTATTGGTGTGATTGAAGTGCAGGATGCATGTTGAGGGAGAAATGTGAGATGAGATTGGAAAGGTAGGGAGAGACTAGATCAAGTAGGGCTTTTAAAGACATGATAAGGAATTTTGCCTTTATTCTTAGAATAAATGAAATATTATGAATAAGTTTTACACATAGAAGAGACTTGATTATAAAGTTTTTATTTTAGAAAATTATCTCTATGGTGCAGAGGCAGGCATAGGAATGGAGTAATAATAAAATGGGGAAGCTGTGGAGGTAGCTCAGCTAAGAGATGATGGTGATTGGGATTAGAAGAGTGGTGGTGGAGATTGAGAGGGTAGAATGAGAGAGATGTTAAAGGTACCATGGGCAATACTTGTTGATGACTTTGATGTAGAGGAGTAGAAAACTGGGAATCAAGGGTAACTATTAGGTTTCAGCTTGGACAACTAGATTGATGTTGGTACCATTTAATAATATGGAACCAGAGTGATAAAAATGGATACATTTGTGTCATCACCATTTTCCCTCTGTTAGGAGTATCCTTTGATCTCTGCCTTTTCTTCACTGCCCACAAGCAATCGCTGATCCCTCTTTGCTATAAGACCTTAGAGAATTATCATCTGGATTAGAGGCCCGGTGCACAAAAATTTGTGCACTTGGGGAGGGGGTGTCCCTCAGCCCAGCCTGTGCCCTCTTGCAGTCTGGGACCCCTTGAAGGATGTCCACCTGCTGGCTTAGGCCCGCTCCCCAGGAGATTGGGCCTAAGCTGGCAGTCAGATATCCATCTGGCAGCCTGGGAGCCCTCGGGGGATGTCCACTTGCCAGCGGGGAGCAGGCCTAAAATGCAATAGGACATCCTTAACACTGCTGAGGAGGCGGGAGAGGCTCCTGCCACCACCGCTATGCTGGCAGCCATCAGCCTGGCTTGTGGCTGAGCAGAGCTCCCCCTGTGGGAGTGCACTGGCCACCATGGGGCATCTCCTGCATTGAGCATCTGCCCCCTGGTAGTCAGTGTGTGTCATAGTGCCCAGTTATTCCCAGTTGTTCTGCTGTTAGGGTCAATGTGCATATGACCCTTTTATTATATAGAATAGAGGCCTGGTGCATGGGTGGGGGCCAGCTGGTTTGCCCAGAAGGGTGTCCCGGATCACGGTGGGGGTCCCCACTGGGGTGCCTGGCCAGCCTGGGTAAGGGGCTGAGGGCCATTTTCAGGGTGAGGGTCCCCACTGGGGTGACTGACCAGCCTTGGTGAGGGGCTGAGGGCCTTTTTCAGACTAGCCAAACCCCCCGGTGACCCAAGCTCCAGCCTCTTCTTTTTTTCTTTTTCTGGTATTTATTTATCTTCTATAATTGAAACTTTGTAGCCCTGAGTAGAGCCCAGGTCCAGCCAGGGCAAGTGGGAAGCTTGGCTTCCTCCATCGCTGGGGCAACCCAAGCCTCCTGCTCGCTCCAGATCCATGGCCATGCCAGCTGGAAGCAGGTATCTTGGATTTATTTATCTTCTATAATTGAAACTTTGTAGCCTTGAACATAGCCCAGGGCTGGCCAGGGCATGAGGGAAGCTTGGCTTTCTCCATTGCTAGGGACAACCCAAACCTCCTGCTTGCTCAAGCTCTGTGGTGGAAGCCATCTTAGTTGGGTTAATTTGCATACTTGTTCCTGATTGGCTGGTGGGCGTGGCTTTTGGGTATGGCTTTGAGCGTAGCAGAGAAACAGTTAATTTGCATGTTTCTCTTTTATTATATAAGATATTGTATACCATATCTCTATGGTACTACTACTATGGTACTCTACTGCCCACTTGGGCAGTGGAGAGGTATGTGTTTTGGGGACCATGAGCATTTGATTTCTTCTTTTCCATTCAATAATGACTATATAGGAGAAAGAAAGAACTTGAGGTTAGAAAGAACATCTAAGTCTAGGCATTGGATGATCTGACTATTGTAGAGATAATTCTTGGTTTGTTCTGATAGTACCCTTATCATTCTCAAAAATCCATCTAACCTTTATATTTTTGCTTTCCCATATCTGTACAATATGCTTCCCTCTAACTGGATGCACACAAGCACATGTGCACACATACATACATACATACATACACACACATGCACACACACATATACACACATCTTAATCCATTTCCCTTTCTTCTTCTCATTGTTCCTTGCTTTTCAGAATGTCCTTTACTCTCCAATCCCCAGTCTTTGCTAAAGTTCTTTTTCTAACTTCCTCATTTCCATTTATCAAATCCTATCCATCCTTTCTATACTAATTTTAATCATATTTGCTCTAAGAACCATTGTAGCTCTCCCTATCAGAATTAATCTACATCTTATAGCAATTTCTTTAAATATATTTTATAGCATTTATTGTAATGTTCTCAGTCATTTGTGTGTGGGCTATGTACTTTGATAGTTTGGAAGCTAATAGAGGATAACAGCCAATTCAAATACAACTGTGTATTTTACAACTAACCCTTTGACACAACCATGGTTGGCAGTCAATCAGTATTATGGAATTTAAATGACTATCTCCCAAATGACCTAGCACCGTGGTCGACAAACTGCAGCTTGCGAGCCACATGCGGCTCTTTGGCCCCTTGAGTGTGGCTCTTCCTAAGCCTTAGGAGTACCCTAATGAAGTTAATAACAATGTACCTACCTATATAGTTCAAGTTTAAAAAATTTGGCTTTCAAACGAAATTTCAATCATTGTACTGTTGATATTTGGCTCTGTTGACTAATGAGTTTGCCAACCACTGACCTAGCACAATAAAGGCACATATTGTTCAGCATTTTTTGGTATTAAGTGAAATCTCACCATTAACCTTATCACCATGAAAAATTTACTCTTTTATTTCTTCACTCTTATTAAAACTATTATATATATATATACTAGGGGCCCGGTGCATGAAATTCGTGCACTGGGTGTGTGGGGGGGGGAGTGTCCCTCAGCCCAGCCTGCCCCCTCTCACATACTGGGAGCCCTCAGGCGTTGACCCCCATCACCCTCCAATCGCAGGATCGGCCCCTTGCCCAGGCCTGACGCCTCTGACAGAGGCGTCAGGCCTGGGCAGGGGACCCTCATTTCCCCCCATCACTGGTTCTGCCCCCAGCCCAGGCCTGAGGCCTCTGGCCCAGGCATCAGGCCTGGGCAGGGGACCCCCAGACCCCTCCGATTGCTGGCTCTGAGCCTTGCCCAGGCCTGATGCCTCGGCCAGAGGCATAGACCCCCATCACCCTCCGATCGCCTGATCGGCCCCTTGCCCAGGCCTGATGCCTCTGACAGAGGTGTCAGGCTTGGAAAGGGGACTCCTATCTCCCCCCGATCACTGGCTCTGACCCCCGCCCAGGCCTGAGGCCTCTGGCCCAGGAATCATGCCTGGGCAGGGGACCCCCATCTCCCTCTGATCGCTTGCTCCACCCCCCGCCCAAGCCTGACTCCTCTGACCCAGGCTTCAGGCCTGGGCAAGGGGACCCTCATATCCCCCCAATCCCCGGCTCCGCCCCCACCCAGGCCTGATGCCTCAGCCAGAGGAGTTGACCCTCATCACCCTCCGATCACCAATCACCGGATCGGCCCCTTGACCAGGCCTGAGGCCTCCGGCAGAGGTGTCAGGCCTGGGCAGGGGACCCCCAGCTCCCCGCGGTTGCAGGCTCTGCCCCTGCCCAGGCCTAACGCCTCTGGCCTAGGCGTCCGGCCTGGGCAGTGGGGACCCGCAGTGGCAGCGGGGGATGCCGCGATCGTGGGCTTCGCTTTAGGCCCAGGCAAGGGACCCCTAGCTCCTGGGACTGCCAGCTTCGACCGTGCCCAGCTCCCATCGCTGGCTCCACCCCTACTTCCTGCTATCACTGGCCAGGGCGGCAAAGGTGCCTGATTCTCCGATCATGGCTGGGGGACAGGGCAAAGGCGGCCCCAGGGCCGCCTTTGCCCTGCCCCCCAGCTCTTAGCTCCCCCCTGGGTTTCCGATCACTGTCAGTGGCAGGGGGCTTCTTCCTGCTTTCCCTTTCGCCTCCCTGCATTGTGCCTACATATGCAAATTAGCCGCCATCTTGTTGGCAGTTAACTGCCAATCTTAGTTGGCAGTTAATTTGCATATAGCCCTGATTAGCCAATGAAAACAGTATCGCCCTACGCCAATTACCATTTTTCTCTTTTATTAGTGTAGATAATATCTTATATATATATATATCTTATTTAAAAGGCCCGTGGTCATCATGCCATAATGTTCTCACAACCAAACAAGCAGCAGCTCTCATGGCGGGTGGTGCAGGGCGCAAGCTACTAATGGTGGAGAGCCAGGAGTAGCAAAGGACGGGGCAGCGAGCTACTAGCAGCGATGGGAGGGGCGGCCAGCTAAGGCAAGCAGAAGAGAGCTACTCGTGCACAATTTCGTCCGTGCTGGGCCTCTAGTGTGTGTGTGTGTGTGTGTGTGTGTGTGTGTGTGTGTGTGTGTGCATTTCTTTTTTTCCTAGAAAATTGCAGGTGCATTGAACTTTTTTCCTTGGAGACTAATTTGTGCTATAGTAAATACTGATGATTTTAAATATCTGTAATAAACAAAGATAAAATGGTACTGCTTGGAATCAAGTCCACATGTAACTGTGGTTATCTAAAGACAGCAAAAAGAAAAAACATGTGACAAGGCATACAAATATATAGACTCTTCCTCTAATACAATCTCTCTGTACCTCTCTTATTTTTATCCTTAACAATAACTGAACAAACAATACAGAACACTGTGTGTGTGTGTGTGTGTGTGTGTGTGTGTGTGTGTGTGGTGTTGGCACATGGCTTCGACTAGAACTCTTAAGATTCCCCTTGCCATTTATGTACTATTTTAATCCTATTCATAAAAAACAGGTATCTACAGATTGGCTCACTTCAGTATCTGATTTATGACATTAACAATCCAAATAATATTGGGTCTCTTTGGCAACATTATTTATTTAACATTTTATGACCATTTCATGAATTTTGTCTCTTCTATTCATATCCATTCACCATTTGAGTTTTCAATAAATACTAAATGTGGCATAGTGCTCTTGTCATAATTTGAAATGTAAATAGTACAAACATACTGATGGAGACTTGACATAATGGTTAGTTCGGATTGCCCCTCATTTTTCACTGCATTTAAATATTTGTTTTTTTTCTCACTGTCTTATTTTGGTAGCATCCCATATCAAATGGTTTTAAAACATCCAAGAGGGCTGGGTAGATAGATTGGATTACTTTGAATAGCCCATCCAAATAGCAAACCACTTTCCTTACCTATTACCGGTGAGCTGGTAAATATAAGTAATTCACACTTGTGTGGAAGCAAAAGGTTATTTTACATGGCCTCCCTACTCCATATGTGAAATGATTTAGTACCACTGCAGTAGGCAAACAAAGACAGCCTATTCAGTTGTTACAAATTGATCACCCAATAGATTTTGATAAATTGCCACCACCTATGTGTGATGGAAATACTGAATGCTGAATTTGGTTAGGCTAGTACATAATTTACTGAAACATATCTTGTATGCTAATGCAAATTTTGAAATAACTATGACCAAAGAACAATTATTTGTGTGTGTTTTTTTCACCTTTTGCAGCTTGTCTCCTTATGGTGCTTTATTATCAAAGTGAACCATGTAAGTTTAAAAAGTATAGAAGAATGCCTAGATTTTTTCATTTGAAGATCTAAAAATGAATTATAAACTATTTTAAGCCTATAGCTCTTAGATACTTAAAGTTATGTCAAATAATTAAGTACCATTTAGAATTTAAGCCACTAGATAATGTATTCAGTCTCACAATACCACTGCATGAGAAAGGAGAAGGGATGAGGAAGTACAAATTGGTAGTTACAGAATAGTCACAAGGATGTAAAGCACAGCATAAGGAATATAGTCAAAAATACTGTAATAACTATGTATGGTGTCACATGGGTATTAGATTTATCGGGAAGATCACTTTGTAAATCATGTAAATGTCTAACCACTATGTTGTACACTTGGAATTAATATAAAATGATATTGTGTCAACTGTAATTGGAAAAAAAGCCATAAAGAAAAAAAAATAGTGATGCCCATACCCTAGGCTCCAAGATAATGGTGACAATTTAGGAGAGAGGGAGCTTACAGGATTCTTGCATTGTCAGTTTTGAATAGATACATTTAATAAAAACGATTAATGTAAGTTGAAAGTGATGAATAAGAAGCTAGGTCAGGTTCTTCTGAAAAACATAAAGGTAGTTGTGATTGGGATCTCTAAACAAAGTCCTAAATCAAAGAGTTTCTGGTATTTTGAATGTCATGAAAGTGTCCCAACAAAAAAATCTGATGGAGAAACTGGTGGGAAATGGCAGATATATGATCAGTCTTGACATTGTTCAAAATAGTTGTAAAAATCCTCAATATGAGGAGCTACATGGTTCAGAGAAGAAATAGATATTCTCATTTTTTAGTTCAATGAAGCTGCAAGTTCGGTTAAAATATATAGCTAAGAACAATTTGGACATTCATAACTTAATTTGTAGTAGAACTAAGAAACTCTCTTTATCCAATACCAATAATTATCAGGATAGATAGTTGGGATATTGTCTATAGCAGTGGTTCTCAACCTTCCTAATGCCGCAACCCTTTAATACAGTTCCTCATGTTGTGGTGACCCCCAACCATAAAATTATTTTCATTGCTATTTCATAACTGTAATGTTGCTACTGTTATGAATGGTAATGTAAATATCTGATATGCAGGATGTATTTTCATTGTTACAAATTGAACATAATTAAAGCATAGTGATTAATCACAAAAACAATATGTAATTATATATGTGTTTTCCGATGGTCTTAGGCTACCCCTATGAAAGGGTCGTTCAACCCCCAAAGGGGCTGAGACCCACAGGTTGAGAACCACTGGTCTATAGAATGTAAGTTTGGTGAGTAAGTGGAATAGTACAGTTAATTTCCCAGAAGCACTTTGGGTATGCTCCCATTTGTGACATACAGCTTGAGATATAGGGTGGAAATAAATAGATGGATGATAGATGATGACCCAAAGATTTGTTGGTCTCCCTTTCTCTTTAAAATCATCTCAGGATAAGCTCGAACAACATTTCACTGTGTACCTAGAAAAAAGTCCCCTGATTTTCCTCAATTTATCTGTGGGTTTCTTTTATATGGTTACCCCTGACTTTGTATCCCTTCTTGCTAAGTTAGTTCTGTTTTAATACAATCTCACCACACCCAGCTATAGAATTTAGCTCTGTAATTTTCACACAAAGCTTTTGTCTTTTTAGCAGAGTTTCCTCGATGTCTGGGAAAGTCATAGGATATTTATATTGTTAACAAAACAAGTAACATAAGTGATGTATTTAAACATCCCTGCTCTTTTTAAAAATTGATATTTAGAGAACGAGAGAGAGAAGGAAGAGGGATAGAAAGATAGAAACGTCTTTGAGGGAGAAACATCATCAATTGGCTGCCTCCTGCACGCCCCCTACTGGGGATTGAGCCGGCACTCCAGGCATGTGCCCTGAGCAGGAATCAAACAAGTGACTTCTTGCTTCATGGGTCGAGGTTCAACTGCTGAGCCACAATGGCTAGGCTAAATATTCCTGTTCTTAAACCTCCTTTGGCCACACTTTTTTGGGGTATATAGATGGTGTTTCATTATCTTTTCTTCAAGTCAGCAGAAGGTGACAAGCAAAGGCATTTGGTTTCTTCTCCACCAGATAAATACTCCTCCTCATTGGTGAGACAGAGCAGGACAGGCCTCAGCATCTCCCTATGTGAACACCAGAGCAATAAATTAATAATACCAGGTGTACCGGTTAATAATGTGGATTTTTTTGTCACTAGATGGAGTTACACATATGTTGATATATATGCAATTTAATATGTATGCTATTTTGTTGTATTGACAGCAAGATTCAAAACTTCATATGCCAAATTTTCTGAAGGATTAACATCATAGATATTGTTATGCTTAAAAATGTCGAATTTCATGCCAAAAAAGAGCATTTGTGGGAAGTTTTAATTCATTACTTTATTTTGAAGAAAAGTGCTGCTGAAACTTATCGTATACTTCAAGAAGCTTATGGTGAACATGCTCAATTTCAAGATACTTTTGAACGCTGGTTTAGATGCTTTAAAAGTGATTATTTTGATGTGAAAGACAAAGAACGTCCAGGTCAACAGAAAAAGATTGAAGACCAACAATTACAAGCATTATGGATGACGATGCATGTCACTCGAAAACAACTTGCAGAAAGATTAGACATTGCTCAGCAAACAATTTCCGATCGTTTACAAGCAATGGGAAAGATTTTAAAGGAAGGAAAATGGGTGCCACATCAACTGAACAAAAGACAAATGGAAAACCGAAATATCATCAGTAAAATGTTGCTTCAACGGCACAAAAGAAAGTCTTTTTTGCATCGAATTGTGACTGACGATGAAAAGTGGATTTATTTTGAGAATCCCAAATGCACAAAATCATGGGTTGATCCAGGTCAACCATCCACATTGACTTCAAGGCCAAATCACTTTGGAAAGAAGACAATGCTCTGTATTGGGTGGGATCAAGAAAGTGTGGGGTATTACGAGCTTCTGAAACTAGGTGAAATCGTGAATACTCTTTGCTACCGACAACAAATAATCAATTTGAACCACACATTGATCGTGAAATGACCAGAATGGACCAGAAGACACAGCAAAGTAATTTTGCTTCATGATGATGCACCATCACACACTTCAAAACCAGTTAAAGACACATTAAAAAAAATCTTGCCTGGGAAGTATTAACCCACCCGCTGTATCCATTTGTTCTGATCAATGGCACACGCACTGTCTGAGCAGCACTTCAAAACATACGAAGAAGTGGGAAATTGGGTCTCTGAATGGTTTGCCTCCAAACAAGAAAAGTTCTATTGAGACGGTATCACAAATTGCCTGAAAGATGGGGGAAATGTGTAGCTAGCGATGGACATTACTTTGAATAAAGCACTTTTGATGTTTCTCTTGAAATTATCGTGTTTTCTTTGATTACAAAATCCGCATTATTAACTGGTACACCTGGTAGCCTGCAGCAGCTAGCTTTCTGGAAAGGTTGTTTCATAAAGAAAAATACTTTGGCATATGTTTTTATTTTGCATTTGTTTTTTCGAAGGTGCAACCTTTTGATAAGATACTATATGTGTGCTCATATGTGTGTGTGTTTAGAAAAAACAACTTATTAAAACTGAAACAACAGAACTGAAATAACTCATGAAGATAAGACTTAAGAGCAGGCATTACTGATTTTACCCCTTTCCTTTAATGAGTAAACTATCTAGAAATCATTCTGATCCATTGTTGCGGTTTTTAATAAATAGCTTTTGCATTTATTTATTAATTATTTAATTTAAAAATTTTATACCCACTAATTTTGGCTTTTTATTTTATTAGTTTTTTAAAACTTATTCTTGTCTTAAATGTATATTCCTGCCCTAACCGGTTTGGCTCAGTGGATAGAGCGTCGGCCTGCGGACTGAAGGGTCCCAGGTTCAATTCCGGTCAAGGGCATGTACCTTGGTTGCGGGCACATCCCCAGTGGGGAGTGTGCAGGAGGCAGCTGATCAGTGTTTCTCTCTCATCGATGTTTCTAACTCTCTATCCCTCTCCCTTCCTCTCTGTAAAAAATCAATAAAATCTATTTTTTAAAAAATGTATATTCCTTTTTTTCTAACCTCAGTCAAATGCTTACTTATTTTCATTCGGTTTCTCTTAGTAAATAAGAAAAGTATTATATACCATTTATTTTAATTTGGAATATTTTCTTAAATTATTTCTAAATATTACATTATTGTAGCTTTTCTTAACTTTTTGACATTATACTTTCAAAACAAAAATTTTAAAATCCAGTCAGTTTTTCATTGTTTACTGCTTGAATCTTTATTAATTCCTATTTTTAATACATTGTGGTTAGATAATATGGCCTATATAATTTCTGGATTAAGTTATTTATGTGAGGTTCTTTGTTAGCTCACTATTTATCTATTTTTGTAAATGATGCATGAGGGTTTGGGAAATAAGCTATATTTTCTGTTTATTTGCCACAGCATGCTATACAGCTATTAAGTTGACCTTATTAACTTAATGTTCATATCTCCTATAATTTTATTTTTTGCTTGTTGGTCAGAAAATAACTGAGGTAAATATGTTCAACTATTACACCATAGTCTTTTGTCAAATTTTCCACATATTTTTGACATAATTTCATCTTATATATTTCAGTACAATCATATAAAACTATATATTCATGACTTTTTATTTTTTCATAAATATTTCTGCTCATTTGATGGTTTGACATTGCATTCTAAGTTTTCTTATAATAATGTGACCTTACTGTTAATACAAAGGTAGTGACACAGATACTGTTGTATAGATGATAGCAGTCAAAGCTCTTTATTGCTGTTCTTTATCAAAGCTTTTATCACTTTATCAGTGCTCTTTTTCGCAGCTGATGATTCAAAGTATAGTCTGTGGTCTACTATCTTGAGATTGTTGTAAGAACAGCTATCTCCTAGTCAAATGCATCAGGAAGGAGAAACTCCCCTTGAATTTACAGAGACTAAAATCTGCACAAGTGGAGCTGGGAAATTGCATTAAAAAATATACTAGCTACATTCCTAGAGCAAAGTGATGTAAAGTCACATCATCAAACAATAGTAGATGAGCTGAGAAATAGACCAGCTTTGCCAAGGCAAAGACCTTCTCACCCTGCTACCTAATCTGAAGTTGATGGAGAAATGTCATGATTCAAATTCTGAGTCCTACAGAAAGTACCTGAAATAAGACAAGAAGGAGGTATTTCTAAAGTAGGCAGGTTTTACCCTTTCAATTACTTGAAAGGTGAAGCGTTGGATAGAAAATGGGGGGTAAGGAAATAAACTTTTTTTATGAGGATTACAGTACAAAGAATTGCTAGTTTAAGAAAAAGGGATTCGGAGGTGGCAGGATACAAAGCTATTATAATACAAAACTCAATCACTTACCTTTATACAAGCAATGGACAGCTAGAATTCAAAATTTAAATCAGGATACCATTTATATTAGTATAGTACACAAACAAAAATGAAATACTCAGATATAAATCTAACAAATTATGTATAAGGCATACATGAGGAAAACTCCAAAACATTCATGAAAGATAATTAAGAAATAAATAACTGGAAATATATTTCAGGTCCATGGATTGTAAGACTAAATATTTTCAACATGTCAGTTCTTCCCAATTTGATTTATAGATTTAATGCAACTGCAATAAAAAATCCAAGCAGGTTATTTTGTTGATACTGACAAACTGATTCCAAAGTTTATATGGAAAAGCAAAAACTAAGAATAGCCAAAACAAGACTGTGCTTTTCTTCAAATGTAGAGCAATTCAAAATCTGAATTGTAGAGGATCAGAATTTCACTTATTACAACCCAATATGTCTTTCTCCCAATATTGTCCTTATAAAACTTTTTGGTACTTTTCCTTATAAAATGTTGGCAGTTAAATTATGAACCACCTTTCAAAGGAAGACAAACAGAAGGCCGAGAGACATATGAAAACATGCTCAAAGTCACTAATGATACAAGAAATGCAAATCAAAACAACAGTGAGGTACCATCTCATACCTGTCAGAATGGCTATCATCAACAAATCAACAAACGAAAAGTGCTGGAGAAGATGCGGAGAAAAAGGAACCCTTTTGCACTGCTGGTGGGAATGCAGACCGGTGCAACATTATGAAAAACAGTATGACATTTCCTCAAAAAAATAAAAATGGAACTGCCGTTGGACTCAGTAATTCCACTTCTAAGAATATATCCGAAGAAAACAGAAACACCAATCAGAAAGGATAGATGCACCCCTATGTTTATAGCAGCACAATTCACCATAGCTAAGATCTGGAAACAGCCTAAGTGCCCATCAGCAGATGAATGGATTAGAAAACTGTGATACATCTACAAAATGGAATACTATGCTGCTGTAAAAAAGAAGGAAGTCTTACCATTTGCAACAGTATGGATGGAACTGGAGAGCATTATGCTAAGCAAAATAAGCCAGTCAGAGAAAGATAAATATCACATGCTCTCACTCATTTGTGGAATATAATGAGCAACATAAGCTGATGAACAAAAATAGAACCTTAACAGCATGGTTTGCTATACACCCTTTGGTAAGTCACCTTTTTGGTGGCCATCTATCTTAGTTAATTGCCATAATCAAGAGTAAAAATTAAAACTTTTCTATCTCCATGACAAGCAGGTCCTTACAACTTGGAGCAAGGCAACTATCTACAGTAATAAAAGTGATATGAGGGGCAATGAGGCAGGCAGGCAGAGGGGTTAGGGGCAATGAGGCAGGCAAGTGGAGTGGTTAGGGGCAATCAAGCAGGCTGGCAGGCAAGCAGTTAGGAGCCAGCGGTGCTAGATTGTTAGAGGGTGCAAGCAGGGCCAAAGGACCACCCCCCATGCACGAATTTCATGCACTGGACCTCTAGTAATAATATAAGAATAAACTGTGTTTTGAATATTCACAAATGTAAACCTACTTTTTGCCCCACCCTGTATGTATATTTTGAATAAACATGAATTGAAAATACTAAACAGTATAAATTCATTTCCATAAGGTTTGAACTTAGGTATTTTTTAATTTAGCATTTACATTCACATTTATATCTAGAAATAGAAGACCTCACAAATAATGTAACATTTCACATACCTTGCTTGTAAATTCTCAGTCTTAAGTTTAACATTCTGAACAGCAGTATTACTGGTGAAACTGAAATTTGCAACAGCTTTTTTTGTTCAAGACACATAATTTCTGCTATGCTTGATAGGCACTCTTTGTAAACTTGCCATCTGTACATTTTTATGCCTGTGGTTTTATTTTTTCACTTAACAGCACTTAACAGTGACATTATTTTTTCAGTTGCATTAACAAAGTTTAAATTGCAGTCTTTTTTTTTTTTTCAGTTCACCAAGGTGCCCATTACACATCTTTTTTGTATTTCTTACAATGGTTTGTTTCTGATGTCTTAAATCATATTCTTTTAACACTGATATGCTTTATTTGCATAGTAAATGTTTATTATGCCCAAGTCCCTATAGCTTATTATTTGGCCATTCTCAACCTGAGGCTTGTATCTTAGAATCTATGATGGCTGCTCAAGATTTATCTTCATCTCCTATGGCTGCCATAATAAATTACCACAAACTGGGTGGCTCAAACAACAGTAATCTAGCTTCTCAAAGTCCCAGAGGCTAGATGTCTGAAATCAATGTGTATGCAATGCCATGCTCCTTCTTAAAGCTGTAAGGAAAAAATTTTGCCTCTCTCCTAGCTTCTGGTGGTTATCAGCAATCTTTGGCATCCCTTGACTTGCAGCTCCATGCATTCCAATTTCTGTCTCAGTTATAAAATAACCTTCTTCTTGTGTCTGTATCAAATTTCTCTCTTTAGATAAGGACGCCAGTCATTGGAATAGAGCTCACCCAATCCAGTATGACCTTATTTTAACTTGCTTCCATTTGCAAAGATCCTATTTCTAAATAAGGTGACCTTCACAGGTACCGGGAGTTTGAACTTAAATCATTTTTTATTAATTTCAGAGAAGAAAGAGAGAGAGGGAAAGAGAGAGAGAAACATCAATGATGAGAGAGAATCATTGATCAGCTGCCTCCTGCACGGCCCCCTAATGGGGATCAAGCCTGCAACCTGGTCATGTGCCCTGACTGGGAATTGAACCATGACCTCTTGGTTCATAGATTAACGCTCAACCACTGAGCAACACTGGCCAGGCCTTTTTAAAAATTTTAATGACATATTTTACTGAGGTGAATTTCACATAACATGGAATTAACCATTTTAAGTGAACAATTTGGCAATATTTAGTACATTCATGATGTGCAACCACCACCTCTATTTAGTTAAAAAAACAGTCCCCTCACTCCAAAGTAAAACCTCTTACTTATTAAGTAGTATCTCCCAATTCCCCCTCCTCCTAGCTCTTGGAAACTACTAAGCTGCCTGCCTGATCCCCTCTTACTATTTTTTTCTGCCTGGATGATTAAATAATTATCTTTCGTTCTTGAAATTAAATAACACAACCAGAATGACTAAATGTTGATTCTTTTATATCTATGGTTTAAGTATAGCATGATCCTCAGTTTTTGATTTTTTAAATAATGGCTTTGATTACATTTCCTCTTCCAGTTGTTGGGAATTCTGCTTCAGGGATAACAGCTATTTTAGTTTTCATCTGTGACTGCTTAACCACTTGCTATTTCTACACTATATAATATTTTAATACCGATATTTTAGTCCTCAGTTATTTCCTTGGCTTTATATCATTCATTTTAATTTTAAGTTTTATTCTTGTATTTTATCTTCTCATTTTTAGCTCTTATTTTATTAACTTGCATTCTATTTAATCAGTATAACAATAAACATTTTTAGATAGATATTTATTTTTGAACAAAATCTGTATTTTTTTGCTTGATATTTTTTCATTCTTCTTCCACCCTAATTAATTTCCTTTCAATTAATTAGAAGAAATTAATTAGAAGAAATATTTTAATATCACTATTCGCCCTTTCTCCATAATAGAAGTGTCAACCAAATTCACGATCTACAATGACAGATGGAAACATACACATGCGATTGGCGCCAGTGAGAGCTTTATATGTATCACGCATGCGCGAGTCAACTTAGCCTTTTATAGATATAGAATAAACTTGCTTAATTAGACCTGCTTTCTGATTTAGCTAAACTTTTTCCAGCCCAGTGAAGCACCCCAACTTCTCTTTCAGGTAATTGTCAGTAGCACAGCAATAAATATCAACACAAAGCAGTATTATTGTAGATCATACAAGGAGAACAAAGGGTAAAATATTTAGCTGCAGCAGTTTTCGACTATATTCTGCACAGTGAGAAAACCTGAAATCATTTTCAAGGTTCACCATTTCTTACTTCTTTTAAGTCGGGTCAAGTATCTAAGCTTTCTAAATCTCCATTTTCCAGCTAATGTCAAGAAAATAGGATTCCACTGAGTCTCCTATCTACCTACTCCAGGACTTCTGTGAGGATCAAATGAGATGAGGCATGGGGAAATGCTTCACAGATATTTGGTTAAAGTGTAAATGTTTCCACCTGTGTATAAAACAAATCATGTTCCTGGGCTGAAGAAACTGCAAGGAGGCTAGTGGCTAGGGAGAGGAAGTTGGGTGTTGCTACGTGACATCCTTACCTGGAGCCCACAGCGACTGTTTCCAGGCTGGCCATGGGGTCTCTGCAGTTTCAGCTGCGATTTGGTGGGCTGTCTTCCAAGGTGATGGTGGGGCCTGTGTCCCACTTGGGGGAAACTGAGTGTTGCTTAGTCGGCCAGGTCTGTGCTGCCATTTCTCTGTAAATGGCAAATGTGCATCACGGCAGCTCCTGCATTGAATATCTGCCCCCTGGTGGTCAGTGTGCATCATAACAACAGGTCGAACAGTAGGAAGGACACTTAGCATATTAGCCTTTTATATACCAGTATATAGCTATCTTAACACTTTTTATGTTAATATTATTAAAAATGGGCAGCCTTCCTATTCAAGTACTAACCAGGCCAGACCCTGCTTAGCTTCTGAGATCAGACTAGATGGGGCCCATTCAGGATGGTATGGCCGAAAACTAAAAATGGACAGTTCTAACCAGTCCATTTATTTATGTTCATATATTTTGGATGAATTTTTCTTAATTCCCATTCCACCTTCTTGGGCAATTGTGTTCTTTCCTAGAGAGGTATCATTTGAGAATTGAGTTTTCTATAGACTACAAGAGTGAATGTAGTGAAAGGAAGACACTATCTGGGTCTATAAGCAGAATTGGTTACCTGGCATTGGCTTTGTCTCATCTTCTAAGATCTGGTTAAATGCCCTATAACTTTTCCTGTACCTTCCAATGAGAGATAACTTAGCACATCAGATAGCTTAACCTGTTCATTGTGGAGCATTAACTCTTAGCCTGTATCAGAGAACCAGCCAGGTTTATTTTCCCCTTTTCCATTTTTTCTATTAAGGAATATTTCTACCTTCCCAAGAGAAGAATAAAAGGCCAAGTAGAAGGCAGCCTTGAGTTATGAACTATTTGCATTTGGAGGAGATATTAAATGTTTTCAGATGTCATTTCTTCCATTTTCCACTCCCTCAGGTCTTATCTATTTTCTTCTTGGTCTTCTGTTTAACTAAATTGCTGTTTATTGCTGGTGATAATTAGTTCTGAGTTTTTATAATCCTTTTGCTTTTCCTCTTTACCTCTCCTCCCAGTGGGGAATTGAGAATCATTGCAAATGCTAGCAGTTTTTCTGAACTGAGGTTACAGAAAGAGAGGGCCAGGCTTGGGCTTTTTAAGTAAAGGAACTGCCTACATCTTGGACCAGTTTTACTTATGACTTCTCTCCTTCAACCACTTCTGTATTGGGGGTAGGTCATGACATTTTTCAGGATTATGTTTACTAATATAACCCTTTCCCTGGAATATTTCTGTAGAGGGTAAAACTGAGCTGTATGGACCTTCACTAAGCTGAGAGGAGCAGATTCTTTAAAATCTCTATTTTCTTTTTACTTGTCCTTATCCCTTTCCTATGTTTGATTAGTCCATAGTCTCATGACCACACTGTAGATGGGACTAGCTGAATCAAAGTAAGTTTCTATCAATGAGAAATAAGAAATGACGAACAAATTTGGGGTAGATGATCAATAGTGCATACCAAGATCTAAAGCTCACAGGTCACTACTCTTTTATAAAATGACTAGAGGCCTGGTGCATGAAATGTGTGCACTTGGGGGGATCCCTCAGCCCAGATTGTGGGAGGGTTCCAGGGAGTGTCTTGCTTAGTCCTGATTGGTCAGACCCTAGCAGCAAGTTAACCTACCAGTCAGAGCATCTGCCCCTGGTGATCAGTGCACATCATAGCTATTGGTTGACTGTTTGCTCCCTGGTGGTCAGTGCATGTCATAGCGAGCAGTTTAATGGCCTTAGCATATCATTAGCATATTACACTTTGATTGGTTGCATAGTGGCCAACTGGACACTTAGCATATTAGGCTTTTATTATATAGGATTTTCATAACTTGGCAATAGCATCTGCATTTTTGTAACCACATTGTCTATCTTCTCTTAAACATTTAAAGGACTTTGCAAAATATTAGAAAAAGTAAAGATATATTCTGTTTTTTACCTATCAGATAAGAAAGATTAAAGCAAAGAAGAAAAGTAATACTCAGTCCTAACTAGGAGATAGATATATATATATATATATATATATATATATATATATGACAACATTCTTATGCAGAGCTGTTGGGAATGCAAATTAATGAAAACCTTTCCAGAATTAAACTTGGCAACATGTATTAAAAAACCTTTAACATTTTCATACTCTTTGAATTAAACATTTCATTTGCATATATTTATCTTAAGGAAATAATTGAGCATATACATAAAATAATATGCAAGGATGGTCATTGTAGTATTTTATTTAAAATTAAAGGATTCAAAGCTAAGAATCAAGGGGGGTTAAAGACACTATGCTACACACATACAATGTGATTGTATGCAGCATTACACAAAGCAAGTAGACTAACATAATTCAACATTTATTGAGCATTTGTTATTTGATTTACATATATTATTTCAGTGAATAATTTAATAAACTTTGTGAGTAGGTTGTGGAACAGCCAGCCACAAACATGGAACAACCAAGCCCAAGCACAAGCCAACAAGCCTCTAGCACTGAACAACCAACCACAAGCAGGAAACAATCAACCACAAGCACAGGACAACCAGCTCCTAGCACAGATCAACCTACCACAAGCATTCAAGAAAGGAAGGAGAAGATGACCCCCTGTCAATACAAGTGCTGAGAGAGTGCACAGATCAGATGTCTCTACCCATGTTCATCCTTTTTTCTTCAGTGATCCCCACCAAAGACTCCTACCCAGTCATTGCCTGCTACAAACCCATTCCTCAACCTCTACCCATTCTTGTGAAGCACCTTTACATCCTTTCCCCCAAAATGAATACCTTTACATGATCACCATATTGCCCTCCCATGTGTGAAAGGCAGCCACACAGGTGGAGATGCCCCTGCAAATGTGCCAAAAATCCTTTGAAACATCTATCACCTACCTGCTCAAGAAAGTTTAAGAGAAAAACAAGACCAACAGTATTTGTCAGTTACCAGCAGCCGATAAAGTTGATGATTCAAAATAAGAGACCACAGCTTCAGGCAGAGCAGAACCAAGAGATCCCAGAGAACTGCACTGATCCAAGTAATGCACTGTTTATAAAGAGGCCCAGAGACCTACAACAATCTGCAGAGTCTCTAGCAATGCCTGTGGAGAAATGGCCAACCATGTAGAAACCAAATGTTAACACCAACATGATACACAGATGGTGATAGTTAAAATAAAATAAATAAGATGTGTAAAAGAGATAAGTGTGACTGTGAATTCTATAATTGGGTGGAAGGAGGAAAGGAAGGGAAGAAGGAAGTATGTGAGATGGGAGGGGCATGGGTCCTGCAAGACCAGGGGCCACAATTAGTCAGATTGGGGTATAAGAATGAGGTGAGGACTGAGAACTGAAGACAAATTTCCTCCTGAACACTTTATCCTATAGGCAGGAAGAAAAGGACTTGGAGTTTCTGCATATGTGTGTGTGGTGAGGAGGATTTTTTCAGATGGGTTGACATGTATGTGGAGTGACAGTGGCAAACTCCCTAAAAAGCCAGACAAATCACCTCTAGGCCACATACCTCATAGTGTTGTTTGTTGCATGTCATCTGATGCTGTAAGAAACTGTCAGAAAGACCAAAGTCTCATCCTACTGAAAGTCACCAACAGCATCCCTAAACACTACAATAATGGTATTTTCTAGGCCACAATTCTAATACTAATTAGGGTAATTTCTTGCTGAGAAACTTGGGTAGAGTAGTGGTCTATCAAGGAGAGGGCAGTGAGAGGTTAAAAGCAATAATAAGGAGCATTGTTTACAGAGAATTTTTAATAAAAGAGAAAAACCAAGTAAAAGCCAGTCCTGTTTTCTTATCACCTTAATACTTCAGCATTTCTAAACAATGCTAGTCATTACTGCTTCCAAAAATCTTTCTTTGTTGGGCTTGTAGTGGCAGGTTTGTATTATCAGGTGCAGAGGTTTGAATTAATCATATTCCTTGAGAGTTAATTGTTCAGGACTATCTGCTGTTTATTTGCTCAGTTATTCTCCTTTATTTTCACTCTTTATTCCAATTCTCCTATTACTCACAGTCATTTCAATGAATTTGATGCATATTCCTTCCCTTATTTTTTAATACATTTTTATTGCTTTCAGGGTGGAAGGGAGAGGGAGAGAGAGAAACATCAGTGATGAGAGAGAATGATTGATCGGCTGCCTTCCTCACACCCTCACCTGGGGATCAAGCCTGCACCTCTCAGTTCATAGGTTGACACTCAACCACTGAGCCACATAAGCTGGGCATATTTCTTCCCTTCTTGAGTGTTGTTAATGCATGTGCATTGTGGGTTATGGGCATGCATTTTAAATATATGCATCTGTTAGTATATGTAATTGTTTCTATTTCTCTCAGCAGTATTTTAAGTTCTATCCTTTCTGCTATGTGTTATGTCTAGTCTGTTGTTTCTTTCCCTTATAATTGAGTATTTCAGAAATGTTTTCACTGTGTAAATTTTAGAAAGATATTTGGATTTTTAATATTACACAAATTATTTTACTAGGCTAATTAAATATATTTGAATTGCTTACCAAATGATGTTTAGTTTTTTAATTGAAATTCAACTTAATATCTTGATAATTCCAATGAAATAATTAAACATTTCTTAAATGATAATGAATTAAAGTAGTATAATCATTCATATATGGCTTTTTCATATTTAACTTAATTAGATTGCAATGAGGTTTATCTGTTGAATAATTATTATGTTTAAACTAATACTTTCTGGGGGGAAAAACAATTGAGCTTGAGGCTCTCCTGATTAGTCAGAAAGCATATCAGGTAATTCAGATTTTGTGATTAATTGATTAATTTATTTACATATCTATTGGGCATCAAGAGAATTTTGTCCCTAGCTGAAGGACAAATCTAACATATTTGCTTTTTTGGGTTTGAGATAGAAAAGTAATCACTTTCCTCAACTGACCCTAGTTCTCTTTGTAAATGACTTGAATGAAAAACCTGCCTTAGGGTTCTGTGATTTGTACTAGTGATAAGTCCGCTCTCCAAGTGAGGAGGAACAATGAAGTATGGCCCATTTCAGTGGTCATAATGCTTCTATGTTTCAGGTGGACACTGTTAATAGGAAGAGTCAGTAGGCATTTTAGGTGAGTTGGAGAACTAGAAGGCCAGTGCCAGGTATCTTTTTTGAACAACAGTTGTAACTAATTTATAGGTGACAAAGTGCCTTAAAAGTTCTTATTCTCTTTTCTGGACAGGCAAAATTACCTCAGAAAATAAGTAAATAACAAACAATGTTAACCCTCCCCCGTCCCCACCCCCCACACACACTCATGCACATGTGCACCCACACAAACTTCTTGAAATATGTTGGGAGAAAAGAGGGCATATAACATATGTGTGAGAGGAGATCCTCACATCTGAGTGTTTGTAGTACTATGAACATGGAGTTTTGTTGATGCGACCAAGCAGCTTGATTATATGTTTGCAGAAATTGGAAATAAATCTACCATGACTATAATCATTTGCTAGTTTGCATGCTCTATATACTTAGATTTTCATATTACAGTTTTTTTGTAAAGTGAACCACTTTTACACTCAATCAAAGGAAAAAAAACACACACCAAAATGGACATATTACTGAACCAAGTCTGTTTACATCTAAATTCCCAAGCACCTACTTTAGGGCAGCATATGCTACCTGTCTGTCCATCACACACAAATGTGCATACTTGGAGGGGGATTTAACTATTGAGAGCTAGTGTAAATATTCAAATATCTATGTCTAAAAGCTTTAATGTTTGACCTTTAAGAAACAATTAATTAGCTTTAAGTTTGAAAAGGAGACAATGTAAATCAAGCAATGTAAATCATAATAAAGACATGATACCCCAAAGAACAAAGATAATTGTTAGATTAAAAGATGGCCTTGGCTTCTCCAAGCCTTACTCAGGATTATTAGAGAAATTATAGTTGTTTTGAAACTTTGAAAATCCCTGTTTCTTCAAGTTTGACATTGTAGACTATTACACATTTATAATTTGGTGAAAATTAGATTATCAAAGAATTGAGTGTATTAGAAACCTCAGAGAGAATCCAATTCAGCACTCTCATTTGACAGATAAGGAAACTGAAGCCCCAGGAAAGGATGGAACTTACCTCAGATCATACAGTGAATTAAAATCAGGTCTCAAGAGTAGACAGGCATCCATAGAATAGGTTTCCAGAGATGGAAGAAGACATAAACAGATGGAAGAACATACCATGTTCACGGATTGGTAGAATCAACATCATTAAAATTGGTTGAGTTCTGCCAAAGTAGACAAAACCTGCATTCTCAAGATGTTTTTAAGCTGTCCTGTTCACTTACACATTATCCTTCAAAATAAATTATTTATACATTAAAAACATCCCTGAATTTCTACTATAGCATATGTGTGTGTTATTTTATAGAGATTTGGGGGTGTTTACAATGTATGCGCGCGCGCGTGTGTGTGTGTGTGTGTGTGTGTGTGTGTGTGTGAGAGAGAGAGAGAGAGAGAGAGAGAGAGAGAGAGAGAGAGAGAATATTGTAAAACTGGTTTTAATTGGGATTAAAATCTAGAAATGCTTAAATTCTAAAAACAAGTTGTTTCTGGCATTCTGAAGTGTTCCAATCAATTACATCCATAGCTGGAACAAAAAAAAGACATCACTTCAATTAAAAGCAAAGTCAGTCTATTTCTGTCAGTGTGCACATAAAATAACCAGATAATTAAGAATATGGTTTACTTTTTAAAATATCTAATTTTTTCAATTATAAAATTAATATATTCTCAGTGAAGAAGATTCAGAAATGTCATAAAAATAAATATAATAAATACAATTTGTAATTTTCTCACTTAGAGCCAAGCTCCATTAATGTTTTAGTTGTTGGGTATCCCAAAAAATGTATACACACTTTGGCTGCCATTACAATGGGTTAAATCTGTAAAGAAAAAAAAATCAATTGAGCTATCAACTGTGCAAATGTGTACACATTTTTGGGACACCCTGTATATAAACACAAGTATGTTTTTTTTTCTTTTACAGAAAACCATCTCAAATGATATAACATATACCTTAGTAATCTGCTTTTTTTACAATTCAATATTTCAAAAACACATCCCCACATATTCATTACATCATCAATTATAATGTCTCTACATTAGTCCATAGAAGGGGTATACCATGGTTTATTTTAACAATTATCTATTGAAGGAAATTAGATTGGTTGTTTTTTTACTTCATCATTAACATTATAATAAATATCATTTTTCATACATCTGTGTGTAATTATATGGTTAGGAGTTTACTTTTTCTTTAGCATAAATTCCTAGAAGTAGAATATGTGGGTCAAAAGGCCTCAATTAAAAACTTTGGAATCATTTTAGATTGCCCTGCTAATATGTTATATCAATTCAGATATATCATTTTTTTGCTCCAATGAAAAGTGAATGCATGATTGTATTGATTTCCCTTTTACATTTGGCCCTTATACTCTAAGCATTATTTATGAAACTGCCTCAATCTAATATAAGATCTCTCATGAATATTTTCATAAGCATTTCTTTGATTATCAGTTAGTTGAAACAAACTTTCCTTAATGCATTGATCATTGTAGTTCCTCTTATGGCCTTTCCAAATTTTCTACATCATGTTTATCTTTTCATTGTCTAACATTGAATGTAGGTCTACTATATACTAGACACTGTGCAAAATAAAATCTTTACTATCTCATTTAAAACTTACAAAAACACAAAGGGTAAGTAGGCACTAGTATTATATACAGTTTTGTAGATGACAAACATGAGGTTATGCAATTTGTCCAAACTCGGGAAGTTGGTGAGTGGCAAACACATGGTGCTAAACTAGATCCATTTGCCTTTGAGGCCCTGCTCTTAGCTACTGCACCAGCCTCCTCTACTCAAACATTTGGGATTATTTTGTAGCCAGATCTTTCCCTTTCTGATTTCTGGCTCAAGTGTTATTCTTAAGGAAGCCTTTCTTTGCTCTGAAGCATGAAAAAAACACCATCTATTCAGAGTGAAAAGGCAGGTAATACAGTAAGAGGTTGGAGGAAAGTGGAGGACTTTGAAATGGCTCTTGAGGATGCCCTCACATTTGGACTGTGCCTCACAGCTGCCAATCCTGGTCTGAAGAGATCATTTTGTATTTACTGCTGATAAATGCTCTAGTTCCATTGAATCTTGACTTCTTTTATTAGCATTTATGCATGCTCAAGTATTTTTTATCTTTTAAAAAAGTCCCTTTTCAATGTCACATTCCTTCCAACCTTAGCCTACCTTCCTCCTCACCTTTATAGTGAAACAAAGTTTGAGCACATTTTTTAACTTCCTCTCTTATTATTCACAACTCAACCCACTCCTTTCTGGCTCATCACTTCCCTGAAAATCCTTTTGATTATTTTTTTAAATGTTCAAAATGTTGTTTCTCCAGTGACCACCAAATTCAAAACTCATCCCTCAACCCATACTTTACACAGTTGGGCACTCTCTTATTTTTTAAAATCTCAAGGAATCTGTGACTACATACTCTTCTGGTTTTCCTCAGACATTGCACATTGTTTCAAACTCTTCTTTGGTCTCTTCTGCCTTTGCTTTAATCCTTCCATATTGATATGTTTAAGGATTCTATTGTATGTTCTTTTCTTGTCAGAATGTACACCCCACTACCTGAGTGGTCTTAGAGACTCCCAGTGCCTAATTTAGCAATGTTCTCATGAATTACAAAGTTATATTTCCAGCCTATATTAGAGAGTAACAAATGGAGAAAAATACCAGGTATCTCTATTCATATGTTTTTCATACAGCCTAATGTCAACATATTTAAAATAAAAATTGCTTTCACCTTAAAAATCTGCCCCTCTTCCATTTTATCTCCTGTCACATCTATGTGATTTGCCAGGGCAGACATTCAGGGTCATTTTTCACTTCTTCTTTAACTCTTCCTAATCATTTTAAATAGATCTAAAATTATATCTACATTTTTCCAACTCTACCATCCCCTTTTTTAGTCTCGGCCCCTACAATCTCTTATTGGATTCGGATACAGTGTCCTAGTTGTTCTCCTTACATTCAGTATTTCCTCCTTTAAACCATTTTAACACTATAGTAAGAGTTAATGTCTTAAAATGCAAGTCTGATCATGTCATTGCCCATTCTCTTAATGAAAAAGTCTAAGCTCCTTAATAAAATGGTACCTCCAGAAATCCTATACAGATAAAATGCTTTCAGTTATAGGAGAGGGTTATAGTGATAATGTGGTCAGATTCAGGGGTTAGTGGATTCATCTTAAAATTGCTTTTGCATAGCACTTTGCAACACTGCAAAAATGTCCACTTTTTATATCAAAGCCTGTGAAGGTGGCTAATAATATATTGGGGGGAAGGCTTCCCTCTTCCAAGCCACCCTTTGGATCTGTCTCCTGACACATGACCCTACATGATATTTATAATAAATTTCACTTTTGGCCACCTCCATCCTTGGTCAATTATTAATCACCCTTTATGCCAGTGAAGGAATGCTTATTGAATACCCACTGTATACTAAAATTATGCTAGACATTAAGAACATGACAATGAACAGGACTTATTCTTGGACTTCATGGAATTTCAATGTAATAGAAGAGATAGCCATTGAAGAAATTATTTAGTATTAATAACATAAATACTTACACTTGTAATAAGTGACTATTGGGGCATCGTAGGATCTAGTCTAGGGTGTATTAACTGGCATTTGGTGTCAGATACTTTGTTTTATGGGGCAGTCCTGTGCATTGTAGGATGTTTAACAGCATCCCTGGACACTATTCATTAGATGCCTGTAGCATTTTCCATCCTGTTGTGATAACCAAAAATATTTTCAAATGTTGTCAAATGTCCCCTGGGTGGGCAAAATCAATCCCAGTTGATGATCACCATTCTAGACCAAGGTTACCATTAATTGATTACATGATTTAGCAGTCAAATGTCTTTAATTTGCTCAAGCATGTCGTGTTTTTTTGTGAACTCAAAAGCTGTGCACGCACTGTTCCTTCTGCCTAGAACACTCCACTCTCTCCTTGATTAAACAACCCTAATACCCCCCATCCTATCACTCTGAGATAGATGTCACTCTGTGTTCTCATAGCATCCAGACCATTTTCCATCTGATGTGAATCACACTTTATGATAATTTTCCTGTTTACTTGTTTGTACCCCCACTAAGCTCCTCAAGGATAGCACTTGTCATTTTCTTCATTGTATCTAAAAAGTTCCGACATCTATTTGGTACAAAAAAAGCTGAACAAAATATATTTGTTGAATTGATGTTTGAATGAGTAAAGGAATGTTTTAGCTAGGCCAAGAGGAAATAAAGTGGTCAGCCAGGATTAAATAACAACAATTACACTCATTTGTCACAAACATTTTGATGAGGCAACAAATGTCAACATGTAAAGTCACCACTGAAGTACTAGGCAAAGTGGTCAACAGACATACGCAGCTAACTATGGCTCCCTCTAGTCCCTTTTCTCAATTTCTAACTTCCATGCATTGTTGTTTCCCATCACAATGTGAAGACAGAAAATAGTATAAGTATTAGAAATTGCCTGATGTTATCTAGTTTATAGATGATTTGGTATTTTAGAAGGCTTTTTTTTGCAGTAGTGCCAAAATACTTTCACATAAAAGAGCTGGTCGAACTTTGGGGGTTGGACCTCCCAATAAGACACCAGCCCAGCAGAGTTTCAGGGGCAGAAATCCCCACCTAAAGCTATGAGGCTAATGCTACTGATCCAGCGAGCCCAGAACGTGGAACATTGAGCCAAAGAGGATTATTCTCAACATTTATGATCTAACTAGAGGCCCCGTGCACAAAATTCATGCACGGGTAGGGTCCCTAGGCCTGGCTGGTGTGGGTGACCATCTATAGGGTGACCAGCGGAGCATTCAGGGCCCCCACTTGTACCCACGTTGTCCTAACACCACCCACTCACCTGCTCCACCATCCCACTGCAGTCCCACTCTCATCAGGGCCCATCAGGCCGGCAGGGCCTCCACCGCTGCCCATTGCCAGCACCACGTTGCCTACACCTGCCACATTCCGTGCCACCCCCTGGTGGTCAGCACATGTCTAACTCCAAGTAGGTTGAACTCCTGCCCATGGGGACAATTTGCATATTAGCCTTTTATTATGTAGGATAGAATTTGCCTTGCTAGGTTTTAGACTTGCTTGATACCTGTCACATTTTTCTTCCTTCTGATTTCTCCCTTTTGCAATGGGAATGTCTATCATATGCCTGTCCTACTGCTATATTTTATAAGCACATAACTAGTCTGGTTTCACAGATTCACTGATGGAGAGGAAGTTTGTCTCAGGATGGACTGTACCTGGAATTTCATCCATGTCTGATTTAGTTATATTTGGATGATACTTTGGACTTTAGGCTTTATAGTTGATGCTGGAACAAATTAAGACTCATTAGGCTGTTGAGATGGAATGAATGTATTTTGCATGTGAGAAGGACATGAAATTTGGGGGGCTGGGGACAGAATGCCATGGGCAAAATTGTGTCCCCAAAATTCATATTTTGAAGCCCTAGCCCCCAATGAGATGTGCCGGGAGCCGGTCCATCCTTGCTGTTTCAAAGGACCTGGCATATATGGCATACTGTTCTTAATATGTTTGCTCACCTTCTTGGCACTATGTGTTTTAACCAAGGTCACCTCTCTGAGAAAGGTTGTTTCCCCAGGTAGGGATTTTCCCCTGAAGTTAGGGAGGGAATAAAACCCCTCAACTAAGTGCCAGGCGGGTAATTAATCACTTTAACTACGAACAATCATTCTTAAGCTACATAATCTTTACTCCCTGGAATGGAGATAAGAAACGCCCTAACCTTTATAATAGAGATTGATAGGATTGAATCAACTGGTATAAATACAGATGTAACAAGACAGCAAGAGTCAGAACTTAGAATACAGAGCTTAGAACACAGAACTAAGAAGACAGAACCTACACAGAACCTACAGACAGAAGAACTTCGCTGGAGAGAACATGGCAAAAGATCCTGGACTGAACCTGACTACAGAAATTGGCAAGAGAACCTGACTAGAACCTGGTGACTGAACCTGGCTGGAGAACCTAGCGAGGGAACATGGCTACAGAACCTGGCTGGAGAACCTGGACAAAACCTGGCTGGAGATCCGAAGCAGAACTTCGCTGGAGATCCAGACCAGAACTTGGCTGGAGATCCTGGCTAGGCTGCTGATCAACTGAACACTGTCTCCTTTTCCTTCCTTCTTCGCCGACTCCGTCCACACCTTTGGGGACCCCTGGACCTGCTGGGGCTGGACCCCGGCAGAGATGGTACTTAGAAATTGGGCATTTGGGAAATGATTAGGTTTATATGAGATCTTAAGGGTGGGTTCCTTGTAGGCTCTATAAGAGTTCTCTCTCTATCCCTTTCTTCCTCCTCTCTGACCCTCTCCTCTTACCCTCTCTCCCTCTCCTCTCCCTCTCTCTCTCCGTGTGAATGCACCATGAAAAGGCCATGTGACCACACAATAATAAGGCAGCCATCTGTAAGTCATGAAGACAGTTCTCACCAGAATCTGACCCTACTGGCACTTGATCTTGGACTTTCAGCTTCCAGGTGTTTTTCAAGTTTTTAGTATTTTATTTTGGCAGCCCAAGCTGTCTAAGACAAGTCCACACCAAGTACACTGGCTTTTTTTCAAAAACTTACCATGGTTCTTGGTGCTATCCAATAAATCTAAGCCTTAGTGCTTTACCTGGTAGACTTTACTCCAAGTACTTGGTAGACTCTTCTAAACTCAGTATTATCTGCCCAGCCAGTGTGGCTTGATGGTTGAGCTTCTACCTATGAACCAGGAGGTCAGGGTTCAATTCCTGGTCAGGGTTCAATTCCCGGTCAGGGCACATGCCCTCTTCCACCTCCAACCCCCATACTCCCTCAATCACCACACTGCCGTCCATGTTGGTTTATTTCTTTTAGTGTAGTCTTCATTTTAGATATTGTATCCTTTATTTCTGACTGGTTCTGTTTTATGGTTTCTGTGTCCTTTTCTATGCTTGTTTAAGTTCTCACCAATTTTCTTGAGCATCCTGATAGCAATTTTTAAACTCTACATCTGTTAAATTTCTTGCCTACATTTCATTTAGCTCTTTTTTTCTGGATATTTCTCCTGTTCTTTCATGTGAGACATATTTCTTTGTCTTCCCATTTTGGCCTCTTTTTTGGTATTTGTTTCTTTGTATCAGGTAGATCTGCAATGACTCCCAGTCTTGGTATGGTGGTCTTATGCAGGTGTCCTGTAGGACCTAGTGGCATTGTCTCCTTGATAACTTGAACTGGTTGCTCCAGTAATTTACCTTGTGTGGTTTATGTGAGTTCAGTGGTTGTAATAGAGTCTTAATTGCTATTGGCCCACTGTTGCGTAGGGTTGACCCTCAGGCTGGCTGACTATAAGGATTGACCTTGACCACAGTATATAAACTGCTGTGCAGGTGCAGCCACATGAAGTGGAATTCACCTCAGCTGGTTCTGTTGCTTGACAAGATTGCCATTTGGATGTGCTGCTTGTGAAGCTAATTATATCTGGCTCTGATGTTGTCTGAAGCTGGCCACTAGGTTTGTTGGTTCTGGGACTTCTTGGGAGGGACTCTGGTGCAGTCCAATATCAGACACTGCCTGTGGCTGGCCCAAGGCAACCTCCTTAGATCTACAAAGTTATCCACAGTTTGTGGCTTCCTCTCCTGGGCCTGGGTATACATGGGAATGGCCAAGTTGTGCACCAAATTCGGCTTTCATTAGCAGTGAGCCTGGGGGCAGTTCAGAAAAGGCCCAAGGCACCCTGAGATCCGCCTCCACCTGCCTTCACCTGCTCATTTCCTGTTGTGCTCAGTCATTGAAAGAGCTCTGGAGGTACTCAAGTTGCATGAAGTAGATTTCCAGTGTGTCTTCAGGAAGGGGTGAGTGGTGTTGATACAGGTTAAAACTTGGTGCCAGTGCTGGGTCTCTGTCAACTCAACAAAAGTCCCAGGGTATAGTAAGTCTAGCTTCCCCCTTGCTGGGTGACCACAGACTTTTGTGGTGTGACATGGTCTCAGGGAATCATCAGGGTGAGGCCACCAGTGTTTATCAGACTCAAAGAGGCCAATATTTGGCCATTTGAAGGGAGGACTCTGCACTGGTCAGGTGTGAAAAACAGAACTGGCCCCCATCCTGGAGTTCCACAACTCAGTCTCTCCTAAATTCTGCTTGAAGCCTGTGCTCAGCAAGGCAGTGTCATGGGAAGTCAGGAGGGTGGGGCAAGTTGATCACTTCTGAGGGGTAAGTGTCGGTCCGTCTTGGGGAATACTAGAGTGAGTAGCTCCTTTATCACAGCCACACAACTTATTTTATCCCAAATTCTGCGCAGACCTCATGGGGAGCTAGAGCTCAGAAGGAGGTTCCACCAGGAGTCAGGAGGGTGGGGCCTCTGGGAGCCACAGACGTTGGGGCTAGTGGATCTCTCATGAGGGGAGATGCCAGCTAGGTTCACGGGAATTTGAAGGGAATACAATTTGGCACACCTACAGAGTCAGATTGCATAGATTTATTTTCTATATCTTTTTTTATATTTAATTTATTTATTGGTTAAGGTATTACAAATGTGTCCTCATCCCCCCATTAACCCCCAACCTCCCCACCCCCTAACCATGCTCTAATCCTCCTGCTGCCCGTGTCCATTGGTTTGGCTTATATGTATGCATATAAGTCCTTTGGCTGATCTCTTCCACTTGCCCCCACCCTCCCCTGCTTTCCCTCTGGGGATTGACAGTCTGATCGCTGTTTCTCTGCCTTTGGATCTGTCCCTGTTCATCAGTCTATGTTGTTCTCTATATTCCACAAATGAGTGAGATCATTTGATATTTATCTTTCTCTGACTGGCTTATTTCACTTAGCATAATGCTCTCCAGTTCCATCCATGCTGTTGAAATGGCAAAAATTCCTTCTTTTTTAGCACAGCATAGTATTCCATTGTGTAGATGTACCAGTTTTTTAATCCACTCATCTGCTGATGGGCACTTAGGCTGTTTCCAAATCTTAGCTATGGTGAATTGTGCTGCTATGAACATAGGTGTGCAGATATCCTTTCTGATTGGTTTTTATGGCTTCTTGGGATATATTCCTAGAAGTGGGATCACGGGGTCAAATGGGAATTCCATTTTTAGTTTTTTGAGGAAACTCCATACTGTCCTCCACAGTGGCTGCACCAGTCTGCATTCCCACCAGCAGTGCAGAAGGGTTCCTTTTTCTCCACATCCTCTCCAACACTTGTTGTTTGTTGATTTGTTGATGATAGCCATTCTGACAGGTGTGATATGATACTGCATCAACCTGGAGGAAATAGACATATTCCTAGAAAAACACAGTCTTCCAAAACTCAATCTGGAAGATTCTAAAAGTCTCAATAGGCCAATAACTATGGAAGAAATTGAAACAGTCATCAAAAAGCTCCCAGCAAACAAAAGCACGGGGCCAGACGGCTTCACAGGGGAGTTTTACCAAACATTCAAGGAAAACTAAAACCTATCCTCCTCAGACTGTTCCAAAAAATTCAGGAGGAAGGAACACTTCCCAGCTCATTCTATGAAGCCAGCATCACCCTAATACCAAAACAGATAAAGACAACACAATGAAAGAGAATTATAGGCCAATATCCCTCATGAACATAGATGCCAAAATCCTCAACAAAATTCTAGCAAATCGGATCCAGCATTGCATTAGAAAGATCTTACACCATGACCAAGTGGGATTTATTCCGGGGATGCAAGGATGGTACAATATCAGCAAATCAATAAATGTGATACATCACATAAACAAATTGAGAGACAAAAATCACATAGTCATATCAATTGATGCAGAAAAAGCATTTGACAAAATCCAACACACTTTCTTGATAAAAACTCTCAGCAAGGTAGGAATAGAAGAATCATACCTCAACATAATAAAAGCCATATATGACAAACCCACAGCCAACAACATACTCAATGGACAAAAACTAACACCATTTCCCCTAAGAACAGGGACAAGACAGGGATGCCCCCTCTCACCACTCCTGTTCAACATAGTACTGGAAGTACTAGCCATTGCGATCAGACAGTAAGAAGAAATAAAAGGCATCCAAATTGGAAAAGAAGAAGTAAAACTGTCCTTATTTGCAGATGACATGATACTGTACATAGAAAACCCTAAAGAGTCCATCAAAAAATTATTAGACTTAATAAATGAATTCGGCAATGTAGCAGGATATAAAATTAATGCCAAGAAATCTATGACATTTCTTTACACCAATAGTGAACTTATAGAAAGAGAGACTAAAAAAGCAATCCCATTTACCATCGCACCAAAAAAAGTTAGATGCCTAGGAATAAACTTAACTAAAGTGGTAAAAGACCTGTACTCAGAAAACTACAGAACGTTGAAAAAAGAGATAGAGGAAGACATAAAAAGATGGAAGAACATACCGTGTTCATGGATTGGTAGAATCAACATCATCAAAATGTCCATACTACCCAAAGCAATCTATAGATTCAATGCAATCACCATTAAATTACCAACGGCATATTTCACAGATCTAGAAAAAACGTTCCAAAAATTCATCTGGAATAAAAAAAAAAAAAGACCTCAAATAGCTGCAGCAATCCTGAGAAAGAAGAACAAAGTAGGTGGGATCTCAATACCAGATATCAAGCTGTATTACAAAGCCACTGTCCTCAAAACAGCTTGGTACTGGCACAAGAACAGACATATAGATCAATGGAATAGAATAATGAACCCAGAAATCGACCCAAACCACTATGCCCAATTAATATTCGACAAAGGAGGCAAGAACATACAATGGAGTCAAGACAGTCTCTTCAATAAATGTTGTTGGGAAAATTGGACAGATACATGCAAAAAGATGAAACTAGACCACCAGTTCACACCATACACAAAGATAAACTCAAAATGGATAAAAGACTTAAAAGTAAGATGAGAAACCATAAAAATACTAGAGGAACCACAGGCAGCGAATTCGCAAACATATGCCAAAGGAATTTCTTCTCTGATACAGCTCCTAGGGCAATGGAAACTAAAAAGAAAATAAACAAATGGGACTACATCAAAATAAAAAGCTTTTGCACAGCAAAGGAAAGCATCAATAAAACAACAAGAAAGCCCACTGCATGGGAGAACATATTTGTCAATGATATCACCAATAAGGGTTTACTCTCCAACATTTATAGGGAACTCATACAACTTAACAAAAGGAAGATAAACAATCCAATCAAGAAATGGGCAATGGACCTTAATAGACACTTTTTGAAAGAGGACATACAGAAGGCTGAAAGACATATGAAAACATGCTCAAAGTCACTAATTATTTTCTATATCTTTTGTTCACTGTTGTCTTTGGTTACACTATCAAAACTTTAACCTTCTCTATTTTCATATAATTTTGTAACATGCTACAATCTGCAAGAGTAAGACTGATTTTTATAGTGTTTAATGGTTACATCATTGGTTGACTGATTTCAAATGATAGGTACTGTTGCATCTTAATTTTACTAGTAACATGGAAATAATATTTCAAGAGACATAGTTTCACTAAATTTGAGTGGACAGCACCAACATTTTTGGAGTCAGATACTTCTGGTTTCAGTCTGTGTGATCTTGTGCAAGATACTTGATCTCTTTATAATCCCTCTATTATAATCTATTTGAAAGGATTGTTTTGAGAGACTGAACTAATACATTCACTTATTCATTTATTCAACAAGTATTTAAGTACCAACTCTGTACCATTTTCTCTCTAACTTCCAGGGTAGGTGCAATAAACAAAAACAGGCAAAAATCCATGACTTTATATTCTTTGCATATAACTTGGTTTATAATATAATCTCAGCAAGCAAAGCTTTCTTGTTCCCCTCTAAAAAGATTATCTATAGATACATTGTTTTATTCCTTAATATTTTTAAAGAATAGATCCTTTGAAAACACAAGTTTCTTGTCCTTTTTTGGATCTTAATTACCTTTTCTTTGTATTTCATGTATATAGACTAAACTCACATTCATGGGATGTCATCTATGTGTCATGCATACATCTTTCCATATATAGTTTGCATTTCTTACAATTAACTTTGATTTCACAAGTGATATACCTTTGTTAAAGAAATTTTAAGACTCAAAGGAAATTATAGAAGAAAATAAAATGTATCTATTGTCTCACTATGAAGACATACTATACTACTCCTGGAATTTGATGTATTTTCTCATCATCTCTCGAATTGCATCCATATTGGGCTCCATATTACCACCAACCCCTCTCTATTATGCCTTTGTTTTAAAATGCCATTAACATTTCTTACATATTTAGTCTTTGGTAATGAAAGCATGACTGATTCTGTGTCTGCACAAACACGTTCTCATGGCATTGACCTGTCTCTGACTTCTTTATAGTCAACAGCTCTTTGTCTTTATATGATATTTAGTATTTGAGATTTGAACAGATATTGGTAATTTGATTAATATGAATACCCACACACAGAAAAACACACAGATCCTTTCTTTATAATGCAAAAGCAGGAAAAGACTTTATGAAATGTAAGTCTAACTTATTGAATATTTAGTAATTAATGACTAGTAAATTGAGTCAAAATACTGTGTGATTTCAAAAAAAAAATAGCATACTTGACAATATGTGAGTATAGCATATAAAGTCATCCAGTTCAAAACCAGTCTCATTTTGTAACTTTCTATATTGAGTGTAGCTTACTTGGTTTCACCAGTCTGGATACCTGCATCTTTTAACTCCTTATCCCCCAGACAGTAAAGCATACACAAAATTAGAATAAATTATACTATTGTAATGGATCCCCATGTATCCATTAACCAATTTTAACAATTACCAACATTTTACCTAGTTGTGTCACCTAGTCTTCCCTGTGTTTTGCTGTTGTTGTTGCTGTTGGAGTATTTTAGATTAAATCCCACATGTCATATAATTTACCTTACAAATACTTCCATATGCATCTCTAACTTATGAGGATGATTTTTGGCACACACATTATATCAGTATCACATCTAACAAAATTAATTATTACTTAAAATCACCTAATACTTAGTCCATGTTTAGATTCCCATGATTTTCTCAAAGTGTCTTCTTACAATTGGTTTGCATTTGATTGATTTGTCTCTTAGATCACATTTATTCTGAAATAGTCCCCAAATCCCTATTAATAATATAATTTACTTATTATGGGAAATAGGTAAATAGGTCTTTTTTTCCTGTAGAATGGCTCATATTCTGGATTTGACTGTTGTTTTGTGATATGTTCAGCTTATATTTTCTGCAAACTATGAGTTAGATCTGGAAGCATGATATAATTCAGGATAGCCCTAGCCTAGTTTTGCTCAGTGGATAGAGCATCAGCCTGCAGACTGAGGGGTCCTGGGTTCAATTCCGGTCAAGGGCACATGCCTGGATTGTGGGCTCGATCCCCAATGGGGGGCCTGCAGGAGGCAGCCGATCAATGATTCTCTATCATCATTGATGTTTCTATCTCCCTCTCCCTTCCTCTCTGAAATCAATAAAAAATATATTTTTAAAAGATTCAGGTTATATGTATTTTATATGAATACTTCACATGCAGTTTTATATAATTAACCTTGAAAGAAATTATATCTAATATATGGTTATCCCATTTTTAGTGAAGTCAAGATTCATCAATGCCTTCAAGTGTATCAGCTTCCAACATGAAGTTCCCATCAATATTTCATCTGATGATTTTAACAACCATGATGATAATGGCTTTGCACCATTATAATATTTAGGGATGCAAAAATGTTTTTCCTAATACTGTCCTTCATTCTACCTTTATTCATTAGAATTATTCTCCAAAATATAACTGTCCCTCTTCAACTATTTGGATATCCTGAGGTATCTATAATAATAAAAGCATAATATGCAAATTGACCAACTGGCCGAACAGCAGAACAACCATCCAGATGACCACGCTATGACACCCAATGACACCAGGCCAACCAAGGAGGGTGACATGGGATTAGTCTGGGGTCCCCACATCACCCCACGATTGCCCCAAAGAGGGAGACCCAGGCATTGATCAGCAGACTGTGGTGGGTGGGCAGGGCCTCCCTCTGCTGGGGTGATCCATCACAGAGCCCTGGTTGGGTGGGCAGGGCCTACCTCTTTGGGGTCCCGTGATTGATGGCCCCAAATAGGGAAACCCTGGTTACCTGGCAGCAGTGCTGAAGCTGGTGGGCAGGGCCTCCCTCTGCAGGGCTCCTGGACTGTGAGAGGGCACAGGTTGGGCTGAGGGACCCCCTCCCGCAAAGTGCACAAATTTCGTGCAAGGGGCCACTGGTAGTTGTATAAGAAAGGCAAGGTAAATATTTACTTCTTTCTCTTCATAAATTTTCATAGAAATGAGATGGTGTCTACAACTTTCAAAGGTGTATAATAAGTTATTGTTTGGTATTACTATGAACACAAAACTATTTATGTACTTGATACAATTCACTGTACTTATTATCTTTCTTGGTAATCAAGTTGTACCATCATGAATCAGTGGAAACCCATTAGAGTTGGCTTCTGTAGACAACCTAGTGTTAACTCCAATAATCAGGTAGGGCCTGAAAAATTAAGGTATCAATATTTAATTTTACTCTAGGGGAGATTTGACTCAGGACTTTATGAAGATTACAAAAGTATCAGTTGAGCATTCTAATGCCATATTCTGGAATAAGAAACATAGGTAGAGAGGGTTCTGATTCTCATTCCCTGGTTCTTCCTCAATAAGGAATTGCTGATAACCCCTAATCAGTATGGCCAAGGGAAGAGTTATAGGTTCATATGTGCCCTAGTCTGTGGATCCTATTACTTCTGTCCCACATATACTTAGTAATGAGGACTTCAGTGATATTATTGCTAAGTCTGACTTTTTGCTTATGTACTGGCTAGGAACAGAATTCTTATAGTTTAGGTTATTATCAATTGTACAAAAGCCTTAATTTAGTTCATGAAACTATGCTGCTGTATTTCAAACCATATTATTATGTAAGCATATTTGCACTTTTTGGTGGCTCCACTGCTCTCTGTGGACCAGAGTTCTTTGAGGTTTTGCAATTGAAGGAAATTTTCATATCTGCCAGTAGGAAAAGTCACTTTTAATATGAGCTTGATCTAAAGAGATTTTCCATGGGTTTTCTTGGAAACACAATGCAACAGCTTTCTGCCATCAATTATTTGTCACTAGAGGCCCAGTGCATGAATTTGTGCATGGGTGGGGCAAATCAGCCAGCTGGGGGAACAGGCCATGGGTGGTTGGCCAGCTGGCCCCGCCCTCTGGTCAAACTCCCAGTCAAACTCCTGGTATAGGGGACAATTTGCATAATAGACTTTTATTATATAAGATTACCGCAATCCATTTATGATCCATAAATGTGTAGATTACAAGTTTATACAAAATCTTTTATATTTAGACCATCTATATACATACAATTTAGCTATAAAAGTAACTCACTTCATCTGAATCAATTTTTAGTGAATTAAGTTTTTTTAAACATGAAAAGTATAGTCAGCACCAGGACTTAAAAAACTAGGGCTATAGTACATGAATAGCTTTGTGTTCATAGTAATCTAACTCACCACTTGATTTTGTAAATAAAGTTCTATTGGAACACTGCCATGTTCATCCATTTACATTTTATCTATGGATGTTTTGATACCACAAAGGCAAAGTAGAATATTTGTAACAGAAAATGTATAGCCTGTAAAGCTGAAAATATTTACTATCTGGATATTTGTAGAAAAAGTCTTCAAACCCTGTTCAAGAACAATAAAATTTGCTGTGTGTGTATCCATAACAACATTTTTCTTAGAAATCTGCTCTGGAAATATCAAATAAAGAAAAGAGAAATTCTTTTCTTCAAATAAATTTCTTGCAGTGTTGGTTAAGAAGAAAAGAGATTTCTGTCTGTCTTTTTTATAGTTCTAGTCCCATCTCATAGTAGGAGATCAAGAAATATTTCTTGAGTGATTGAATACATGGGTGGATTATAGTTGTGTCTTTAGTAATTAACCAACACATGAAGCCTACATTGGATTCCTATTTCTATAACTGTAGTAATTATATGACTATTATGAGAAGGCTACACAATTGATCACAAGCTAAGCAGCCACACATATATTAATATTTTACAAACAACTCTTTGATATATCACTTATTAATACTAACTTGTCCATAATGAAGAACATTTGAGATTTTTCTTATTTCTGGTGAATAACTTTTCTGAAATATGCTACTTGCTTCTCTAATCATGAAAAAACAATATCTGGGTCTAACTTCTGTAGCTCATTTGTACTGTAAACTCTGAAAAAGAGAGTTTATAAATTGATTCCCATTCAATACTAGTAGGTTTGACAGACATTACAGTTAATTAGGTTGGTGGTTATCTTGAAATCCCTAAAATTTATTTTTTATATAAAGAGCCACATATACACACAAAGAGCAATTGGCTCTGACGGTTCAGAGAATTTAGACCATTCAAGGATCTGAATCCCAGAGCTTGACTAGCTTAGCTCATTCGAAGTAGCATTTCTGAATTTTCCTTAAGAACCTTTCTAGAAAGTTAATTATCAAGGAGGATAGCTTCATTTCCTGTGAAATTGTTCTTTTATCCCCACACTGAGAGATTTTGAAAACATATTGTTTCACTTATTTTGGCTAATATCTCTTTGTTCAATTCAGTTATTCTGCACTTCCCATGATAATTCATCAGTTTATTTTCAGTGAAATCTGAGACACATATTAAGCGCTTGCTTGATGAAAGTTGTGTTTAATTCATGCATTATTCCACCATGTCAAGTCAAAGGGGCCTTTGGAAATATTCACATAATTTTTACAGTGTGTTGAACAGATGTCACTCAGATCTGATCCTGTAGATAGTCTGTGATTGGCTTCTGTTTTCAGTGGTCTTTGATCAGCTTGACAATTTGCCCCTGAATTAACTGTCTCATCTCTTTTAGGAAATGTTTCTATGTCTTTTAAATTCTTTTCAGTGCCTATTAATTTACAAATGGGTGTTGTTATGAACCTCAGTATTTATTCAGTGTGAAGTTCCCAGTTCTAATGTATGTAATATAGAATGTGGAGATTAAGAGAGCACAGGTTTTGAATATTTGTAGCATTAGAATCCTTAAGTCTCAGTTTTCTCACCAGTAAAATAGGGAGAGTATAGCAATAGTAACAAACTTGCAGGGTAGATAAAAGGATTAAATAAGTTAATACAAGTTGTTTTTTTTAAAGCCCTTGGGCACACACAAATCACTTGATAAGTGTTGGGCATTATTATTATTGCCATGCTACCCAAATATATAAATAACAATCTCAGTCCTCTCACCCAAAATGTGCCTCATTTATTTATGGAAGTTATCAAATAAAGATATTTCAAATGTAATCACAACCAAGTCTGTCTGGCAGCTGTAGTCATTACATAGCATTAGCTTTGATGTTGCTTTGTTGTTCTGTTTCCTATGTGTTCATATCCACTGCTATAAAAGTCTAGAGAAATTCACTGATGACATTAACTCCCATGGTCATATCTATATGCATATCAAGGGTTGTCATCTCAGGAAACTCATAGAATGAAATCCACAAGTTGCCCAAGTGTTGCTAAGTCCTATACTGAGTACTCTGTGGATGAAGATCAACTCTGAGATACATCTTTTTGAATGAATAGGAGCTCTGCTAGTGCCCAGATTCTTACAAATTTCCTTTTAAATAATTGTTTTATAGCAATAATTTATGTTTATAGCTCAGGGTACCCTAAGCATCTGCATGCTCTCTTTTTAAACATACTAAAACATCTCAATAAAGTTTGGTCTACCTTCTGAGTTTCTTGTCCATATCTTATAATCCATTGGTAGGTAAGTTCTATTTCACTTTTATTTTAAGTGGGGGGTTAGAACAAAAAATGAGGAATATGTTGCTTGGGAGAATGTCTTATCCTTCTGGGAGAATCTGGAGGAAGTCAAGCACCCATTATTTATTAGATGGAAATCAGCATGTGACTAAAGCATATTTCTCCAACACCGATAGATGGTGGATCAGAATTAACTTTGACCACTGTCTACTTCCAGACCTAGAATAAGCCATATTGACATGAACTGGTCTTGAGGAGACTTGCCAGCTGAGTTTACCAGGAGTACTGGGTAATATTGCGGATTTTGTAATAAAAGAAAACACGATAATTTCAAGAAAAACATCAAAAGTGCTTTATTCAAAGTAATGTCCATCGCTAGCTATATATTTCCCCCATCTTTCAGGTAATTTGTGATACCATCCCAATAGAACTTTTCTTGGTTTGAGGCAAACCATTCAGAGACCCAATTTCCCACTTCTTCGTATGTTTTGAAGTGCTGCTCAGACAGTGCGTGTGCCATCGATCGGAACAAGTGGTAATCTGAAGGTGCAAGGTCTGGTGAATACAGCAGGTGGGTCAATACTTCCCAGGCAAGATCTTTTAACGTGTCTTTAACTGGTTTTGAAGTGTGTGATGGTGCGTCATTATGAAGCAAAATTACTTTGCTGTGTCTTCTGGTCCATTTTGGTTGTTTTACTATCAAAGCGTGGTTCAAATTGATTATTTGTTGTTGGTAGCCATCAGTATTAATGGTTTCACCTGGTTTTAGAAGCTCGTAATATACCACACCTTCCTGATCCCACCCAATACAGAGCATTGTCTTCTTTCCAAAATGTTTTGGCCTTGCAGTCTATGTTGATGGTTGACCTGGATCAACCCATGATTTTGTGCATTTGGGATTCTCAAAATAAATCCAGTTTTCATTGCCAGTCACAATTCTATGCAAAAAAGACTTTCTTTTGTGCTGTTGAAGCAACATTTTACTGATGACTTTTCGGTTTTCCATTTGTCTTTTGTTCAGTTGATGTGGCACCCATTTTCCTTCCTTTAAAATCTTTCCCATTGCTTGTAAATGATTGGAAATTGTTTGCTGAGCAATGTCTAATCTTTCTGCACGTTGTTTTTTAGTTTGACAGGCATCGTCATCCATAATGCTTGTAATTGTTGGTCTTCAAACTTTTCCTGTTGACCTGAATGTTCTTTGTCTTTCACATGGAAATCATCACTTATTTTAAAGCATTTAAAGCAGCATTCACAAGTATCTTGAGATGGAGCATGTTCACCATAAGCTTCTCGAAGTATACGATAAGTTTCAGCAGCACTTTTCTTCAAAATAAAGTAATGAATTAAAAATTCCCACAAATGCTCTTTTTTTTTTTTTTTGGCATGACATTTGACATTTTGAAGTGTAAAAATATCTATGATGTTAACACCTTCAGAAAATTTGACATGAAATTTTGAAGCTTGCTGTCAATACAACAAAATAGCATACATATCAAATCGCATATATATATCAACATATGTGTAAGTCCATCTATTGAAAAAATTCTGTATTATTAACCGGTAGACCTAGTAACTAATCCACCATATTATAATTTGGAGAGCTCTTCCCTTCCTACTCACTATGTCTCACTAACTACTGACTCACCACCTCTCATAAGACTCCGGCAGTTTGACATACAGAGATGGGGAAAGAACTGATTCCAGTTGACTAACAAGTAGGTGGGACTCTTTATGCCCACAAATGAGTAGGCAGCATAATTGCTTCACCTTTAAGAGGAATTAGAAGTTGGAGAAGGGGGATCACACTGAACATCCAAAACAGAATTGAAATAGATTTCATGAAAAAAAAAAATAAAACACGTTAAAGCAGATTCTAGATTAGAATTGAAAAGATTCCACCAAAGTATAAAGCTTTCTTGAATAAATACTTGCTGAAATTCAAAATTCATTTAGAATCATGGTAAAAGAATAAATATAGTTGATCTAGTTAACTGAAAGATGTATTCTGCAATACAATGAAAAACTATAAAAAATGAGTGAATAATGAGTAAAAGATTACATTAATAGAAAACAGAGCCTGATAGTCTAACACATAATAATAGAAGTGATAAGAGGAGAGAAAATAACTGATGGAGGAAAAGCCATAGAATAAAAGTATCCCCAAGGTGAGTAAAAGCTTGAGTTTTCAGTTCAAAAGGACACAGCAAGAGCCAGCAGAGTGAAAGAAAAACAAAACAATGAATATTTAACCATATATAATAAGATTTCTGAATTTTAAAAATAAAGAAAATATGTTTAAAAGGTAATGTTTAAATTATAAGGTATTTCAAACGTATGAAAACGAGGAAAATAATATAACCTATGTACTCACTATATATACTGAAGAAATATTAACATTTTGCTTTATGCTTCAAATACTTTTTAAACTAATACACAAATTTCATATAACTAAAACTCTTCTTAACATCTTAATCCTCTGTCTCCCTCTGTAGATATGAACACTTTCCTGAGTTGATATTCACCTTTTCCATTTATTTATAAAAGTATTTTACTACATATATAGGTGTTTATAAATAATAGAGTATTATTTCACATTTTTAAATGGATACAAATGTCATACAATATTACATATTGCTTTGTGTCTTATTTTTCTTAACTTAGCATGTTTAAAATGACTTATCCAAATTAAAGTACAGATATATAATAGATGGATGGACATAGATCTAGTTTATTATTTTTTTTTTACTATAATCAACTATGGATAACCCTATGGCAAAGACTACTTATAGAAGATGTAAAACAGTTAGATGCTAATTTCTGAAATTAATGTTTAAATTTATTGCAATTGAAATTTGGATCTGCACAGATTTATTTGGAAAAATTTGTAAAATAGTCTTAAACGTATATGATTATATATACTCTAAAATAGCCAATAAAAAAAGAGAAATAGATTCCACATATAAGTGAGATCATGTGATATGATATTTATATTTCTCTGACTGGCATATTTCAATTAGCATAATACTCTCCAGGTCCCTCCATGTTGTCTCAAATGGTAAGAGATCCTTCTTTTTTATAGCTGCATAGTTTTCCATTGTGTATATGTACCCAGCTTCTTTATGCGCCTACTTGGGTTGTTTCCAGAGCTTAGTTATTGCAAATAACACTGCTATGAACATAGGGGTGCATATTTTCTTTCTAATTAGTGTTTCAAGCTTCTTAGGATATATTTCTAGAAGTGAGATGACTGGATCAAATATCACATGATCTTACTTATATGTGGAATCTAATGAACAAAATAAACTGACAAAACAGATCCAGAGCCTGGCTGGTGTGGGTCAGTGGTTGAGCATCGACCTATGAATCAGGAGGTCATGGCACATGGTTCAATTCCAGGTCAGAGCACATGCCCAGGTTGTGGGCTCTATCCCCAGTTGGGGAAGTGCAATGATTCTCTTCCATCATTGATGCTTCTGTCTCTCTCTCTCTCCCTCTCCTTTCCTCTCTGAAATCAATAAATATATATTTAAAAAATAAACAAATCCAGAGACATGGAAGCAACAACAGACTGAGGATTCTCAGAGGGAAGGGGAACAGCAGGAAGAGATTGACCAAAGAACTTATATACATATTAGAGGCCTGGTGCACAACATTCATGCACTTAAGAGGGTCCCTCAGCCTGGCCTGCACCTTCTCACAGTTCAGGATAGTTTATAGTCAGGGGGATGTCTGACTGTGGGCTTAGGCCCAAGGGGTCCTTAGCACTGCCACAGAGGTAGGAGAAGCTCCTGCACCACTGTTGCATTTGCCAGCCGTGAGCCTGGCTTCTGGCTGAGTGGTGCTCCCACTGTGGGAGTGGACTGGCCACCAGAGGTCAGCTCTTGCATTGAGTGTCTGGCCCCTGGTGGTTAGTGCACGTCATTGCAACCAGCTGTTCCGCAGTTCGATCAATTTGCATATTATCCTTTTATTATATAGGATATGCATAAACCATGGACACAAACAGTAGTGTGGTGAAGGACTGGGGAGGGCTATGAGAGGTAATAGTGGTTCAATGGGAGTTAAAAGGGACATATATGAATAGATGATCAAATCTTACTTTTATTTATGAAATCTGAATTAAAGTAACAAATACCATTAACACCCATATTAAATATTAACATTTAATATTAAGTAATGATTTAATCATTATTTATATAATTAATGCCACGACCTGCATGAATAGGGTTCAGGATCTGAAGGAGGGGCCAATGCACAAATGAAAATACTATATAAGAAATATAAATTTAGAAGGCATTGGGGGCCAGGTGGAGCCTCTTTCTTGAAGAGACACACTGACTTCTGGCCTGGTCCACCTTTTATTTACTTGGATACACATTTGCCCTTTAGCAATGCATACAGGCAGATCAAAGGTAAAGTTTGGTAAATGGATTATCAGATTAGGGAATTGCCTTGAGCCACCACTATCTCAACAGGAACAATCTATGTTTAGCATCAGCCCTGCTAACTCTCAAGGTCCATTGGCCTTCTGCATTCCTTGGTGCACTCTTGTGACAGTATCAGCAAGGAGTGGCTTCCTGCAAATTAATTACTTAAAAGAAGATTACCCATTAATATTGTAGATGTGAAGCATTAAAATATTTTGGAAAGCAATTTGGTCTTTATATTATTTACATTTATTTATACTTATACTAGAGGCCTGGTACACGGATTCATGCACATTGGAAGGAAATTAATTAGAAGAAATATTTTAGAGGCCAGGGAGGGACTGAGGGAGATTGGCCAGCTGGGGAGGGATAGCAGGAGTTGAGTCCAGGATGTGTCCTGCTCGTCTCACCCAATCTCGATTGGGCCAATTGAGGCTAATTGGGGGCCATCTCACCCAGTCCCAATTGGGGCTGATTGGGGCTAGCCAGCTGTGGAGGGACCGCAGAAGGTTGGTTCACTCAGGAGGACCGCAGGGAGGGCTCCAGGGCATGTCTGCCCCAACTCACCCAGTCCCAATCGGCCGGACCCCAGAAGCAAGCTAGCCTACTGGTTGGAGCATCTGCTCCATGGTGGTCAGGGTGCATCATAGTGACTGGTCAAATGGTTGAACAAACAGTTGGACACATAGCATATTAGACTTTTATTATATAGGATATATGTATGTCTTCTTTGATTGGGCAATTTTACCAATATATAATGATGTAAATAATGGGATATTAATTTCAGTATTTTTCATAAAAATGTGGAAACAAAATAAATGCCCATTAATAGAAGAATAATCAAATAAATTGTCTACTTATATAAAAACCATGGGTGGTGTTCATCACGTCCAGAACCTCTGCGACCAAGCGGAAGGAAGTCAATCCTGCAGGGGTTGTCTTGGCAACAGCTGCCCCCTCCCCCAAGTTGTTTCCCAGAGCTGTTTCCTGTAAGGGCGGGGTTTGAGGCAGGAACCTGCCCTGGGAGCGTGGAGGCAGATCTTTCTAAAGTATGCCACGCCAGCACGGCCAGGGGTGAATCTGAATGGGGGCGGCTGAAAGGCTTAGAAAAGACAGACAAGAGAATGAAAGCCGGGTCGTGGTGGGACACTGCTTCTCTGAGAGACAGCGACCATGCCCACAGCCATGCCTTTATTTTATAGCAGATGCTACAGGCAAAGTAAGGGCATGACCAAGATGTTTACAACATTCTCCTGGGTTTCAATCCTACTCAACTACATGCACCTGATCTCTATTAAGCTTACATCACTCAGGCACATGGGGACAAATGTTCGGACCACAGGTTCAAGCTTATAACTACAGCTGTTGGCTATAATTGTGCTTGGAGGGCCCTAGAATGTCAAGGGTAAGCCCTCCAGGCTGGGACTTGCACGTGGCAATGAGAGGACTGTGCCCTCTCATCAGTCCAAGGCTTGAACCTGTCCAAAACACTGTAGTGGCTCCCCACAATAAAGTTTTACTTCTGTTTCTTTGTTACTGATGTTGTGGCCCCACCCCATAACAAAGAAACAATTTCCGGAGGATGAGGCCCAGGAATCAGGATTTTAAAAAGATTCCCAGGTGATTCTAATGTGCAGCCAAGGTTGAGAACCACTGCTATAGATAATATTAAAAATATATCTAAATGTTCAATTCTTTGTCCAAAAAATGAGCATGTTCAAAAATTAAATGAAGAAAATTTGGATATACTCGATGGACATTTTCACACATATTTGAGTGATGATTCCATTGATTCCACAGATGATGCTGAAAAGGAAAATTTTCCCATCGAATTTCTTAAAGTATTACTCCTTTGGGAATGCCGTGTCATAAATTAAAATTGAAAGTGGGTGCAATCATCATGCTATTGAGAAATCTCAATAGTAAATGGGGTCTTTGTAATGGTACCAGATTTATTATCAAAAGATTATGACCTAACATTATCAAAGCTGAAGTAATAACAGGATCTGACTATTAATAAATCACAAGTACAAACTCTAGACAAAGTAGGCATATTCCTACCTGAACCCATTTTTGCATATGGTCAGTTATATGTTGCATTCTCTTGAGTTTGAAGAGCATGTGATATTACAGTTAAAGTTCTAAGTACTTCATCACAAGGAAACTTAGTCAAGCACTCTGAAAGTGTTTTCACTCTTAATTTGGTGTACAGGGAGATATTAGAATAAGTTTAATCACTTTATCAGTCATTGTTTGCATCACTGTTGTTTTTATATCATGTTTTTGTTGTTTTCATATCATGTTTTTTTCATTTTTATATCATGCCTCTGTTGTTGTTATAGCCCTTTGTTACTGTTTATTTATTAATAAATTTATATATTATTTTCATATACATTTTACTAATTTCCTTTCATCTCTCACACTTCTATTATAGAGAAAGGGCAAATAGCAATATTAAAATATCTCTGCTAATTAATTCCCTTTTTTAAAATAAATTTTAGTGATTATTTACAGAGAGGAAGGGAGAGGGATAGAGAGTTAGAAACATCGATGAGAGAGAAACATTGATCGCTGCCTCCTGCACACTCCTCACTGGGGATGTGCCCGCAACCAAGGTACATGCCCTTGACCGGAATCAAACCCAGGACCCTTGAGTCCGCAGGCCGATGCTCTATCTACTGAGCCAAACCAGTTAGGGCAGTGGTCGGCAAACTCATTAGTCAATAGAGCCAAATATCAACAGTACAACAATTGAAATTTCTTTTGAGAGCAAATTTTTTTAAACTTAAACTATATAGGTAGGTACATTGTTATTAACTTAATTAGGGTACTCCTAATACTTAGGAAGAGCCACACTCAAGGGGCCAAAGAGCCACATGTGGCTCGTGAGCCGCAGTTTGCCGACCATGGGGCTAGGACAATTAATTCCCTTTTAATGTGCATGAATTTCGTGCACCAGGCTACTAGTATTTATATAATTGGATAGTTTATAGTCATTGAAAACACTGAAATAAACTATACTGGTCATACATCCTCCCATAAATATTTCTCAACAAAACTTTTCCCCTCTTCTACCATATACAAAGCAAAAGCATTTCAGCATATAAATGGAAATAAATGTGTGTGTGTGTGTGTGTGTGTGTGTGTGTGTGTGTTTGTGTGTGTTTGTTGGGAAGCAGACATATATGTACTATAATAACACTAATTTGCTGGGGTCCAGCCCCAGTGGGTCCAGGGGTTCTCCAAAGGTGTGGACGGAGTCAGCAAAGAAGGAATGACACAGAGACAGTATTCAGTTGATCAGCAGCCTATCCAGGATCTCTAGCCAAGTTCTGGTCAGGATCTCCAGCGAAGTTCTGGTTAGGATCTCTAGCCAAGTTCTGGTTCGGTTCTCTCACTAGGTTCTCCAGCCAGGTTCGGTCGCCAGATTCTGTAGCCAGGTTCTGTCTCTAGGTTTCTGTGTCCAGTTTCTGTCCAGGATCTTTTGTCATGTTCTGTCTCTAGGTTCTGTCTCCAGTTTCTGTCCAGGATCTTTTGCCATGTTCTCTCCAGCGAAGTTCTTCTGTCTCTAGGTTCTGTGTAGGTTCTGTGTCTAGGTTCTGTGTCCTGTTGTCTTGTTACATCTGTATTCATACCAGTTGATTCCAATCCTATCAATCTCTATTCCAAAGGTTAGGGCGTTTCTTATCTCCATTCCAGGGAGTAAAGATTATGTAGCTTAAGCATGATTGTTCATAGTTAAAGTGATTAATTACCCGCCTGGCACTTAGTTAAGGGGTTTTATTCCCTCCCTAACTTCAGGGGAAAATCCCTACCTGGAGAAACAACCTTTCTCAGAGAGGTGACCTTGGTTAAAACACATAGTGCCAAGAAGGTGAGCAAACATATTAAGAACAGTATGCCATATATGCCAGGTCCCTTGAAACAGCAAGGATGGACCGGCTCCGGGAACTAATTAACCCTGAATCTGGACTGATGCTATGGAATCTCAACTGTTGGACCAGACAAAAGGGATTTGAGTGTGATTCCTTGGAGGTGATTGTATCTAACCAATGTTGAATTATTAGGTACTAGAGGCCTTGTGTACGAATTTGTGCACCAGTGGGGTCCCTCAGCCTGGCCTGTGAGATCGGGCTGAAACCCACTCTCTGATATCCCCTGAGGGGTTCAGGATTGCGAGAGGGCCCAGGCCAGGCCGAAGGATCCCACTGGTGCACCATCGGGGCCAGGGAGGAACATGGGAGGTTGGTCAGCCAGCAAGGGATCGCGGGAGGGCTTCAGGGTGTGTCTGGCCCATGTTGCTCAGTCCCAATTGGATTTACTGCAGCTAACCTACCTGTCAGAGTGCCTGCCACCTGGTAGACTGTATGTGTTCAGTGCACAGCATAGTGAGTGGTTGAGAGGCCTTAGCTTATCATTAGCATATTACCCTTTGATTGGTTGAATGGATGACCAGACACTTAGCATATTAGGCTTTTATCATATAGTATAGCCATGTGAATCCATCAGATATTGTAACAGCTATCTCACAGGGATATAGAATCCTGTCCTTAAGATAAAGACAGGTAGGGTTTCTGTAACCCTTGGAAACTTAGACTGACTGTCAGAAAATAAGGAATAGAAGCTGGGTTAGAATGTCAAGGGTAAGTACAAGTTACAGTTTCTCTGGGTAGATTAGATGATTCCTATAATGGTGAGATAAATTTCAAATTCTACCTATTACTTGGGTGTAGATTTTTATTACTTCCCATGTGGGCAGATTGATTTCAGGAGAGCCTCATTTGAGACTGACTTGGGAAGGCAGCTAAAATACCAGATTAAAATAATATGTGGATCAGGGGAGGCTGATCAAGTCAAAGGAGAAAATTAACTAGATACAAGTAAGTAGAATTAATTTATGACTAACTCTATGAACTACTTTAGTACTCATGAATAGCTCCTACAAGTAGGCCTTGACTGTTTGCATTTAAAGCATACTTGTATTTAGGAAATTTCAGTTCCTTAGGAAAATGGTATGCATTTTTATTATAGCACTGGAGGCCCAATGCACAAAGATTCATGCAAGAATAGGCCTTCCTTACCCTGGCTGCCAGCACCTGGCATCCGGGACCTGGGTCTACCCTCTGGCCGCTGCCTCCTGCCTTTGCTCCAGGCTGGAGCTGCCTCCCACCTTTGCTCCAGGCTGGAGTGAGGCTTGTGGAATCTCAAGCCTCAGGCTGGGGAGACGAAGGAAGCCAAGTGTCCCACCCAAAGGAAGCCAAGTGTCCTGCCTGCTCTGGCCGGTTCCATGGCTTCGACCAGCACCTCCATCTTTGTGGCTATGGGTGCAGCCATCTTCGTGGCTATGGGTGTCACCATCTTTCTTACGGAGTGATGGTTATTTTGCATATTACCCTTTTATTAGTATAGATGTTTGTATCCAGTGTCCTTTACTGTATATGGCTAGTAAGGCTTCTGGGCTAGTCAATATCACCATCCTGTTTTGGGGGAGGCAGAGTATTCTTAAGTCAGGATAATTTCATATTGAAAACTAGTACAATTTTCTAAATCAACAAACAACCAATTCACAAGGTTATTATGGGCTTCTCATTGCTCCAGATTTATAAGGAACCTAAGTACACTCTATGTGTAAATTATATGCAAGTCTTGGACATACAGTTACATAATACATATTTCAGATAATTAACATATAAGACAATATTCAACCTCACCAGTAATCAAATAACTAAATGCATATATGGAAGGATAATTGCAGTACCCTTTTCATGTTTTTTTGTTTCTGTCTGCTTGTTTTACCCCAGTTGTGTCTGCTATTGTCTGTCATTTAGCAAAAGTGAGCATGCATACAAAATACAAGGTTCTAGGCATATAATATTGCTTAGGAAAACTTATGTGTAGCTGGATTTATATTCTTTACTTCTAAATATTCTGGATATGATCCTGGCACTGTGAGGCTTTGGAAAAAGGAGATGTGAGAGATAGGAAGTTGGATTATTCCAACTTTAAAGGATTAATACATTTCCAGTGCATATTAGCTACAGATGCTTCAGAAAGAAACCCATTTCTATATATGCCCTTGCACTAGAACCCTCTGTCTATGACCTACTGCAGTGGTCGGCAAACCACAGCTCACAAACCACATGCAGCTCTTTGGCCCTGTGGCATGGGCCACGAAGTTTCAATTGCACTGTACGTGCGTGCGCGCACATGGTATTTTGTGGAAGAGCCACACTCAAGGGGCCAGTTTGCCGACCACTGACCTAGAGGAATAAGAAATTTGGAAGGGCAAACATTTTTAACTTTGATTTCTTAGGACTTTTAATTCAAAGAGATCTTATTTTTGTTCTTTAATTTCTCTCTGGGAAAGAAATAATTGAGGGGATAGAAAGTGTTCAAATTTGGGGCATCCTTCATGTTGTAATTATTTAGGCTAATTGCATAATCTCTGGTGAGCAATGTTAAACAATACAGATGGGCATAATTTAAAATGGAAAGTAGAATAAAGATAAAATACTCTGCCTAGGGTACAATGCATCCTTGAAGTTAATTTTATTAATGCCTTATTCTGACCTACTTTATAGTCTTCTGAGGACAAAAGTTTGAACTATCTTCTCAGCTGGTCCCAGGAAGATCCATAAAATAGAAGTGGTTGATACTAGGGATGTGGGGATGAGATAACTCATCAAATTGGAACAGTAGTTCCCTAATACGTTACTAGTTTACTTTCCTAAGGGGAATGGCCACATCATATGCTTCACTACTAAGCTCAATGGGTTAAGACAGTGGTTTTCATTCCTAGCTGCACAGTAGAATTATCTGGGGAGTGCTTAAAATACTTAAGCTTTACCCTAGACCAATGACATCAGAATTTCTGAGGTCAGGGTCTAGCATTATTAAAAAGCTCTTGAGATTTGCCATGTGTTCATTCATCTGGGGTTAAGTTCCTCAGAAAACAGGCTCTACAGAGATTTGCATATAGGAAGTTTATTGGGAAGAGCTTTCTGCAAAAATATCTATAAGACTGTGAACACAGAAGAACTAGCCAGATGAAGTTGGACTTTAGCAGTTATAACAGAGGTGTCTGCCTCAGTCCATGCCACATGGACTGGGACAGTCTTTTGCATTTGTCATAAATTGAGGCAATATACCAGCACACCTTTGCACCCTTACATCCACCCAACTTTGGATTTCAACTGCCCTTGGGGAATTAGTGTGACCTTGGGAATGGAAGCTCTTTTTCACGACTGGATTTTCCAGGAGGCACTTAGAGGTAAGCTATCAGCAGCCAACATTATATATGTAGTCAGATTTCAGAGCCCATAGCACTTACCAGAAGGATGAAGTATTTAAATTGACCTTTCTGACTTCTGTCTAAAACTCATATCTTAGGCCTCCCCACCAAAAATAAGATATGTGTCTGATTGGTAAAAACATGTACTACCTAATTTCTAGTGGCCCATATTAGTGGTGAAGTCACTGGGGAAATGTAAAGCATCATGAGAATGTCTACTCCTCCTTCTCTCTCACCTTAGACATGGATGCCCTCAAAAAGTATGTAGTTTGCTTCCTATAATAATAGAGCTTACCACAGGAGTTGGTCCACACCCTGCAACCCATATACACCTTTTGGGCATGTACTGATATATTGGCTGGCTTGGTGAGTTCATATCAGGAAAAAGGTAAGAGGCTGATGCATTATCAATACACCTTTAATTGCATTCAAGTTGCTATAGTGTGACTCTATTCATATTTGTGTCCTGGTAATGTTTCTCAATTGCTTACAAGCTAGAGAGGTGGAGAAAAGAAACTAGTCTTCCCAAATAATGTCTTAAAAAATTAAGTAAATAAAATACATAGACACAGACAGGAAGAATTACTTTAAAATATAGTGAGTGAATAAACAAGACAATTTGGGGTGGGGGTCAATAAAGTAAAAAAAAAAAAATCTTCCATGTAAAATGATTACAAAAAAGACATAAAATATGTGGAAATTACTTCTATAGTATATAGCCACAGAAATGAAAATAGGGAGAGGAGGGGCGAAGAGGGGAGAGAGTGCTGTGTTCAATCATATGCTCATAAATTATAAAATATAACTGAAATGAATAATTTTCTCAAAATATATAAATGACTAAAAATTCTAAAGAGGTAGAAAATACTAATAACTATGGAAGAAAGTTTAAAGTCAATAAAAAATTGGCACCAAAATGTTCTGAAATAGACAGTTTTATGGGTGATTCATTTGTGCTTTGCTCTATAAAATGTGTGAAATTGTAGAAAAATAAACTTCCTCAATTTGTTTTAAAATAATGATATAAGATTTAAATAAAATCCTTTTAAAATAAACAAAAAAAATTAAAGACCACTCTTAGAGTAGAATCTCAAATATAAAACAAGAACAACAAAATTAATAACTAATAGAATTAAAAATATGTGACTCAAAAATCCAGTATATATATATATATATATATATATATATATATATATATATTTCTCTGGAAAAAACTTAGTCCCATGACCATGCCTACCTCAGAATGATGTGCAATTTAAAATTTATGAGTCGCTTATTTCTGTAACTTTTCACTTAATGTTTTCAGACCATGGTTGATAATGTTTAACTGAAACCATGAAAGTGAAACCACAGATAAGGGGGGGGGGGCTATTATATAATATAGCATAGTATATATAGTCTATAATTATAAATACATTAGAAATTAACTTAATAAAAGCACATTTAATTTTAATTATTTACTAGAGGCCCAGTGCATGAAATTTATGCATTGGTAGGGTCCCTAGCGGCTGCTGGCTGCTGGCCGGATACTCCTTCCCATCCCCCCGCCACCTGCCTCCACCACTGGCCAGTGCCTTCCTCCCTTACCCCGCCACCTTCCCCCAGTCAGCCCGCCCTCTGGTCAAACTCCCAGAAGAACTCTGGTCAAGGGGACAATTCGCATACTACACTTTTATTATATAGGATTGAAAAGAAGCATATAAGTGAATATAAACAGCTTATTATACTGGGAAAATTAATAAAATAAATGTATTGATTATCTCCAATTTAATTCATTGGTTTAATAACAATTCAATTGAAATCCCTTGCAATTCTTTTAATTTGACCAAATGATTCTAAAATCAATTTGAAAAGACAACTCAGATATTTATAGAAAAGAATAATATTAAAGTGACACTCAGTGTATAAGACATTAAGGAATACAGTATAGTTTTCAGTATTCAAAATATGATATTGGTATAAGAATTGACAGAATCATGAAACAGAATGCACAGATGCTCAGCTGGTATGGCTCAGTGGTTGAGCATAGACCTATGAACAAGGAGATCACAGTTCAATTTCTAGTCAGGGCACATACCTGGGTTGTGGGCTCGATCCCCAGTAGGGGGAGTGCAGGAGGCAGCCAATCAATGTTTCTCTCTCATCATTGATGTTTCTATCTCTCTTCCCTTCCTCTCTGAAGTCAACAAAAAAAAATACGTTTTTTTAAAAAAACATATAGATAAGCAACTGATACTTGATACCTCATATCTATCTTCATTGTGTACTCTATCTGGCTATGTATCTGTACTGTTCAGGCTCTTGTGATGTGCTAATTAGTTACTCTATTTACTAATATATATGTGATATTACAGTTGGTTAGGCTCTGGTAACAAATAGACCCAAGCATATAGTAGCTCAAAAGAATAGGTTGTATCTTGTTTATATAATAGTCTTGAATAGAGATTCCAGTTGAGTGGTTGCTCTAGTTTGTGTAAGTTATTTAGGGGTCCAGAATGCCAGAGATGCCAGAGGTTTTGCCTTTTTTTTTTTTTTTTTTTTGGTCTGGGCAAGTTTCTGTTTTTTATTTTTATTTATTTATTTATTTATTTATTTATTTATTTTAAATTCTTGCTTTAGAATATATTTAAAAATCATCCCTTAAGTCTTTTTTTTTTTTTTTTTTTTTTTTTTTTTTTTACAATATACAAAATAAATCAGTCTCTATGTGATCTCCACTTTTGGTCCTCGCATATCTGGGTTCTCTCCTGTTTGTTTTCCATGGATTATTCAGGAAGTTTTTCTGTATTTTAGTTGTAATACCAGTTTGTTCCTGGGAGCATGTTCATGCAGCATCCACTTACTCTGCCACCATTTTTAATCCTCTTGGTCTTGCCTTTTTTAATATGACAAAAGTGACTTCCAACATTCCCATGGTTACCACCTACACAATTAGCCAGAGGCAGAAAGAACATGGAGGAGTTTTAGGCCAGATCTGGAAGTTTCCTATATCACTTCCTCCTCTACTCTTCTAGGAATAATTTAGTCCCATGGCCATGCCCAACTGGATGGACAGCTGGGAAAAGTAATCTACTTGTGGGCTTGAAGAAGGGGAAGATGGATTTTGATGGACAGCTAACAGCTTCTGCTATACCTATTATCTCTCTTTTAATCTGCAGGCAACATTTATGATCCAGTACTACAGTTATTATTCCCATTTTACATACAAGGAACTAAGGCACAAAGAATGCAGGGACCATGTCCAGAGTCACATAGTTATGAAATGGTTGGACTAGTAATCCCATATAATTTACTAATTTAAGAGTCCCTGCACATCAACTATTACTATAACTACTACAACCACTACCACCACTACTACTGCTACTGCTATTGTTATCCACAAACACACACACACATACACGTGTGCCTGTGCATTAATTATATTTATGAGAAATATGGTATTAAAGATCAGAGAATTAATACTTATTTAATAATTAATCAAATATACTATTTGGAAACCATAAGTATAAATATTTTTCTTATACTTTATAACAAAATCAGGCAGCTGATTTATTGTAGAAAATACAATCATTTAAAAATAAAAGATTATTAGTTACTATTGATCAGCTCTTGGAAAATTTTGAATGTAATATGAAGTAAATTTTAAATAATCCTAATATATATAAAGAGTTAGTTGCCATCACTATCGAACGGCGGACCAGTCACCATGAAGTGCATGGAGCAACTCTCGATCCCCCCTCCCTGGCTCTTGAGCAGCTCACCATGAGGGGGGGCGGGGCGCTGGTGGCAGGGTGAGATTGAGGACTGTTGAGCAGAGGTGGCAGGCTGCTTCGAGGGGTGGCTGTGAGCTTAGCGGAGCAGTCACCTGGGTGGCAGCGAGTTGCCTGAAGCAGTCTGGCACAGGGGAGTTTCACAGAGCAGTCACGGGGTGGGGGGACCCTGGTGGAGCAGTCACAGGCTTTGCAGAGCATCCCGGGAGGGAGCTTCATATAGCATTGCAGGGTGGCAAAGGCTATGCGATGGAGGCCAGTCTAGGCTTAGGGACTCTAACCACACACAATTTCATGTGCACTGGACCTCTAGTATAGAATAAGTAGTAAAGGATAATACCAATATATTTGATTACATAAGAATTAAATATTTCATATGCCAAAAAATCAGTAACATTAAAGGTAAACAAAAAAAGTAGTGAAATATGTGTAACCTATTTGACAAATGGTAAATTTATTCAATATTATAAAGTCTGGTAACTTGCAAGCACTGGTAACTTGCAAGAAAAAAACAAAGACATGAAGTACTTGTTTCACTATAGGGATAAAATAAAGTAGTGACAGAAATATAAATGACTACTATGTATTTGAAACGCAGTCACTACTGTTAGAAAACAAAGTAATGTAAATTAAAGCAAGGAGATAATCTTTCATCCATTTGTGTATAGTAACTAAAAACAAATTTAATAAAAATCTACTGTGTCAGGTATGTTTTGAAATTTTGGGAATGCTTTATTGAGCAAGGCATGTAGGAGCCATGCTTCCGTGGAAGTATCTTTTAATGGGGTGGGTTTAGGCTAACCAAAACAAGAAAATAAAGTATTAAAGATTAAACGCTATGGATAAAAGCTAAAGTAGAACCCTGACCACTGTGACTCAGTGCATAGAGCATCAGCCTGTGAACCAGAGTCATGAGTTTGATTCCAGGTCAAGGGCACTTATCTGGGTTGCAGGGCAATCCCCAGCCCCAGCTGGGTGCATGTGGGAAGCAACCAATCAATTTGTCTCTCTCACATCAATGTTTCTCTCTTTCCCCCTCCCTCCCCCCTCCCTTTTACTGTCTCTAGAAAGCAATGGAAAAAAATGTCCTTGGGTGAAGATTAACATCAAAACAGAGTTAAACTAGGACATCATTATAACTGCGTGACTTCTTAACATTGGGTGGTTAGTGAAGACCTCTGAAGACATGGTATTTAATTGTGAATATGAAAAACAAATCAGTCATGTAAAGATAGAAGAGGGATCCAGCAAAAAGAAAAGTTAGCATGGCCACATAATGTAGGCTTATAAAATAGGGTAACAAATAGATTTTGCTTAAAATTCCATGAGGTACTCTTTGAGGTTCTTTTCTTTAAATGTATTTCTATTGATTTCAGAGAGGAAGGGAGAGGAAGAGAGAGATAGAGACATCCATGATGAGATAGAATCATGGATTGGCTGCTTCCTGCAAGTCCACCACTGGGGATTGATCCCACAACTCGGGCATGTGCCCTTGACTGGAATCAAACCTGGGACCTTTCAGTTCGCAAGCCGATACTCTATCCTAGCCAAACCAGCTAGGGCCTCTTTGAGGTTCTTTTAAAAAATATTGTCTTGTCTGCGTTTTGGACAGTTGTTTGTAGGAAAGAGCAAGATAGGAAGCAAGGATACCAGTTAGGAAGCTTTGCAATAGTTCAAGTGAGAGAAGATCATATGCCTGGAAGAAAGGTAGTACTAGTAACAGCAAGGCCTGAGAGGGGGAAATGGATTTAAGAAAGATATATGTAGAAGATAAAATGGATTGGAATGTCCAGTTTACTGAAAATCAAGAGGACAATCCTATCTAATAAAAGAGAAACATGGTAATTAGCCATACATCCGCTACCCTTCCCGTTGGCTAATCAGGGCGATATGCAAATTAACTGCCAGCCAAGATGGCGACCAGCAGCCAGGCAACTTGAAGCGAAAATGAGGCTTGCTTGCTACAGTGAAGGAGGAAGCTAACGTTCCCCGCCTGCCTTGCCGGCCTCTGAGATTGCAGTTTGAAACATTGTTACAAATATAGAAGCTAAACAAAACCCCAGAAACCTGCTTTCAGCCAGCCGGGATCTCAGAGCTGGAGTTGAAACAGTGTTTTGACTATAGAACCCAAATAAACCAGATACCTGCTTTCAGCAGTGGGGGCCTAAGAGCTGGAGCCAAGCCTCAGCGCTAAAGCTGGCCCAGAATAAAAAAGAAAAAAAGGAAAAAAGGAGCAGTTGGGAGCTTCAGTCACCCGCCAGCCTGAAAACAGCCCTCAGCCCCTCACCCAGACTGGCCAGTCACCCCAGTGGGGATCCCCACCCTGAAGGGTGTGTGGCCAGCTTCAAACAGCCATCATCCCCTCACCCAGGCTGGCCAGGCACCCCAGTGGGGACCCCCACCCTGATCCAGGACACCCTTCAGGGGAAACCAGCCGGCCCCCACCCGTGCACCAGGCCTCTATCCTATATAGTAAAAGGGTAACATGCCTCCCAGCACCGGGATCAGCGGAGCTGCGAGGCCTCCTGGCACCGGGATCAGCGTGACAGGGGGCAGCGCCCCAACCACCTGATCGCCCTGCGGCTCTGTGTGTGACAGGGGGCGGGGCCACAACCTCCCTATCTGCCCTGCTCTGTTCATGACAGGGGAAGGCGCCCCAACCCCCTGATCAGCCCTGCTCTGTGCCTGATACGGGGGAGCTCCCCAACCCCCTGATCGGCCCTGCTCTCTGTGTGACAGGGTGCGGCGCCCCCCCCCCGCCCCCCCCCATGGGCCCTGCTCTGTGTGTGACGGGGTAGAGCCATAACCTCCCCATTGGCCCTGCCCTGAGTGTGACAGTGGCAGCGCCCCAACCCCCTGATCCGCCCTGCTCTGTATGTGACAGGGGGCAGTGCCCCAACTCCCCTATCGGCCCTACTCTGTGAGTGACAGGGGGTGGCGCCGCAACCTCCCCATCGACCCTGCCTTGAGTGTGACAAGGGGCGGTGCCCCAACCCCCCAATAGGCCCTACCCTGAGTGTGACTGAGGGTGGCATCACACCTCCCGATCTGCCCTGCTCTGTGCATGACAGGGGGGGGCACCCCAACTCCCCAATCAGCCCTGCTCTGAGCCCCACCAGGGGCTGCACCTAGGGATTGGGCCTGCCCTCTGCCACCCGGGAGCAGGCCTAAGCCAGCAGGTCGTTATCTCCTGAGGGGTCTCAGACTGTGAGAGGGCACAGGCCAGGCTGAGGGACACCCCCCTCTCCCCCGAGTGCACAAATTTTTGTGCACCATGCCTCTAGTCTATACTAATAAAAGTGTAATATGCTAATTAGATCAGATAGACCGGATGTCTTCTAGACATCCTTCTGGATGTCCTTCCAGACAAAGCCATGGTGGCGGGGCCAAGGCAGAGACGGTTTGGGGCGATCAGGCAGGTAGGGGAGAGCAGTTAGGGGCAATCAGGCAGGCAGGCAGAGGCAGTTAGGGGCAATCAGGCAGGCAGAGCGGTTAGGGGTGATCAGGCAGGCAGGCAGGTGAGCAGTTAAGAGCCAGTGGTCTTGCATTACGAGAGGGACATCCCCCGAGGGGTCCCAGATTTGAGATGGTGCAGGCTGGGCTGAGGGACCCTCTCCCATGCATGAATTTTGTGCACCAGGCCTCTAGTGGTAAGTATAGTTCTGGACATATTCTACTGAATAAGCATTTAAATTAGTGGTTTCCAAACTTGGCTAATCATTGGAATTCATGGAGGAACTTTACAACAGTACATATTTTAGAACATCTCTCCTGGATTTTCTGATTCAGTACTCCTGGTTTGCAAAACAGGTATCACCATTTTAAATAAGCTCCAATGATAATCAGAATACACAACTAGAATGGGAACTTTTGCTGTAGAATACTGCTCAATGTAGAGTTAATGATCTAATAGCACATAAATTGATAACAGAAAAAATGTGTTGGTTATGGTCTCATAGCTCCTGTTGTTGCAAGTGTATTTAGTAATGATCTGAATATTCTCTTCCGTTGCTATTCTAAGCAGATGTTCACCGTCATTCATGAGAAATTAGGGTTTGAATATCCAGCACCTGTTGCCAAATCTTACCAATGGCAGATTCTCAACCTCTTTATCTATACATCTATTAATCCAGTTCATAATGATTTCTTTTATGGTTAGCATGTGCTTTTCCTGGCACAGAAAGATGTCCTCTGTATATCCCAACGTTCCCTCTACACAAATGATTATATCACCAGATGTCCAACACAATGATTTTCCACAGGAGAACAGTATACTGAAGAGTAAACCATTTTGCCTTGAGAAGTGTTCAGAATTTTATTCTAACTTACTAATATTCTTTTTTTTTTTAAATATATTTTATTGATTTTTTTTTACAGAGAGGAAGGGAGAGGGATAGAGAATTAGAAACATTGATGAGAGAGAGAGAGAAACATCGATCAGCTGCCTCCTGCACACCCCCTACTGGGGATGTTGCCCTCAACCAAGGTACATGCCCTTGACCAGAATCGAACCTGGGACCTTTTTACAGTCTGCAGGCTGATGCTCTATCCACTGAGCCAAACCGGTTAGGGCTAACTTACTAATATTCTTGTTAGAGGGTTTCAGTAAGTTAGAATAAATCCCTGTATAATGCACACAGTGTGGTGTTCACAAAAGCAGTGCTTCACCATATGAAAGATATCATTCCTTTATGTAAATTGAACTCACTAATTTGCTCTTCACAGACTTTTTAGTAGATCTCTACTTACTTTTATCTTCTGTTCACTGGTTTTGTCAGTAGTAGATGTTTTCTTACTCAGTACCCACTCTGAGAATTAATTAAACTCTTTCCATACACTAATGATAGATACAGACATAATCAGTGCACATTAAATGTTTAAAAATAAACCCATTATAAAAATATCTTACCAATAATTATGTTAAAAGAACACATATGGCATGTTAAAATAACATTGTCAACACAAATATTCAGACTCCAATGGAGTCCTCTCTGTTATTTCTATTAAGTTGCATTGTAACTACACAAGGCACATATTCTGCTACTTTCTTTCATAGTCAGAAATCAGGCACAGTGTACTCATCTGAAGACCTACATATTTCTAAAAGTTCTGTTGACAAATGGATTCACCACTGTATTTGAAGGGCATTGTTCCCAGAAGAAGAGTTTAAAATCCTCTTGTCAGAAATCATAGAGATGGAGAACATATTAGTGGTTGCCACAGGATAGGCAGGAGAATGATTGTGACTATAAAAGGGTAGCATAAGGAAGATGTTTGTGGTGATGGAATAGTTCTGTATCTTGACTGGAATACTGATTTCACCAATCTACATATGTGATCAAATGACACAGGACTGTACTCACACATTATATCAGTATTAACTTCCTGGTTTTAATATTGTATTATGTATAAGATATACCTATTGAGGGCAACTGGTGAAGGATACAAGGTACCTGTCTGTCCTATTTTTGTACCTTCCTGTGAATCTGTAAGTATTTTAAAATAAGAAGCTAAGAAAAACCTCATCAGAGTCACTCTTCATTAGAGAGCAACAACCCCAAGCTGTGTGGAGGATGTTTCTTTCAGAACCAGCATCATCAGATTTGCCTGCATTTTGGTTACCACATGCCAAATAATGTATCACTTCACTAAGCTCTTTGCCTGGAATTTTGTCAATGCAAAGCCTTCTCAATTCAGGAAAGATTTCTGCCGTTAGTATTTTCTCTTATTCAACCCACAATACCAAGCAGTGCCTCTTGGGTGAATGAATAAAGGAAGGAAAAATAGTCTTATCTATCCTACTAGAATTCTGAGTTCCTTGAGGGCTCAAACAAGAGATTCATCTATATTGGCAAAACATCTAACACAGTAGCCATTCAGTGAATGTTTCAAAAAGTAATAAATGGAATGCTATAAAATCATTGAAACTTATTGTTATTAATGTTTTAAAGGCTCTTTCAAACTTATGCTAAAAGAAAATTGTCATCATTTCTATCAACCTCACTTTTATTTTTAATCTTGTATATTTTTTAATAACTGAAGGCAACCTATTTTTAATGAGGTAGTATACTTTTGCATGTATGTCTGTAAAATAGTACAGTTTTCTAAGATAGAAAATTTCATTCAAAGCTGTTCTTGTAAATCATATCTTGCAGAGCTTCTACATGGTTATGGCATCAGCTTTGCTACTTTTCAAAATAAATTAGTGGGACAGTTGGGATTTTGAAAATGTCTGCTTAATAACTGGTTTCTGAAAAGATGGGAAAAATGGGGAATCCCACCCAATGGCCAATGAGATGCTGAGGCCCTGTGCTCATACCTTTTATACCTTACTGGCCCACTGGTAGTGTTTGAATCTTCAAGAACTTAGTCTTTATGTTTGGGGAGGAGGGAGGATAAAAAAGGGACAGACATGGCAAGTATCTGATCAAAGTTATACCTAATAATCTAAACATTTCTTCTTTTATTCAGCCTCTTGGGCTGTAATTATTAGACAACAGCCCTGGAATACAAGTGACAGAAAACCTAACACAAATAGGCCTTGAAAAAGGAGAATTTGTTGGCTTATGTAAAATAGTTCTGAGTGAAACCTGAACTAGAGCCCAAACAATATTATCCTATTTTGATTTATATCTATTCTTAGCTCTGCCCTCACCTCTTTTGTCTTCATTATCAGGCTCTACATGGTGACCTACAGAATATCCAGGCTCAGGACTTCCCAAATTCAAGTACAATGGAAGAGATTTTCTCTTCCCCATAAATTCTGTACAATTCTAAGGATTCATTCTAATTGGACTAGCTGGGTTCACATATCCACTTATGAAATAATCACTGTAGCTAAGAGTATTCTGTGAATCAATTGCCCACAACTGTAGTCAGTTCAGTTCCAACTAAACTAAACGAACAGAATGTAGAATATCAATTCCAAAAGATATTGGGAGTACCATTACTATAAGAAAGAGGTGAAGAGTTGCTACCAAGCCAAAACGATAAACAAACTATATTCAGTACACTTGAGTGCTTCAGGCCCACTTGAGTCGACTGCTTGCAATTTTCCAATGTGCTTCATTCCACTTTTAATTTTTTTTAACCTTTATTGTTAACACTAGAGGCTCAGTGCACAAAAATTTGTGCACTCAGGGCGGGGGCGGGGGTCCCTCAGCCCGGCCTGTGCCCTCTCGCAGTCTGGGACCCCTCGGGAGATAACGACCTGCTGGCTTAGGTCTGCTCCCTGGTGGCAGAGGGCAGGCCCAATCCCTAGGTGCAGCCCCTGGTCGGGCTCAGAGCAGGGCCGATTGGGGAGTTGGGGCGTTGCCCCGTCATGCACAGAGCAGGGCAGATTGGGAGGTTGTGATGCCACCCTCAGCCACCCTCAGGGTAGGGCCAATTGGGGGGTTGGGGCTCCGTCCCCTGTCACACTCAAGGCAGGGTCGATGGGGAGGTTGCGGCGCCACCCCCTGTCATGCACAGAGCAAGGCCGATCAGGGGGTTGGGGCGCCGCCACTGTCACACTCAGGGCAGGGCCAATGGGGAGGTTATGGCTCTACCCCATCACACACAGAGCAGGGCCCGTGGGGGGGGGGATTGGGGAGCTCCCCCCTATCAGGCACAGAGCAGGGCTGCTCAGGGGGTTGGGGCCCCGCCCCCTGTCACACACAGAGTCGCAGGGCAATCAGGGGATTTGGGTGCTGCCCCCTGACACGCTGATCCCGGTGCCGGGAGGCATATTACCCTTTTACTATGTAGGGTAGAGGCCTGGTGCATGGGTGAGGCCGGCTGGTTTGCCCTGAAGGGTGTCCTGGATCAGGGTGGGGGTCCCCACTGGGGTGCCTGGCCAGTCTGGGTGAGGGGCTGAGGGCTGTTTTCAGGCTGGGAGTGACTGAAGTTCCCAACCGCTCCTTTTTTTTTCTTTTTTTTTTTTTTAATTCTGGGCCAGCTTTACCTTGAGGCTTGGCTCCAGTTCTTAGGCCTCCGCATGGCTGAAAGTAGGTTTCTGGCCTTTGCTTACAATGTTGCAAATCTGCTGGCTGAAGTCCGGCGGTATTTGTTACAGAGTTTCTTAAACTGCCCGCTCAGAGGCCTGCAGCGGCAGGCGGGGAACGTTGGTTTCTTCCGTCACTGAGGCAAGCAAGCCTCATGTTAGTTTCAAGCTGCTTGGCTGCCGGCCGCCATCTTGGCTGACAGTTAATTTGCATATCTCTCTGATTAGCCAATGAAAAGGGTAGCGGTCATACGCCAATTACCATGTTTCTCTTTTATTAGTGTAGATTATTACAGATGTTCCCTTTTTTTCCCACCATCCAGTTCCTTCCCCTGCTCTATTGTCTGTGTCCATGGCAATGAATATATGCATATAAGTTATTTAGTTAATCTCTTCTTGCTCCCTCCTTTCCCTCTGAGATTCATGAGTCTGTTCCATGTTTCCATGCCTCTGGACCTATTTTATTCATCATTTTATTTTGTTTAGTAGATTACACATATAAGTAAGATCATGTGATATTCATTAATGACCTGAATTTGTATGTGAGTTCCCTAGGTAACCAGCATTGTGAAGTTAGGTGCTGAATTTGTTATAGCTTTGCATTGCTCACAGAGTGCCAAGGACTCTGCCATACCAACAATATACTCTTGCTGAATTATTGACTTGAAGTTGATTTGAATAATTGATCTTTTCCCCTGTTTCAACATGATCAATCAATATTCTGTGTTCAGTCTTGCAAAACTTCTCTAGGGTACTTACTTATTTTTGGAGAGTTCCCATTTTTCTTTGACTTAAGGAAATACATTTATTCTTATTTTTATATAAAATCATCCACCAATTGCTAACTCATCTACACTAGGATTGGGTTTCAGTGAGTTTCTGATTGTCTTGAGGCTGGAAGGTTTTGACCCTCCCAACCCATAATTTATATCCTTCATAGATTTTTTATCAGATATCCAATTCATTATGCATGGTATGGCCTTAGCTATATAATTAGCCAGAATGAACAACAACCATAATAGGGTCTTTATATTGCAAATAAAATTCAACATTTCATAATTCAACAACAAAATGTCACTGGCATGAGAACTCTTCTGACCTTTTAGAGCAGTTGATATTTAAAATAGATACATAACGGTATATGTTCTTTGCTAGTGAAGCTATATCATTGAGATCATTGGGATGAAAATGGGAAAATATTCAGTTCAGTGTAATAAAGCTTTGCTGAGCACTTACTATGGTCCCATGCCCTTTGCTATGTGTGGATGATAAATAGATAAATGGGTCATGATATAAAGCCCCATGGTATGGGCCTACCCACAGAACCTTTAAAAATAATCTCATAAGGCTAGTAATAGAGTTCTTCATCCTACTCAATGAGAATGAAGAAGGGAAGATTAGAGACATAAGATAACAGTTTCTGAATATAGTTAGTTTTATGAATGTTTCCAAATAACTCCAGATTTGCATTGTATGGAGATAGTTTGTTGCTTGGAGAGGTTTAATAACTTGCTTAAGATTGTACATGGAGACAGTTTGCTTGGCATCTAAAGACTTGTATTTCTTATCAATCTCAATCTTCCCTATTAAATGTTACTACTATTTTCACACCATATATATTATTGCCTAGAGTTAATGAACCACAACTACAGCAGAATCTTTCTATAACATAATACATTTGAAAGCAACTATTTTTAGAATAAGTAAGAAAATTGAAAAAAGATCTTATTTGTATGCTGAGTTGAGTTCCACACCTACCATATCAATTGAAAAATGGGTAAGTATTAAATGTATCTGTGCCAGATGTTCAATTTGACAGAGTACATACAAAGAATAAAGTTCTCAAGTTGTGGTCCCTTAATTTGGAGGCATAAGATAGAATAAAATGTATATACAGGTTTACATGTCACTTTGACTTTATAAACAAATATGATATTTTTCCCAACTTTTACTCATAGACATAGACAACAGTATAGTGATTACTTGAGGGAAAATGATAACAGAAAAAAGACTTGACTTTGGATAGTGAACACACGCTACAATATACAGACGATATGTCATAGAATTGTACACTTAAGCCTATATAATGTTATTAACCAATGTCACCACAATAAATTCAATAAAATTCAAAAATAAATATAAATTAAAAATAAAGTATTAACAAGCTCCACCTTTACAAATAAAACAAGCTGTAATTGGTTTGAAAGGCCTATACATTCCAGTGCTCCATAAAAGTAGCCAAACTCCACCCATCAAAATAAATATAGGGTACTGCATATTTAAGATGATTATATATCTCAGTGGGTAATTTTCAAGCATATATGAGAGAGATGATATTTATAATAAACCAAGCCAAGTAATTGTTTATATTTCAGTGAAACCAAAAGCATATCATTTAGAGTTGTCAGTAGGAATATGTTGGTTTCTTTATTATTTTTAAAAATATTTTGACTTCAGATAGGAAGGGAGAGGGAGAGAGAGATAGAAACATCAATGATGAGAGAGAATCACTGATTGGCTGCCTTCTGCATGCCCCCCACTGGAGACTGAGCCCATAACCCAGGCATGTGCCCTTGACTGGAATCGAACCCAGGACCCTTGGATCCATAGGCCGGCGCTCTATCCACTGAGCCAAACTGGCCAGGGCTGTTGGTTTCTTTAGTATTTATTTCTCTTTTGAAGCATCCTCTGGGATTTTATTGAATTATATAACTATTTTTGTAGAGCTCTTGATACACACAGTTTCCTAGAGATAGAAAACCTTTTGAACTAATGAAACTGCACATATATGGCTATATATATTCAATCTAAAAAAATGGAAACATAAATATAGGTTCAAACAAAAATGCCCCCTTACTTGAGAGTTTACACCAGGCTTCTATTCAGTGAAACACCTTGAATGTAGTTATCCTTTCAACCAATCCTCTCTTCCTAGCTTCCATACTACACATTTTTACTTGGATATTTCACAAGTAAAATATATCAGAATCTATTACCTTATCCATAAACTCATCCCTCCTGTGTTTCCAGTTTTATATGTTATAACACTCAGGATTAATATTTATGAGTCATCCTTAGTATTTTCTTTTGTTTTACATTCATACCTTGTTTATTACATCTCATTAATATTCCTAAATATACTCTTACTTTCTTATTTTGTACATTTATTTTTATCTCATTTGAGCTATTATAATAGTCACCAAGTTTATCTCTTTTTATTAATCTTACTCTTAAAACCTTCTTACTCTCACTAAAATATAGATCTGTTCATGTCACCCAATGATCCCACATTACCTACAGGAAAATTTCCCAAACTCCTTAAGATGGCATTTAAGACATTTCATGATCTGTTCCCAGTCCTACACCAGTATCAATAACAAGGCACATTAAAATATAGATATATACTTTTACAATTGCACTGAAAGTTTCCCTTTTCAACTAACTCTTTTTTAAATATATTTTTTATTGATTAAGATATTACATATGTGTCCTTGTCCCCACGTTACCCTCTACCCCCCCACCCCCCCACCCCCCCGCTCATGCCCTCACCCCCCCGTTGTCCATGTCCATTGATTAGGCCTATATGCTTGCATATAAGTCCTTTGGTTGATCTTTCCCCCTTACCCCCACCCTCCCCTACCTTCCCTCCAAGTCCCGACAGTCAAATCAATGCCTCTCCGTCTCTGGATCAGTCCTTGTTCATCAGCTTATGTTGTTCATTATATTCCAGAAATGAGTGAGATCATGTGGTATTTATCCGCTCTCCAGTTCCATTCATGCTGTGGCAAATGGTAAGAGTTCCTTTTTCTTCTTCCTCTTCTTAAAGAATACCTTTCAGCATTTCATATAATGCTGGTTTGGTGGTGATGAACTCCTTTAGCTTTTTCTTATCTGTGAAGCTCTTTATCTGACCTTCTATTCTGAATGATAGCTTTGCTGGATAAAGTAATCTTGGTTGCAGGTTCTTGCTATTCATCACTTTGAATATTTCTTGCCACTCTCTTCTGGCCTGCATGGTTTTTGTTGAGAAATCAGCTGACAGTCGTATGGGTACTCCCTTGTAGGTAACTGACTGTCTTTCTCTTGCTGCTTTTAAGATTCTCTCTTTATCTTTTGCTCTTGGCATTTTAATTATAATGTGTCTTGGTGTGGTCCTCTTTGGATTCCTTTTGTTTGGGGTTCTCTGCGCTTCCTGGACTTGTAAGTCCATTTCTTTCACCAGGTAGGGGAAGTTTTCTGTCATTATTTCTTCAAAAAGGTTTTCAATATCTTGCCCTCTCTCTCCTTCTGGTACCCCTATAATTCTGATGTTGGTACGCTTGAAGTTGTCCCAGAGGTTCCTTACACTATCTTCATATTTTTGGAATCTCATTTCTTTTTTCTTTTTTGGTTGGGTATTTTTTGTTTCTTTGTATTTCAAATCTTTGACTTGATTCTTGGGATCCTCTTGTCTGATGTTGGATCTCTGTAAATTATTCTTTATTTCAGTCAGTGTATGCTTAATTTCTAGTAGGTCCTTTTTCATGTCCTCCATGGTCTCCCTATACTTATTGAGGGATTCATTAAATTTATCGGCGGTTTCCATAAAATTCTTGAAAAACCTTATAAACGTGGCCTTGAACTCTATATCCAGTCGTTTGCTTTCCTCCATTTCTGCCATTTGTGACCTGTTTCTTTGTCTCCACATTTTGGCAGCTTCCCTGTGTTGATAGAGTGGCCCTGCGCGCCAGGTGTCCTGTAGGGCCCAGTGGCTCAGCCTCCCCAGTTACCTGGGGTGGACACTCTTGGTGCACTCTTGGTGCCTTGGTTGTTGTAGGATCACTGGGAGGAATTGACCTCCAGGCCAATTGGCTGTGAGAATCAGCTGTGTCTAAAGTGGGAGAACTTTTGTGCTGAAGACACCCTTCTGGGGCAAGACTTGCTTCAGTGGGGCTTTGGTGCTCACTGAGTCTGCTCCCTGAGTGTGTCCCTTACGGATCTGAGGAGTTGCAATGTGGATGGTCCCCCTCTGACCACTGGGTACAGTGGCTCCTGGATCTAAGGAGGTGCTAATTCAGCCTCTGCCTGAGGCCACACAGCAGGAGCCACGAAGAGGCTCAGCTGTGAAGCAATGCAAGCCACTGCGGGGCCTTGGGCCTTCTCTTGGAAGTTCCGGGTCTGCCTGGCTCGGCTGCAGTTAGGTACATTCACATGCAAAAGCCTCTGCCGCAGCCTGGGTGGGGCGGGGTCTCAGGGAATCGAAGGGCGGATCAAGGAGCTATGGCTGATTCTCCGCCTGATCGCGGGTCTCAGTGACCCGCTAATTGCTGCAAGCACCTCTGAGGGAAAGCCGCCTTCAAGTTCGCCCGCTGCCGGACAGACCAGCTTCTCCCCGTATGAGTCCTGGGTCCCCAGAGACTTCCCGGAACCAGAGTTCAGAGCAGTCGGGAGCTTGTGATTCAAAAAGACAGCCGCGTCCTCAGGTGCCACCCCCTTTACTTGCGTGCGCGCGCGAGCCGCCGTACCTCTGCACTTGTACCTCTGCACTTCACCTCTGCAGCTCCTCTGGCTCTCAGCGTGCTTTTCTTTCCTTCTAGTTGTAGAATTTACACTCAGCCAGCCTTCCTGTTGTTCTGGATGATGTTTGCTCTGTCCTTTGCGGTAATTTTCAATTGTTGTGAGAGGCGGCAATTTCCCGGTGTTTACCTATGCCGCCATCTTAGTTTCTCCTCTCAACTAACTCTTTATGTTCATTCTTCCTTTTAGAGGCCAACTTCTCAAGAGTTGTTTACATTTGCTATCTTCGTTACTTCATAATCTATTTACTTCTTAAATCACTCCAGTCTGATCCTGTTTCTCCACCATTAATGTTACCACAAAGTGTCTTACTCTTTGGTTACCAATGACCTCCATATTTTGTCCAATTAATAATAGTTTTAGTCTTTCTTTAATTAGATTGCTCTATTACATATGACATAATTGAATACTTGATCATAAACACTCCTTCAAATTCTGAGAAATCACCCATTTCTGGCTCTCCTCTTACCTCTCTACTTATTCTTTTGAAAATTTCCTTTGCAGACTCATTATATTTTAACTAGCCTTTAAATGTTGGAGTTGCTCAGGGATCGCTCTTTGATCCTGTTCACTTCTTACTTTTGCCTTAGACAATGTCATATACTCCCTCAATTCAATTATAAGCAAATAACTCACAATATTGGATCTCTCTAACATAAATATTTTCTCTGAGCTCCAAAACTATTCAATGGTCTTTCTGACATATATACTTGAATATAGAATATGTACTTAATATCAACATATCCAAAACTGAACTTCTTATTGTCTCTACCAAACAGCTTCTTCACCTATATTTTTTGGCTCAATGCATGCATTAATTATATACCCAATATTACTAGTCAGAAGCCTGAGCAACAACCATGACTTCCTTTTTCTGACCTTTTACATCAAAATAATTGCTAAGTACCGACAATATTAACTTCTAAATATTTACCTAGATCTCTTGTCCACTACAAAATACAGCCACTGTCCTTATTTTCTCTTGCCTATACCAGCACAATAATCTTCTAACATCTTCCTACCTTATGTTAATTCTCTATCCTATATCATTTTTAGTGTATTTTTCCTCCCTTGGCTTCTGAGATATTATTTTATTTTGTTTACCCTACCATTTTTAAATGTTTTTCTTCTTAGCTTTTTTGTCAGCTCCTTTCAATCTCCTCATATATTAAATGTGGTGTTCCTCAGTGTTCTGCCTGAAGCCTCTCTTTTTATTTTTTTACTCTGTCCTTGTGTGTTCTCTTCTCTTTTGTGGTTTCAAATAACAACTAGACTTTTATCTATTAAAGTCGTATCTGCAGGACAGTTTTCTCCCCTGAGATATACTTGAATTTTATTCTGGACTTCTTTGCCTGTATATCCCACAAAACTGAACTGATCTGATCCTCTTCTCATTTATCTTGGCTACTGATATCATTCTGACTAGACTATAAAATTATTTTCCTTTCTTCTCTGACAGGTGATAGTCTACTTACCTTTAAAATCCAGATAACATATTATCTTCTAAAGTCCACTTTACCTAATGTTGTCCTTGTTCTCTGTCTAGTATGGCTATGGTTACATTTCTTTCCATATTAAGACTTTTTTGGGTACTAATGACAGAAACTCATTTCTAATCAGTTGAAGTAAGCAGAAATATTTATTCTAAGGCTTGTGTAACTGGAAACGGCAGTGGTTGAAATGGTCTCAAGGACAACTGAAACAATGAACTCCAATATCACCTGGATTCTCTGTATGTCTCTCATCTCTACACTCTATTTTGGTTTTATTCACCCAACATGATTGTCTCCACACTGTAGAAAACATACCCACCAGCAGTTCTTATGTATCACATTTCTGCAGTATATTTTAAAGATGACTGCATTGTTTTTCCTCTGCTGCACTTTGAAAAAAATCAACTTAGGATTATATTTGTCTAACCTTAAGTTATGTTCCCAGCTCTGGATAATGACATGTACTTGTGGAGTCAGGGTATTCAGATTTGTGCCACTTTAGTCAACTGTGCAAAACCAATCAACCATGACCAAGGAGAAATTGTTATGAACAGAGAGAAGGTTTCAGTGAAATCTTCTTTTTTAAATGGAGGTGCATGGAATCTGGGGGAGAATTTTCCATAAGGAAGGGTAAAAGTCCTGGTGTGAAAATAGCTTTCTACTATTCTTTTTTTATCTAATCCTTGAAGGTTAGTTGTGTGTGTGTGTGTGTGTGTGTGTGTGTGTGTGTGTGTGTGTGAGAGAGAGAGAGAGAGAGAGAGAGAGAGAGAGAGAGAGAAGACAGTATTGTGAGTGCATTAATTTAATGAAATGCATATAGCTGCTATTTCCTTTCTTCATTTAGCTGATATTTCTTTTCTTCATTTTAAATTTTTGTCTAAAGTGGTTATCTGGATTTTAAAAGTTTCTAATAATTTACTTTTCACCTATGAATAGAAGAGTTAATATTAAGAAAAACTCCCCTTTGTTCTGGAAAATTTAAAACACCAGGCTCTTTACTGTGTAGCTATCACTCTTCTTTGGAAGGGGGCAGGGGGTGGAGATGGTAGAAAAGATAATTAAACTAAGCTAGTGTTTTGGTTTTGCATGCTCATGAAGTTATGTAATCTCTCTCTTTAACTGTTGGGATTGAATTAGGAAAATGTTTATAGAATGGAGATTCAACAACAACAAAATGCAGTTGCAACAAATTGGGCCAAGCATGAGACTTGCCTACTGCTTTCACTTTTGTGGTAGTGTCTTGGCTTCCATGGTGATTCCTATGGCAAACAGAACTCTAAAAAAAATCTGAGGCCACTGAAAGTGACAGATAGAACTCCCTTACATAGATGCTTGAAAAAGAGTGTATTCTCTACTTATACGACAACCTAGCAGCCACTGTAGGGAGCAGAATGTGTTTGTAACTTCTCATATCACCCAGTCCCTAGAGAACAGTTACTATTTGACCTGTTGACAGCTCCTTGGAAAAGCCTCATTAGCAGTGCTTGTCTTTATTTGATCTGGTTCAGAGTACTTTCAGGTTGAAAGTTCTATCCCCAGGGTGTTTGTTAAAAACAATCATCAGCAATTGTTTAATACTGGAGCTGTATGAAATAGTGATATCATTTGGAACAAATAAGAGATTGGTCAAAAGTTAAAACAAATACTTAGGGAATGATATATCCATAGAGAACTTTAAAAAACTACATTTTTCTGAGCATCTGCAAGTCAATACACATGTGAAGGTTTGTGTAAGTGCCCAGAGAATACATGAAAAGACTCAAAACATTCACCTCAAACTGATCTGAAGGTTCTACACAAATAGAAAGTGAAAGCTAAAACAGAATTGTCAACTGCCTACCTGAGACTTGAAGATATGTCCAAGGACACATATGGAAACCTTTGAAAAAATCAGGGAAAATAGCTTAGACTTATCAGAATCAGAACTATAGGCCATACTATGACAAATAGCAGAAAGCGTTATAAAAAGGAAAGTGAGCTAACAGTGTGTGGATGTCTTAATGAATTTTTATATTTATAAGTAAGGCACTCTACACATCCTATACAGGCATGACTTTTAGTAATGTCATTGATGACATATCCACCCCATCCATTAAGAATGAAACAACTTCAGACACTCACTCTTCACCTTTAAAATCAGTGACATGTTCTTATGGCTGACAGGCTCACAGGGACAGGCAACTGAGTCATTTGGTGAGTGGCCCCAGTACATTTCAATCAAACACATACATTCCAAGGAGTTTTTTAACCAAGCAAAAATGGCTCTAAGAATGTGGGAGATCCTGTCAGGTGAGAAATAGTACTTGAGTATCCCATAATACTCTATTGAGGGGCCTTTGTTGAGAATGGCTTCAAGAATATACTATTTTTTTCCACCCTCAAGTAGCCCTAGGAAAGTGGTGTCACACTTGCAAAAATAAGCTAATTTATACCCAAAGGAAGTGGTTCTCATGTAAGAAATCCTTCTGCACAGCAAAAGGAACTGTAAACAAAGCAAAAAGACAACTAAGCAAATAGGAGAAGATATTTTTAAACAATAGCTCTGACAAGGAATTAATCTTAAAAATGTACAAAGAATTCATACAACTCAACCAAAATAATAAACAATCCAATTAAAGAATGGGCAAAGGACCTAAACAGACACTTCTCTCAAGAAGATATACAAATGGCCAACAGACATATGAAAAGACGATCAACTTCACTAGCTATTAGGAAAATGCAAATCAAAACTGTGAGATACTACTTCAATCCTGTTAGAATGGCTATTATCAACAAGACAAGTACTAACAAGCGTTGAAGAGTTTGTGGAGAAAAAGGAACCCCTGGTCCCAGCAGTTGAGAATCTAAATTGGTACAGCCACTATGGAAACAGTATGAAGGTTCCTCAATAAATTAAAAACAGAGCTACCATATGACCCAGCAACCCCTCTTCTGGATATCTACTTGATAACTTTTGAAAGTACTTAATTGCTCTGCTGCTTTTCAATCTTCAAAATCATTAACATTTGATTTCCTGCTATTAATCATTTATTTCTGCTTTACTTTGGTTAACTTTGTTTTTTAGTTATCGAATTTATTTATTTTACTTGGGTATTTTCATTCTTTCATGCTTAATGGTGTAACTATATGACAATGTAACTTCTGTAGACCTTGGTTAAATCCTGTGATATCTGTTCTTCTTAGTATCTCCATTTTTCAGTTGTTCGAATTCCATTTAAAATATGTTTATTGTCTGGGGGATAGGGGAGGCCAGGGGACTGTCTAGGGCGGGGGGATAAAATGGACACATATGTAATACCCTTTGTAATACTTTAAGCAATAAATTTAAAAAAAAAATAAAATAAAATATGTTTATTGTGGTAAAATATATACTAGTATAATATCATATTTACCATTTTAACCATTTCTAGGTGTACAGTTCAGTGGCATTAAGCAAATTGAAATTTTTGTGCAACCATCACCATGATCCATCTTCAGAACTTTTTCATCTTCCCAAACAAACTCCATACCCATTAAACACTAACTCCCCATTTGTCCCTCCCCCAACTGCTGGCAACCACTCTTCTACTTTGTGTCTCTGAATTTGACTACTCCAGGTACTTCATATAAGTGGAATCATACTTGTCTTTTTGTGTCTGGCTTATTTCACTTAGTGTAATGTCTTCAAGGTTTATTCATGTTATAGTGTATGTTAGAATTTCATTCTAGCCTGGTAGGTGTGGCTCAGATGGTTGAGCGTCGTCCTATGAACCAGGAGGTCACGGTTTGATTCCTAGTCAGGGCACATGCCCAGGTTTCAGGCTTGCGGAAGGCAACCAATCAGTGATTCTCTCTCATCATTGATGTTTCTATCTCTCCCATCCCCTTCCTCTCTGAAATCAATAAAAATATATTTTAATAAATAATTGCATTCTAAGGCTGAATAATATTTCATTGTATCTGTATATCATATATTGTTTATTCACTAATCCATGCGTGGACAGTTTCTTTTTTACATTTTTTTTTAACAATTGTGAATAATATTGTTATAAACCTGGGTATGTAAATATTTGTTTGTACCTGCTTCTAATTCTTTGGGGGTATGTGTCCAAAGATAGAAGTGCTAGATCATATGGTAATTTTATGCTTAATGTTTTGAAATACTGCCAGACTATTTTCCACAGACTGAATTCTTTCTATGCATCAGAATTATCTCTTTAGTTTTAAAAAATACACATACCCAATCTTTACCCCTAGAGACCGTAATTCAGTAGAATTGAGTAGACATCTGATTTCTGTTTCTCTTTTGAATTTATGTTTTAAAAATAGTAATGACAACTTATAAAACATAATTTTTAAAAAGTAAAAAGTTGAAGTTTCCCATTAAAATGTGGAGTGTATCCTTACACACACACACACACACACTTTTTTGTATTCTAAAACCTCATGCCCTAGCCAGTTTAGCTCAGTGGATAGAGTGTTGGCCTGCAGACTGAAGTCTCAGGTTCAATTCCAGTCAAGGGCACATGCCTGGGTTGCGGGCTTGATCCCCAGTAGGGGGCATGCAGAAAGCAGCCGATCAATGATTCTCTCTCATCATTGATGTTTCTCTCCCTCTTCCTTTCTCTCTGAAATCAATAAAAATATCTTTTTTAAATTAAATTAAAAAATCACAAATGTGATCACACCATACACAGTTTTTACAATGTACTTTACGTTAACAATTTATTTTGTAAATATTTTATGCCCATACGCATAGATCTAGCTCAATGTTTCTCTACAAATACAAAATATTTCATGGTATAGAAGCACTGTACTTATTTAACCATTTACCTACTGGCAAACATTTAGGTTTTCCCATTTTTTTTCTATTACAAAGAATTTGGCACTTAACATACCTGAATGCATAATTTTGCATTTGGTAGATACAATATATACCAAAATTGGAATAGTTGAGTTAAAGCTTATAAACACTTTCGATGTTCATGGATATTTCCTGACTTCCCTTCAATAAGGCAGTGTCAATTTTAGCTCCTATCATCATTGCATGAGAGCAACTTTCCCACAATCATCTCCATATTGGGTACTTGCCTCTGGACTGTGAACTTTTCAAGTGTTTCTCAGTTTTTTCCCCTCCTTTTTAAGGTGGTAGAGGATGGCTGGAGTGAGACTGAGTAGTATACGGCCCTTCCCCAGGTAACTTAGGCTCTGATAATACCCCAACAGGGTTAACTAGTTTCTCCTGAGGGCTGGCCTTAAAAAGTATAATTCAAAATGGTTACTTTTGCCCTGCCTCTGCTAGGGGCAGAAGGATTTTTTTCTTGATACTTACTGTGGGAATTTGGTCAAGTACCTGGAGATAAATCTCACAAAACAGTAGGGAATCTCTTATGACTGGGTCCCCTTAGAATCTTTAACTGTCAGTTTCTACATTGAGCTTCCAACAATTCATCAATTCCTGTTCAGGTTTTTCTACTCAAGCGCTGTCTCCTGTGATGGTTTCTACTCACGTGTTTCTGCTATGTTAAGTCAAGAATCCCTGAATTCACCTTTCTCCAATGTTGGGAGCAATGATTTGCCCTGTGTCTTCCCCACTTTTATGGATCTTAGGATAATTATTGACTTCAGTCTGTTCAGTTTTTTACTTTTTGCTAGGACAGTATGGTGGCATTCAACCTCCTCACATGTGAAATTGGAAACCAGAAGTCCTCCTAATTCTATTTTGTTTGTCAGATATTCTTACTATTTTATGTTTGAGTGAGTAGCTACTTCCTAGTTTCATTGAGGTGGAAATTTTCTTTTTTCAGCTTTGTTCTACCCACCCACCCCCCATCAGTGTGTTATCACTTTTACTCTTCATTGTCTTATAAGTCTCACAAAGTATCTTTTAAAAATAGGGGAAGTATGGCGTAAATATACCTTAGAATGAAAGTACTTTATGATTTTAATAGTCACCTTTTTGAACTATTCTATTTAACAAACATTTGTTGAACAGATACTCTAGTGTCAAACCCTGTTCTAAATTCTACATTATTATAATGACAAGTTTGTCACCATCCTTAAATATTGTTAAATAAGGGTTAGAAAATTCTACCTAAAATTTGTACATAAATCATATGTGAGGAAATTAATTATTCATATGGAAACAAAAAGTAAAGAAAATCTTCATCACATAGCAAGGCACCTGGTAACTATTAAAAATGTTTAAATAAATATAAACCACAGATGGAATCATATTTGAAAGAAGATCTGAAGAAATATTATATTATTCACAATAGATGAAAATAGAGAATGATAATGGATTCTAGGTAGATTTATCACAAGTAAAGATGCGATTTAAAGATGTCATGGGGGCATATTCAGAAAAAAGTCAGAGTAATTTGTATAGAGAAAGAGTAAGAGATAAGACTAAGGATAATACTAAGAACCAACAGTATTTCTCTGATCCTACTTTACTGAAAATCCATTAACCTTTATGAAATGTTAGGGTACTTCCACAAAGGAAATAGGACACTCTGATATGACAAGTTATCAGCCACTACTGCTGGTACCAATAACTGAAAAGCTATAACAACAGAAGATAACTGTACTGATGTATCTTGAAACCAAATCCAACCTAATACCCCCAGGTCTGGACTTTTTCCTCTATGCAGGCTTGGAAAAATCTAAAACATCACCATAGCCCCTTCCATGCCTGTTCTAAGGGCAGATGCTCAAAATTCAATTCTCTTAGGTTGCCCAATACAGAGTTCATTGCCTTTTATACAGCAAACTTTTGAGAATATGGCTCTAATGGACCTTGGTGTCAGTCAACATGACTTGTTTGTGAGTATTCACCTTCTGGCCTACCATCTGTTGAGGATGAGTCTAAGAAGCAATTGTCATCCCTGCATATATAGTGCTGGACCTTCACCCTTTAACCAGTAGCTATGCTTAGAGCAAAGTAAGAGATGTGCATCCCTAACCTCTTTCTATTTTTGGTTGTCACTCAGGAGATACAACATAGGATAAATCAGGAAAACTGAATATTTAATATATGCCACAGTAAATCAGGTGATTTTTATGGACAGAAAGAAATTGGCACTAGATGCCACGGGGAGAAGAAGCTTTTAATACTGCATGCATTCCTGCTTTAATCAAATTGAAGTTGTAATTTATGTTTAAGAACTATAAATATAACATTCTAGTTGATGTTGATTTGCATTTGGCTTCTGAGCAAATGCAGCAGAAATATACAGGAAACTGCAAAAAATATCCCCAAATCTCTTCATTTTACATTATAAGAAGGGATTTTAATTGACTGTGTGCTAAGATTAGTGGTTGAATATTACTGTAATAGGTTAAAATTTAAAACCCTGAAAATTCAGAAGAGGTAGAATATTTGTGTTTGGGATGTTTTCAGCTGTTAAAAGTCTAGTCTATTAAGTTACATAACTTCTTCCACACCAAAGCATTATTAAGAGACCAGTTGATGACAATAATGGATAGTAAATTCTTTGAGCTTAGTCATCACAGTAGAAATTACTCGGCAAGCTAAATAAAAATGTATTTCATTAATACAAATTACTTAGAGTATTTTGGGACTATATGAAAAATTTGGCTAATTCCATTTCCATCTTCAATCTAAACTTGTATTATTGAATTAAACATATTAACCTATTACTTAATTTTGTTCATTAGCCATTGTACCATAATGTCACCAACTCACACTCTAGACACTGCAGTTGAACCAATAAAGTTGTAAAGAATGTTTAACATAGGTATCATTAATGAAGGGCTCAGATATTTTTATAGTGCTTAAAATTTTGAAATTATATATTTTCACTCTGACATTATTTTCAGTTTATGAAGTCAAATCATTTGGAAAACTTTCTGGAATACATAAGGATCTAGACACAAAAAACATGCGACAAATTTACAAACAGTTTTACTAGTTAGCCTCTTACTCTTTCATGTTTATTGTTTTTGCAAATTACAGAAGTGATATAAATAATAGTGAGAAAATCCAAAAGAGTATGATGTAGAATGATAACTTCTTCCATCTCCATCTCATTCATAGTAAAATTTCATAATTAGAAGTTACTATGGTTAACTGAAAGGTATGCTTATCCTAATATATAAAAAGCCAGGGGCCGTCATAACCTAAAAGACTGGACAGACAACCGAACATCAGGCTAGGGTCCCGGCCCGCGCAGCTGGAGTCAGTCCTGGGTCCCGGCCAGTGCAGCAGTGACAGGGAGTTCTGGGCCCTGGGTTTGAAGGCCGGCCATGCCCCGGATTGCAGGAGACCCAGAGTTCCACCGCACCCTGGCCAGGGTCCAAAGGCCCCTCCCACCACTGAGCTCCTGAGGGAGGGAGTTCTGAGCGACAGACAAGAAGCTCTGGGCCCTGGGGAACTGAAGCCAAGCTGCGATCAGACTGGCCTCTGGGTCCCTCCCCCTGCCTGCAGGCTCTGGGGAACCAGAGCCATGCTGTGACCTGGGAATCTTGGTCTCTACTCCCCGCTTGCAGGCTCCGGGTAACTGGAGCTATGCTGCAATGGGACTGGACCCCACCCGAGGGGTCCCAGGTTGTTAGAGCGTGCAGGCTGGGCTGGAAGAACTACCCCCCCAGTGCCCGAATTTTCATGCTTTGGGTCTCTAGTCTTTCTATAAGATTTTCTATACTTTTTCTTTTTTACAAGACTAGATACATAAATTATATATTTTTCTACATTGGTACAGATAGAATAGCCAAATTCTTATTCGTATTCTTTATTGTATGTATTAATATTTAACTTAATTATTTCCCTTCTGGTTGAAAATTGAAGTTTCTAGTTTTTATTTAAAAAAATGAATGATCTTTGTAAGTATAATCTTGCACAATTTTGTGAATATTTTAAAAATATAGTTAATAGTAAAATTGTTATGCACAGTAATATATTTATTAACACTACAAAATTATCCTCTAAAAGCTATGAAAATTTACATTAGTATCAAAGGTATATCTGGGTGTTCACAGTCCCTATACTCTTACCAACTGATGTATAGTATAAATCTTCAATTTTTTGGCAAATATAAAGTTTAACAAATTTTATCTAGAGCTATTTTTAACAGTATTTAGCTACCCTACAAATGATTACTATTCACTTTTATACTTTCTTTCAATTTTGTTGATATTTTGTTAATTGTTTATTGCTTTATGTGATCTTTATATATTATGTTTGAAATATATTATTTTAATTTTTTGTTTTTTATTATAGTTTATAGATTTTTTCAAACTAAGGTTTGTAATCTGTCATCACATCTCTTTATTATTTTTGAGTTTGCCACATCTTGCTTGGGAAATCCTTTCTAATAGCATAATTAAAATAGACCTATATATTCTTATATTATATTTACAGCTTCTTAGATGTTATATTTTAATCTGTAGGAAGTTGTTGTCTTTTCTCAGTTGTATAGCAATATAATTGCAGTTGACCTTTAACAACACAGAGTCTGGGGCAATAACTCTTCAGAGTTGGTAATCCACATATAATTTTTGACTCTCCAAAAACTTAGCTACAGTCATCCCTTAATATCCCCGGAGAATTGGTTCTAGGACCACCACCACCCCTCCCCCCAAATGTTGATACCAAAATCCACAAATGTTCAAGTATCGTGTGTAAATGACAATACAATGCATACAGTTGGCCTTTCACATCTGTGGATTCCAAGTTGTGGATAGATAATACTGTTTTTGATCCTTGGTTAGTTGAATCCATGGATGAGAAACCGATGTATGGATGACTAATTGCATATTTATTGAAAACAGTCCAATAAATGGACCAATAAGTGGACCAATGCAGTTAAAACCCATGTTATGCAAGGATCAACTGTAATTTGAAATAGTATTCTTATCATATTTTAAATTCTTTAATAGTGCCCTCTTGCTCAGATTCTGGGATTAGCCAAAGTGTGATTTATTTTGGCAAATGGAATGTTAGCAAATGTGGCACAACAGAGGCTTGAAAAGTGCTTGCAAAATTGAGTTTGCTTACTCTTTTATCTTTGCCTTTGCATGAGAGTGTGTCGGAGCTGGCCTGCTGAAGAGGTGAGAGAGAAACAAAGCAGAGCAGAACTGCTCCAACTGACAAGCAATCTACTCCTAGACATGTGAGGAAGCCTAGCCAAGATTAGCACCTAGTGTGCCTGAGGCTGACTACAGATGCATGAGAGCGCCCAGCTAAATTCAACTGAACAAAGCTCAGATCAAATGAACACCTGAGAAAAGCAAATAAATATGTATTGTTGTATGTCACTGATGTTTTGTGTTTTGTTCTTATGCAATGTTAGTGAGATGATAGATAACTGAAAGAGAAATAAACCTGTAAGAGGGAAGATAATGTTAAGGGGACCTCTAATGATTAAGGTATTTCAACAAATTTCTAGAAGACTGAAAATAGAAACATATTGGCAAATGAAGTGGAGTGGAAGAAGAAACAGCCCAGGGGAGGACTGTGATGATTACTGATTGATTTTGTAGGTCTGGCCTTGGAGCTGGGAGGTACAGGTAATAGGGTTTATTAGTGGTGCTAAAAACAAGGGAATTTTTTGAAATTGTTTACAGTATAACATTGAGAATTGCCTTTCGTGTCAGCACCCTTATCCATGCAGGGTGATGAGTGACAGAGTAACGGGCAATCCTGAATGCTCTTTTAAACAAATGATAGGAATACTCTTTTCTAGAGAGACTGAGTGTTGATACTGTAGTAGCAGGAATGTGAGCTGACAGAAATGAGGCCATGAGAAAGGAGAAAAGGTGTAGAGAAGAGTGGAGGCCAAAAATGTCACAGTTTTACATAATGGGGCATCAAGACTACTGTTAAAGCTGATGAAACAAGAAATAGTGGCTTATGCATACAGTATAAGTTTAGAAAGTTTACCAATACAATAAAACAACCCACATTTTGGAAGAGGTTAGAATTAAAAAGTGCAGGTAGTCCCCATTTTCTCAAGTTGATAAATCAAGAAATAATAATACAGGGGTATTATTTGGTGCAATGGAGGTAAGCATGGGAACTAAACACAAATTTCCAACAGAAGTTGCTTCTGGAGAGGATGGAAAAATAAAGAGATTTGGGGTGGGAGACTTTAGTTTCCATTATAAATTCTTTTATTTTAGTCTATTATTAATTTTAATATATATGTGTGTATTAGTCAGTACAGAGAACATAAATCATTCTAGGTATTTAAAGCAGGAATGAATTTAATGCAAGGAACTAAATGCTTATAAAATATTAGAAAGAATTTTAATAAGAGAAGTTTAGGGTTTGCCACATAGCTATTGATTTCAAGGTTACACCATCATAACTACAATCCAGAGGTCAAGAAGCTATTGTTCCTGTTACCACTGCTGCTGAGATTATGGTCTCTCACATCCACAAAACTGTTGACTGGATTAATAGTGCTCTGGAAGTTTCTGATGAAGAAGAATTACGAAGTTCAAAATGCTTTAGAACAAATGCTTGGAGAATGGATGTAAGAGTCAGGTAGAACACATACAAAATGGTTTAACAAGCCCTAACCAGTTTGGCCCAGTGGATAGAGCGTCAGCCTGCAGACTGAAGGGTCCTAGGTTCGATTCCAGTCAAGGGCATGTACCTTGGTTGTGGGCACATCCCCAGTAAGGAGTGTGAAGGAGGCAGCTGATCGATGTTTCTTCATCTCCTTTTTACAGAGATGAAAAGAGAGGGAGAGAGAGATAGACACATCAATGAGGAGAGAGAATCATTGATCAGCTGCCTCCTTCATGCCTCCTACTGGGGATTGAGCCCACAATGCTGGCATGTGGCCTTGACTGGAATTGAACCCGGGACACCCCGATCCACTGAGCCAAACTAGCTAGGGCAAAGGAGTGATTCTTTATATGTGATAAAGGCATATGGAGATAGAAAACAAGGAGCAGAATTGCCCAACACCTTAGTTGTTCCTACGTTAAATGAATAATCTTAAAACTGGATAGAATGAAGCATCATGGATAAAAGAGAACTGAAGTACCAGTAAGGAATATCTAAGGGAATATCCAAATTCAGTTAAGGAATTAAAGGCTCTATACGTGAAAAATAATGGAGGTCAGAAGATAAAAAAACTTTATCCTTGAGAAGCTATAGAAAATTAGAGAATATCCAGGAGACTGGGGATGAACAAATACTGATCCCCTTATTAAAAAGAAAAAAAAGTGCCCTAATTGGTTTGGCTCAGTGGATAGAGCATCAGCCTGTGGACTCAAGGGTCCCAGGTTCGATTCCGGTCAAGGGCATGTACCTTGGTTGAGGGCACATCCCCAGTAGGGGGTGTGCAGGAGGCAGCTGATCAATGTTTCTCTCTCATTGATGTTTCTAACTCTCTACCCCTCTCCCTTCCTCTCTGTAAAAAAGCCAATAAAATACATAAACAAATAAATAAATAAAAAGAAAAAAAGTGATTGAATCTGAAAAATAAAAATTAAGTATGAGAGCAATCTGTGACAAGATTTCAGAACAAATTATTAAACACATTGGTTAAGTATAGCAGTATTACATAGCAGTTAAAAGCATGGATTCTGTAGACTGCCTAGGTTCTAATCCCTGCTCTGCCATAAGCTAGCTGTGTGAACCTGAGCATGCTGTTTATCTTCTCTGTGTCTGAGTTTCCTCATCACTAAAATGACAACAATAATACGTATTTCATAAGGTTTTTGCAAAAATTAAATTAATTTAAATAAATGCTTAAAACAATGCCTTGGGCATAGAAAGTGCTATGCAGTTTTATCCTATATAATAAAAGCCTAATATGCTAAGTGTCTTGTCGTCCAGTTGGTCGTTCAACCAATCAAAGCATAATATGCTAATAACTAGAGGCCCAGTAACTAGGCCAGCAGGGGAGGGCAGTTAGGGGTGATTGGGCCAACAGGGGAGGGCAGTTAGGGGTGACCAGGCCTGCATGGGAGGGCAGTAAGGGGCAACCAGGCTGGCAAGGGAGGGCAGTTAGGGGTGACTGGGTCAGCAGGGAAGGGCAGTTGGGGGCAACCAGACCTGCAGGATAGGACAGTTAGGGGTGACCAGGCTGGCAGGGGAGGGCAGTTAGGGGCAATCGGGCTGGCAGGGGAGCAATTGAGAGTGATTAGGCTAGCAGGGGAACAGTTAGGCATCAATCAGGCTGGCAGGGTAGTGGTTAGGGGGTGATCAGGCTGACAGGCAGAAGTGGTTAGGGGCAATCAGGCAGGTAGGCAGGCGAGCAGTTGGGAGTCATGGATTGTGAGTTGGACATCCCTCGAGGGGTCCCAGATTGGAGAGGGTGCAGGCTGGGCTGAGGGACATGGACACACACACACACACACACACACACACACACACACCCGTGCACGAATTTCCTGCACCAGGCCTCTAGTATAATAATTGCATGTTTTTGTTATATTTATTTTTTAAAATTATTTTATTGTTGAAAGTGTTATAGTTGTCTCCTTTTCCCCTTGTTAACTCCCTCCACCCAGCTCCAGTCCCCTCCCCAGGCCTTCACAACATTATTGTCTATGTCAATGGGTTATGCATATATGCATATAAATTCCTTGGTTAATCGCTTCATGACCCCTACTCCCTTTCTCTATGAAATTTGTCAGTCTGTTGCATGCTTCCATGTCTCTGGATCCATTTTGTTCATCAGTTTAGTTTGTTCATTAGATTCCATATGTAAGTAAGATCATGTGATACTTTTATTTCTCTTATTTGCTTAGTTTGCTTAGCATAATACTCTCCAGGTCCCTCCATGCTATCTCAGAGTGTAGGAGATCCTTCTTTAAGAAAGCAATTGGAGAAAGTGATGACCCCTAAAAATCATCCAAGCTAGCTGTACTTGCTTTTTTACAACATTATGAGTTTGTTAAATAGAGAAACACTATTTCTATAAGGTATTTGAATGCCTTATTTCATCCTGCAGCCTAGACCAATGATGGAGAAAGCAGATATAGAATTGGCCAGCCATCATTTGTAATTGTGATGTCATTAAAAACACACAGGTGTCTGAATCAGACATATTTAGACTCATAGCCTGAATCTATAACTTCTCAATGAAATTTTGAGTAAAATATTTACTCAGACATTCAACTCTATCATGTGTAAAATGAAGACAATCATATCTATTTTGTAAGGCTACTTTAGGGATTTGTTGTTCATGGATGCTGCATAAAGTAGGATTTTAGATAAGGTAATTGCAATAACTCATTTCATCCCTACCTTTTAGTTGTTGTTTTGGGTTTTTAGTTGCCATCATCTTTGATGGTTGTATTTCTCAATTATATATAATTTTTATGCATAAATAATTTGGAATCTTTTGTAAGCCTATTTTCTTTATAATCCTCCCTTTTCTCTTCATCAGGAAAACTCTGTAATGAGGTGAATATAAAAAAGGACATAGACCTTTCAGCTGGTCACAATTCCCTGACTTTTTGAGACTACTACACTGCCTCTTTCTGGTAATAAGAAAATGACCATTTCACATAGAAAAAATACTCCAAGTAAAAATGTACAATAGTTGGATAATTATTGTTAAAAGCATGTGTTTTCATAATTAATCTCTTGATATGTTATAGCTCAAAGATTTTCATGCAATGGAGAGTTTTGTATGTGGCAAGACTTATTAAGTTGATATCCTCTTAATCAACATCATATATCAGGCACTTTCTGATTAACTCAAGTTGAAAGAGTTCACAAAAAGCTTTTCCACTTAATATTGTTAATTTAACTGACTAATTTTTAAATACTGGTTAATTGGCCATAGGTTGGATCATTTGTGTTTGGAATGTGTAAATGACAAGAGACATTTAGATGATGTTTTTAAGTGTCATGACTTCTGATACATACCACCCATTACTGATCACCTATGATGCACGGCAAGCTTATGTGGGGAGGAGTCCTTCTCATTGTAGAAACAAGGCAAATGTTGTTTTTCTTCTTTTCTATCTTTCTTTATATTGTCCTTTTATTTTTCTCTTTTTTAAGTTTATTTTTATTGTTTACATTATTACAGATGTCCCCAACCACCCCCTTGTGCCCACCTTCACCCTTGTTTTTTAATTGAATGTGTGAAATGTAACTTTCATCTGATCAATCAAAAACATAAAACACTAAAGAACTGTGTACAAAAGTTCAGATCTTTCAAGACTAAACTGATCCTGCTGCTAAGAGGGGGCTTTGTCTTTCACACATTAAGTAATCATCAAGTTCTTTTCCCAAATAAAAACAATGCTCTCTTAAGAAGAAGCCATCTGATCAGATTTTAAAATGTAATTTTCATTCTCCTCCATTAAATAATTAAACAAAAAATGGAGAAAATGCAATATGATGTGTGCATAGGATGTACTTCGAGCATTATGATTCTTAAGAGGCAAGTACAGACTTTCACATGTGCCTTGTGACTTCATAACCCTCTCATGACTAAGCCTCTGCCAAGGGCATAGGGTAACAGCAGTTGCTGTGTTGGGAGTGGGAGCCAACAATGGAGATCTTATCCAATGTAGTAGGGTGACAGAACTAGCTGTATACTAAAAATTCAACCGAAGGAATGTTCTGTCCCATCAGACTTCATTTACAAAACACCAATTCAAAGATAAAAATAAGATTTTCAGAACATTTATTGCCAAGCTTTAAACTCTAAGTGTGAGATGCCTTCTGGGATTGGGGCTCTGTGTGACCACAGTGGTTCCAACACCCATGAAGTCAGACTTATGTTGACAAAGGAAAGTTTCAATGCAGGCATAACATGCAATTTTGCTTTATCTCATTGACATTAATTACAAATTATTAGCCATTGTTAATAAATTAAGACTCCTCAAGGTAAATTACTTTTTTAAAAATCTTTTGTTGTGGAGAAAATGGAAACCTAGTGCCCTGCTGGTGGAATTGTGAATTGATGCAACCACTATGGAAAATAGTATGAGGTTCCTCAAACAAATAAAATAGAAACACCATATGATTTTAGTGATGATTACTTAAATCTACACATGTGATAATATTTTGTAGTGTGTACACACACACACACACACACACACAAAGTACAGATAAACACTGGTGGGATCTGAATCATTGAAGTAGCTCAGTTAATAGTAGTGTGCCAATATCAATTTCCTGGTTTTGACAATGCATTTTGTTTATTTAAGATATCTTCAGGAGAAGTTGGGTGCATATAAAATCTCTCTGCTATTTTTTGAGACTTCTTGTGAGTCTTGAGCTATTTTGAAATATAAAAGTGATAATAAAATGTAAAAGAAAGGGAAAACCTTCCAGATCAACCAAAAGACAGCTTTTAAATCTATTAGGACATGGTTCAGATAGCTATTTTACCAAAGCCAAAATTTTCCTTAAGTTGAATTCAATAATCAAATCAAATATGGACAGTATGCACTCTGAGCTTGAGGATACTAAAAAGAATAAGGAATGATCTTTATCCAAGAAGCTCCTGTTCTCATGCAGAAGAAAAACTAAATGGTTAATCACAATGTGAAATTTCTTAGTTGTTAACGTGGCAGTTAATTCTTTCTGTGACTGTTTGTCTTCATATATAAAATGGGAACAAATATAACCCCTATTTCACAGGTTCATTATGAGGATTTCAAAAGAAAATGTATGCAAAGGTCTGGAACATACTAAATGATCAATAAATAATGTTACTATCATTGTTGGGTCAAGAGTACTCAGTCATCTCCCAAAGCCTCACCTCTGGACTTGTGTTCAAATCATTTTATAGGCCCTTTCTTTGCTATGAAGAACATGTTTTGTTATTGGTCAAATCTGAAGAAAATATCCACAGTCCTTGTTAGATCAAAAGAACTTCTACTTGAAGGAAAGGTAGGGGAGGGTGGGTGGGTGGGAGGTAATCAATCAAGGACATTGTGTAGGGAGCTGCTATAGGGTTAAGCCTGGGACTGACTTGTTGGCAAAGCCACAAACAAGTCCCAGTTTAGAGCCACAGCCCTCTTAACATAATTAGGCTTGACCTTATGATGCTCCCTAGATCTTATCTGGGTAGCTAATGGGCTGTGGGAGGCGCAGCAAGAGCTGCCAAAACAAGTGAAACTCACAAGAACATTGTAACTATGGTGATCACTACCTTGTTTATAAAATAAACAAGGCTATAAAATAAAGGCTCAGCTTGCTGTCTGAGTCTCTCTCTGTGGCCTCAGCCAGGCACAGGTGATCCAGCTATACCCAGCATATTCTCTTTGTCTGTCTTTTCTACATCCTTCGCTGCCCCCCCTCAGGCTCACAGAACACTTGGCTGAGCTGGCACAGCACCTTGTATTCATACATACATGGCCCATGGATACAGAAAATGGGGAGGTGAGAGCCTGGGGTGGGGGGTCAGGGGCAGGCTGGAGGAGGTCAATGGGGGAGGGAGGGACATATGTAATACTTCCCAAAATAAAGAATTATTTTTTAAAGTACTTCTACTAATTCTAAGTACAACTCCTCTAAATTTTCAGAGACAGAGACCTTTGTTTGAAAAGGAGACCCAAAATGCTAGCTCTGTGATCCTGGACAAGTGACTTTTTTTGAGCCTAGGTTTCCTCTGTAAAATGAAGAACATAATGCTGTTTACTTCATAAGGCTGTTGTTAATGACACACTGTTAAGTGTAAATGACACATTGTTTGTCTGTTTCCCACATGAAAGCCTCAATTCCATCTCTTCCCCACTAGCCCTCAAAGTATAGGAATTTAGAATTGGTCCCAATTCAATCTTTCTCTAGCCAGAAACATTCTCCTGAGTGTTTCTCAAGAGTAAAATATGTTAATCCTACATTTTTTAAAACTTTCTTTGTACTAAAATAGCATTCACTGGTTAGGTTTATGAAATGCCATAGCACCTAGCAGGGTATTTGCTGCTTAGTAGGTGCTTCCTAAATATTGGTTGACTAATTGCTAAAGGATTGCCAAGAATGAATACATTTCTAACATAAACTGAAGGTTAATGCGGAATGTATTATATTTAGTAATTTTAAAGGAATCAGGCTTTAGTACTATCACAAGTAAACTAAGGCCAATTCCCAGAATGTTCTCTCCGCCCTCCCACTGACAAGAATCAGTCTGTTTGGCTCCATGAATTGGCGATATCTTATCATTTAAAGACTGCCTTTGATGTCCATGTTAATCATAGTTACCTGCCCGAAAATATATTTCCTGGTTGGAGCACAGAAGATAACAGAGAATTTTTTTTTCCTGGTATACTGCAGCTCCAGAAGTTTATGAGGGGAAAATGATATACTTAAATACATAGAGACAGAGATTTGTTGCAAAGATATTTCTACTCAGGAGACAGATTATATTAGGGCATGAACACACAAGTTACCTTTATGAAGATTTAGGAACTAAATCCAATTGGATTCTGCCCTCAAGGAAGATATACAACAAAATATATATAGGTATGTGCAGTTAACTTGGAGTTGGGCACAGAAAAGTTCATTTAGATATTCCATGTCATTTAACCACTCTGACCGTTGATTGCCTTTTTTGTTGTTTACAAAGTTTCTGAAAAAGAACCTTTGTAAAAAAACAAAATACTTGAGACATTAACATCATTGAGAACACAAGTTCTAAGTGCTATCCACTTGTTAATATAGTTCACCAAGTTTTGCTAAAGGTTGAGGTTACAATCACTTGATACTTAAATCTCTGAGATTTCAGTGTGAACAAGCACCATCTATTTAAAGCACTTATCCTAAACTACCCACTTACTTCAATCCCTTGTGAGTTTGGTCGAACTCCGATTTGCTTTTAAGTAACACTGTGTTTCAAACAGTAAATTGTTGGTCTCTGGTTATAAATCAGAGGAGACTCTTGCTAATATACCCATAAGCATTGGCAGAGTAAAAATCAAAACCAATGATTTCACTAAGTTACATGGCCCTTTTCTGAGTTAAGTTACATGGCCCTTTTCTGAGTTTCAACCTTTGAAAGCTCTCACAAACCAGTGGTAATTAATAACTGAGAAAGGATTGCATGAAATCACCACAGCATTATACATAACTGATTGTTCTGTCATGCGGAGTTAGCTCTCTCCATTATCTTGTTATAGATTTGACTGATTATTTTTACTTAATTGAATAAATTCATCAATGACTTGGTATTTTTAAACACCAAAGCAAGTGCACATGAAAATGGAGAGAGGGAAACCACTTGCTGAGCAATTTCTATAAACCAAGCACAATCCCACAATTTACACCTGTCAACTCATATGGCCCTTATGACTTTGTGTGATTGAGATTATTATCTTTTCATCACATGAGAAAACAGAAAATCTTATTTATTACATAATTAGACCATGTTTATATAGCTAGTAAGTGCTGTAGCATTAAGTGAATGAGGTTTCTTCAATGCTTATATCCCATAATCTTTCCTCTATATTGGCATCTTTACAATGTATTCAATAGAATAGGTGTTTCAATGGAGAAAAGGTTTTTAGCCAATCAAGATCTGAAAGTGCTGGCTATTATATCCCTTTTCAAATTTCTGATGCTCATAGTATTTTAAGGGCCCTGAACAGGACTCTCGGTAAGGAAATCACATAGCCCAGAGTTTATCAAATTTAACTGATAATGGAACCCTTTGGTTATGGAGAAAGTACCTTATCTATCATACCAAAATTCCTTCCTCATTGAATATGAAACTTCACTTAGATTCAGGGGCAGAGCATGGGACTCTTTACCAGTTATCAGTGTTAGTGTGTTAAAAGGTGATGCACATGTTTCACTTATTCTCTTCTAAATCATCCTTTCTATGTCTAAAGTGGTATAGTGGATTAGAACCTTCTCTCCTATTAGACCACCGTGGCTATCTTGTCCTCTCTTCTTTCTTGGCTGTGCTAGAATTTGATGAGATCCTAGGATTTGAGTTTGGATGTAAACATGTGCCCACATTCCCTGCATTGAGATTTGGATAAAAGCCAGGCTCTCATTACAATGGTAATTTACTTTCTTTTGCTTTTGAATCTAGTACATGTGTTTCTCTGAGGAAGCCTGTGGAGGGTGAAGGTGGCTATGATGTGGTATTGAATTCTAATACTCCGGAGGTCTTTAATCAAATATTGTCAAAACATTTATTCATGGCTTATTCGTTTTGTAACCAATATCTGTGCAGAATTGGGCATGGTGTCTGCTGATTCACACATTAATTAGATGTGCAACTTTGGGTAAGGTATGTAAAATATTTTCTTCTATGTAAAGCATAGAAATAATAGCTCACAAACTTTTGGGGGAATTCATAAAATTATATATTGTAAACATATCTAATATAGTGATTAAATCTCTGTTAATACTGGTGTGTATATGTGTGTCTTTTTTACTGAGGTGACAATACAAATATGCAGAAGTCTTTAGGAAGTGATATTGTTTCTATAGTGGGATTAATGTGTTCCAAAATGAAGGCCCAACATGGGCAAAGACTTACAGCTCTTTAAGGTCATGGTCTTTTGAGATAAATACAGTAGAGTAGTTTTGTGCTGCTTTGATATTTATGTTTGTGTCCACCCAAAATTTATATGTTGAAATCCTAATCCCCAAAGATGATAGATGATGGTATTAAGATGTGGGGCCTTAGGGAAGTACTCCATTCATGGAGATAAAGCCTTCATGAGTGGGAATAATGTTCTTATCAAAGCAGCCCAAGAGCGATTCCTAACACTCTCTACTATTTGAAAACAGTAAGAAATAGGCAGGAGAGGACCTTCACTAGAACACAACCATGCTGACACCATGATCTTGAAGTTCCAGTCTCAAGAACTATGAGAAATAAATGTTTATTGATTACTAGAGGCCCGGTGCACAAAATTCATGCATGGGGGTGTGTCCCTCAGCCCAGCCTACACCCTCTCCAATGTGGGACCCCTTGAGGGATGTCTCACTGGGATTGGGCCTATACAGGCAGTCAGACATCCCTCTCACAATCCAGGACTGCTGGCTCCCAACTGCTCACCTGTCTCCCAGCCTGATTGCCCCTAACCACTCCCCTGCCAGCCTGATCAATGCCTAACTGCTCCCCTGCCAGCCCAATTGCCCCTAACTGCCCTCCCCTGCTAGCATGGTCACCCCCAACTGCCCTCCCCTGCTGGCCTGATTACCCACAACTGCCCTCCCCTGCCGGCCATCTTGTGTCCACATAGGGGTGGCCATCTTTGACCACATGGGGGTGGCCATCTTGTGTGTTGGAGTGATGGTCAATTTGCATATTACCTCTTTATTAGATAGTATAAGCCACTCAATTTATGGTATTTTGTTATAGTAGCCTGGACAAAGACACAAGTACATATACTTAAAGGTAACATAACTTAAGTGACACCTCGGGGAAATGTGCTAATCTGTTATGGATTCCTTTTTTAAAATTATTTTTTATTTAAGTATAGTTGATATATAATCCTATATTAGTTATATTAATCTCAGGTGTACAATGTAGTGATTTGACATTATTATAATTTAAAATGTGATCACCCCACTAATTCTAGTAATTATTTGTCCCCATGTAAACTTATCACAATATTATTGACTATAGTCCCCTTCCCCTTTTCACCTATCTCTTCAACCTCTCCCTTCTGGTAAACCATCCCTTTGGTCTCTGTTTCTATGAGTGTTTTTTATTTTATTTGCTTTTATTTAGATTTCACATATACATGAAACCATATAGTGTTATGAATTCTTGACTTTCACTTTCAAAATAACAACTCACAGTAGTATTTTGGCTATATTGGGGCAACATTTATTTGATTTAAAAACATTACTTCAAATTAGGGAGAATATTAGTAGACAACAAAATATAACAGTACTTACAAATGCAAATAATTTTTGTAAAAAATAAATCCATTCTTTTATTATTTATAAAAAACTACAAATTATATATCATGTAAAATTCTCTGATTTCCTTTTATTAATATTTTTATTTGTTTCTAATATTGCCAAATAATTTCATATGGAAAATATTGTCTCTAAAGAATTATTAAAACTGTTAAGTACAACCATCTGTTATACCTAAATAAATGGAACAATGATATAGTCATCACTATTATAAGATTGTCAAAATAGCCTCATTGTTGTGTTGTCCTATAACTGGATGTTAGTAGTGTAAATTCTCAATTTTCTCTGTTTTCTAAAATTCCCTGGGCCTTATTTAGAAATTACTTTGAGTATTATCAGTTCTCTTAGAAGAAAAAAAAACCCAACACAATAGAAATTATTAGTATGGTGAACACAGACACACCTGGAGGGTAAGAGGGACTGGAGAGCGTCACCTTTAGAAGTTGAGTGGTGTATGTAATCTCTGTCTTGATGTGTGGAAGGAAAAATACAAAAATAATTTTGGAACATACACATGCACAGAAAGGGAGTACAAAGAAAGAAATGAGGTCAAGAAAAGTTGGGGTTCTGGCCAGTAAAAAGAAATATAGCAAATTAAACAATGAGAATCCATCTTTAAGCAATTGTTTGGAAAGGTGAATAGTGCAATTTGAAACTGTAGCCTTAAAACATCACAATAGTTTTAATTAACTCCAGGAAAACAAACAAAAAAACAGTGTGTTCCAGATGTTTTATGAGAATGTAATCATCTTGAATCCTATTTAATTTTTGGCCACCGTGTTGTATACAAGATTCTAATCAATGGAATAGAGATGTAATTAAAAGTTACAAACTATGAAAGGTATAGAGTCATCCCAGTGCCAGGTGTTCCTTGGACAATAAATGGTTTAGAAAGAGCACACCAGGAGTGAGTAATGTTCCTGGCAGATTGAAATGCACACAATACAATATACAGATGATGTATTATAGAGTTATATACCTTAAACCTATATAATTTTATTAACCAATGTCATCCCAATAAAATCAGTAAAAAAGCAATGAAAAAAGTGAAGCATGTGAAATGCACAGGACAAATATGTGTGTAAGATTAATGATGCCAGACCATAGCAGTGGCTCCAGACTAATAGGCCATTGATGAGAAGGTTTTAATTAACTATGTCCTTGAAGTTACTCTTGGAAAGTGAGGAACACTCAGTTGTGAGAGGTGCATTAACCTCTTCAGATCACTAGGGTCAAAGTGTTCCTTAAGGGGTAATTTATTAAATGTGTCCTAATTGCTTGGCAATGTACCTTCCAAAAGTCACTTTACTGTGCTATTATTAGGCCTGGGATTTGCCAAGGGCTGTCATTCTCTTTGCAAATGAGGCTATGTTGACAATCTTATAAAGTCCATAATGGAATGCTAGGATGTGGGAAGCTGGCCCACTGGAAAGTTGTATATCTAACTGGGGTTCAGAGTCCTCACAACAAAGCCAGGCAACCTTTTATTTAATTTTCCAGTGCATAAATACAGAGATAAATTGATACACCTTGTAATAAAATATGCCTTTTACTAAATAAATATACATTTTAATAGAATATGGATTATTATATTTTTGAAAAGACAGGCACATTTTTAAGATTTATGAATTTGTACACATCATTAAATTCTTTCTTAAAAGTAAAAAATAATAACAAATAAATTAAATGCCGGGAAACCTTACTCCATGCTTTATCTACTCTCTAAATATTAGGCTGTCGATCCCTATCAGATTCCTTATCCTATGGTCACTATACTTGTTCCCACTGGTCAGTAAGTTTGTAAGTTCAAGCAAAGAATCCTAATATCCTATTGATTGCCCTAAAGAAGAGGAGACTCAAGAGACATCTTTCCATAGAAACAGTTTCATGAATGGTAGGGGAGAGTCCTTTAATGTAGTAGCCAGAGTTCAAAAATTGAATTCCATTAAGGTATAAATAGACTTTGCTATGTATATTAGTTTTCTTACTGCTGTAGCAAAGTATTGCAAACTTGGTGCCTTAAAGTACAGAGATAAATTATGCCATAGTTTTGGAGGCTACAAATCCAAAAACCAGGTGTTGTCTGGGCAATGCTCTCTCTGAAGCCTCTGGGAAGCTCCTTCCTTACTTCTTCCAGCTTCTGGTAGCCCCTGGTGTTCTGGTGTTCCTTGGCTTATGGCAACATAACTCCAATTGCTGCCTCCATTATCACACGGCATTCTCCCTATGTGTGTCTCAGTGTCTGTGTCTCTGCTTCTTTTTACAAAAACATCAGTCATATTGGATTAGGGCCCACCCTAGTGACTACATCTTAACTTGATTATATCTGCAAAGGTTCTATTTACAACCAAGTCCACACTCACAGAAACCAGGAGTTAGGACTCCACCATATCATTTTGTGGGACAAAACTTAACCCATAACACTGTCTATCCTTTCTTTGGAAGCCCTCCAGGATTATAGGATTTCAAGGAGAAAATCTAAACAAGCCCCCAAATTACAGGAAATACAATATGAGTGGTCTATAAAGAGATTTGGAAGCAGTACTAATAAGATCACCTTCACATACTCTCTGCATACATGGATCAGATTTTAACATCAATGAATTCAGATGCCATGGAGTAAATTTTGTTTGAGTTATACTTTCCAAAGCCTAGCAACAGTTTTAAGAGATTACACAAGCCCTACTTTAAAAAACTAAGTGCCAATCTGTCAGCATTCTTAATACAATAATTCTATATGAAATGCTCATATGACAAACAATATTAAGAAATGATCATAATTATTATGTAGAGCAATTACTGAAATTCATTAAAACTCTAATACTATAAATACTGAGTTACTTTCAATAAATCTAGAAATTCTTTCTTCTTAATTCAAGTAATTACTTTTTTCTCATTAGAGTGGTTTTCAAATCCTTTTTTTTAAACATGCAAAAAAATTTGCTTTGTGAGTTTATATAAATTCTGACCTCAATAATTTTCTCTTTATTTTTAAATGATTTAGACTTTAATGGAGTCCTTATCTAAAAGGGAGGCTCAGAAGAAATGTTAATTTTTGACAGGCATTGTCCATAGTGAGTACATGCATTCATTTATTCAAATAAATTCAATTGAGCCTAACGGACAATTCTGAAAGTTCCTGTATCTAAGAGAAATTCTAAAGTACCCATTGAGTACTGGAGTGAGGCTGCATGTGTTAGGAAACAAGAACCCCTTATTTTAGGTGCTGAGATTGTTACTGGTCTTTATGAGAAGGTCTTTAAGTGACACCAATCAGGGACATGCTTGAAATGGTTCATACTAGCTTGCAAGAGCTGATTGTGTACATCTCCCAATTCTGCATTCAGTGATGTCACACTGATAGTTTAAAATTGACCATGATTAAAACTAGCAAATACTACTAATCAGGAATTCCTGTCCCCACCTCTGACACCTAGTGCCAATAGTTATACATTCACCAGCACACCACTGTCTCAAACTATCTTTACAAAATTATAACTTATGCTTTCCTTAACTTCCAACAATCCATGGAACTATAAAAATTTGCTCTGGTATATAAACACCCTCAGATTTTTCATCTCTGTCATTTGGCACATACCTTTCCCTTCACATAAAATGTTCTTTTAATTCCTTGTCAACCTATGATGTAAGCTCTTTGTCCTTTAAGATCTAAATCAAATGCTACTTCTGCAGTGAGCCGCTCTCTTTCAACAACTTCAATGCCAAGGATAAATATAACATACATGGCAAAGTCTGTTGCAAATTTCAAAAAAGGAGATACAAGTGTACCTAAGTTATTACATATTCAATAAAACAATTCCCAAGGAACAAAACTATACATAAAATCAGGTTATTTCTATGGGTACTAGATATCATGAGGAAAGTTAATATTAAGAGGTGAGAAAGTCTTCTGTTCTATATTTAAAAGAGGAAAAAATAGTAGGGGACATGGAAATTTAGTAGAATGAATATCTTAGCAGGTTTCTAGGAGAGAATAAGTGGTAAACCCTGAAAGAAGTATGTGATTGCAAGGACATATTTACTCAACATTCACAATATGCACTGAGAATGGTATCACCAGTGGATTTAGAAGGTTTATTAGAAAAATTATTGTTTAAGGGTAAGACCAAAGACTATCCCTTATTACTCCCTTCTCCTGACACAGCCTTCCAGGTTGTTTTTATCAGGGGGCATTGAATGATTTTAGACAACCACCTTCTCTTTCATACCATAAAACTCCTTCCCCAATATTTATTCTGGCACCAAGTATATCTTTAATGAAAGACAGGTATTCTTTTTTCTTTCTTAATTTAACTTTATTGAAGCATAATTTATGCATAATAAAATAAATCCTCTTTAAAAGTATAGTTAGTTAAATGAATAAAGACAAATGTATATACCTCGGTAACTCATATTGCTATCTAATGTTTCTTTGTGGTTCTTTGCAGGCCATTACCACCATCACCCTGCCCTCAAACAACAAACAGTCTGATGTTTATCATGATAGGTTAGATTCCCTTGTTTTTAACTTTATGTAAGTAGAACCAAACAGCAAGTACTGTGTTGTGTCTGGCTTCTTTTGCTCCACAATTTTGATGAGGAAACATTATATAAGATTTAAATCTATTTAAATTAATGTAGATTTACAGAGAGAGAGAGAGAGAGAGAGAGAGAGAGAGAGAGAGAGAGAGAGATTGGTCCATGTGCATGTTAGCATTTGAATTTAGCCTTTACATTTAGTAATTGTTTGGTGTAGTATTTTATAAATGTTAATTAAGTCAACTTTGTGGATATTGTCATTTGTGTCTTATATATCTTTGCTGATTTACAGTGTAATTAATCTATCAATTTCTGAAAGAAGATTATTGATATCTACAACTATAATCATGGATTTATTTTTTCTTTTATTCTTGTAATTTTTGCTTTATGCGTCTTGAAGCTTTGTTGTTAGGTAAATACTGTAAGATAATTGTCTTCTTGATGGACTGGCCCTTTTAGATTTGTGAAATGCTTGTTTTTATCCTTGGTAATCCTCTTCATCTTGAAGTCTTTTATCTGTCAACTTTCTTATGCTTAGTATTTCCATGGTACAGATCCTTCTATCCTTATATTTTTAACCTGGATGTTTTTTTATATTTAACTGTGTTTCTTGTAATCACCATGTAGCTGGATATTCCTTTTATATTCAGTCTGACAATCTCTGATTTTTTAAAGTATTTAGTCTATTTATATTTAATACTAGAGGCCCAGTGCACAGTTCCATGCACTGGTGGGGTCTCTTGACCTGGCCTGCACCCTCTCGCAATCTTGGACCCCTTGGGGGATGTCGGAGAGCTGGTTTCGGCCCAATCCCTGCAGGCCAGGCCGAAGGACCCCACCGTTGCACAAATCTGTGCACCAGGCCTCTAGTATGCATATAAGATCTTTGGTTAATCTCTTCCTACCTTCCTCTCACCCTCCTTCCTCCTGAGATTCATCAGTCTGTTCCATGTTTCCATGCCTGTGCATTGAGCGTCTGCCCCCTGGTGGTCATTGCGCATCATAGCTAACGTTCAAACGCCCGAATGGTGGCTTAGGCTTTTAATAGATGATAACTGATTTGCTTGGTTTTAGTCTACTCACTTATCAATTCTGCTGATTTCTACTGCTCTCACAGACCAACCCTGAAATAGGAGGAAGGAGATTATACAAGAGTATAAATACCAGGAGGTGGGAAACATTGGTAACCATCTTAGAGGCTCACTATTACATGGGTAAAATTTTAAATTTAATAGGAAAAACAAAAACAAAAAAATGGCAATGAAAAGCCTAGAATAAACTTTGGAAGAAATATTTTATAAAATTGGTGTGACAAAGTAATTCCTAATGGTCATAAAACTCATAATCCATGAAATAAATAATAGATATATTTTAATATATATATTACTAATAAGAAGCAGGTGTCAAAATCCACCATAACAAATCTAAAAGATAAACAACTAACTAAAAATGTAATTATTTTATAAAGACTATCAATATATAAGATTAACTAAATTATATAAATAGACAGCAGAAAAGGAAATACAAAGATCTTAAACATGAAAAACAGTATACTTCACTCATATTATGGGAAGTGCATCCTAGAACTGCATTAAACTACATTTAAACTATATTAAAAGTATATTTTTATCTCATCAGATTAGAAAATGTCCAAACTTTTGAAAACATACTATGTTGTCAACAAATGTGAATTGGTACAACCTTTATGAAAAATACTTTTACAATTTCAATTAACATTATGTATATACTAGTGGCCGGGTACGCAAAATTCATGCACGGGGGGAGGTGTCCCTCAGCCTGGCCTCCACCCTCTTCAATCTGGAACCCCTCGGGGGGATGTCCGACTGCCAGTTTAGGCTCGATCCCACAGGGACATCCCTCTCACAATCTGGGACTGCTGGTTCCTAACCATTCACCTACCTGCCTGCCTGATTACCCCTAACTGCTTCTGCCTGCCGGCTGGCCTGCTTGCCCCCAACTGCCCCTCTGCCAGCCTTCTTGCCCTCAACTGCTCCCCACTGCCAGACTGCTCGCCACCAACTGCCCTCCCAGGTCACCCTCATAGCCCCCAACTGCCCTCCCCAGCCAGCCTCATGGCCCCCAACTGCCTGCCCCTGCTGGCCTCATGGCCCCCAACTGTCCTCTCTGGCCAGTCTCATGGCCCCCAACTACCCACCCTGCTGACCTTCTCACCCCCACAGCTCCCTCCCGCTGGCCTGATCACCCGCAACTGCCCCCCCCCCCGCTGGCCTGCTTGCTCCCAACTGCCCCCCTGCCGACCTGATCACCCCCAACTGCTCTCCCCTTTTGGCCTGATCACCCCTAACTGCCTCTGCCTCGGCCCCGCCACCATGGCTTTTTCCGGAAGGACTTCCAGAAGGTCTCCCAGTCTAATTGGCATATTACCCTTTTACTAGTATAGATATGTACATATATAATTTTGCCTATCAATTTCCCTTTCAAAAATGTATATTACAGATATATTCCAACATATGTAAATAACATTTGTATGAGATTATTTAATGCAGTATTGTTTACACTAGTAACGCATTTGAAACAAAGAGAATGCTAATCAATAGGGGATGGGATAAATGCATAGTAGTATACCCAACAATGGAATACTATGATGATATGTAAAAAATGGGACAGTACTTTGTATTTTAATATAAAGTAGTCACCAAGAAACACTGTTAACTGAAAAAAAGAAAATAAACAATAGTATATGCAGTATGTTACCATTTGTGTAAAAATGGAAAATATATTTATATGTGCTTATAAATGCAAAAAATATCTCTGGAAAATATATAAAAAACTCATAATCATGCTTGTTTATGAAACAATGTAAATAAGTGGGAGATAGGGAAGCATTTTACTGTATAACCTTTTAGACTTTAAAAATTTTAAACCAGGGGGGTTGCTCTAAAATTTTAGACCAGGAAGGTTGCTCTAAACTGAAATGTGTACCCCAAATTTGTATGTTAAATCCTTAACCTCCACTGTAATAGTATTTGGAGATGGGGCCTTTGGGAGGTAATTATAGTTACATGATGGAGAGGGGCCCTTAAGATGAGATTAGTGGCTTTATAAAAACACACAGAGAGTGAGAGAGGTTGCTCTCTCTGTCACGTAAGAATATAGCAAGAAGGCAGTCATATGCAAGCTAGGAAGATGGTCCTTACCAGGAACTAAATTGGCTGATACCTTGATCTTGGGCTTCTCAGCATTGAAAATGGTGATAAATAAATGTCTGTTGTTTAAGCCATTCCGTCTATGGTATTTTGTTATAGTAGCCTGAGCAAACAAATGTAGGGAAGTATTGTGGATTCAAAAAATCAAATAAAGGAAAATGACTCCATTAACAAGATAATGTTCTTCATGCCAAATTCCAAGTAATCCTAGCAGAATATACCCAGAAATGTGTAATCTTACCCAAAACAGTGATGTCACAGAAATGTAACCATTACATACATACCTTATCTGCTTCCTCTATTCAGCAATAACTGCTGACATCCTTGTTAGGCTCCTGACATTTTCCACAATTTTATCATATTTGTCAGCAGTGCTAAAATTTAACTGTAACAAGTAGTGCTATCATAAAAAAAAAAACCCTGTCTTTGTTTTCATTGAGCCATACACAAGTCTTCTGTTGTATAATCTAATCATTGACAATATGCAGCAGAGCTATTAGAGATTAGTCTGTGCCAAGATTTTCTACCAAAACCTAGCGAGGCCCTCACCTATCTGCTTTCTGTCACAGTGCAGCTGGTTCATATGGGTGCTATATCTCCCTCATCCATTTTATTTAGAAATCTACATATTTGAATTTACTGATGATAATTGTAAAAAAAAATGGAATTAATGATTGATATGGGCTAAGAGAGATAAATACGTGTAGATTTGGAGTTGAGGCTTTAGTAATATAGCCTAGAGAAAAATTGAGGATCCACATTATTTTGTTACAGATGAGGGAGATGAGCAAATTAGGTCAGAAAGCCCTGCTATGCTCTAGTGGAATGCATTAAGGAAGAAACTAAAGCAATATTAACCTGTTAGGCTGACAAAATATTAGAAAAAAATATTTCTGGGTATCATGCTAAGCAAAATAAGATAAATGTTCCCCCTGATTTCCTATCTCAAACATCCATGACAGTTGATATCTGGAGTTATGGTTAGACTAAGAATGGGAGTCAACAGAGATTAAATCAGGTATGTGATTGGAGATAGAATACTGTTAATGAGAATTTATGTTAGTGACAGCCCTTCCATAATAATACTGCAGGCCTCTAAAATTGACATGTGAATTTATATGCTTCTGAAAATGTCAGTAAAGGCTTCAAAGAGTCATCATTGAGTTAGGTTTAAAAGATAGAGTTTTTCATCTAGTTTGGAGATAGGATGAGATGGTGTGGGAGGAAGAGACATAGAAAAAAGGCATTGCATCATATAGGTAAACTCAGGAAGATTTTAAACAGATAATTTCAGGTACTTCAGTATAGTTGACATCAGATTTTGGGGTAGATGTATATCAGCTTTTGGAGTTTAGCATAAGAGAGAAAGCCTAAGATATAGGCATAGTTTAAATCATAAAATGCCTCAAATACTGTGTGGAATTTTGTGTGTGGCATGTAAGAAACTGGAAGTTATTTTATTTTTTAAAAAAGTTATCTTTATTGTTGAAAGTATTACAGATGTCCCCTTTGTTTTTCCCCCATTGACCCCCTCCACCCTGCACCAACCCCTCCCAGGCCTTCACCACACTATTGTCTGTGTCCATGGGCTATGCATATATGAATATAAGTTCCTCTGTTAATCTCTCCCACTCACCCACTCAACCACCCCCACCTTACCTCTAAACTCTATCAGTCTGTTCCATGCTTCTATGTCTCTGGATCTATTTTGTTCATCAGTTTATTTTGTTCATTAGATTCCACATATAAGTGAGATCATGTGATACTTGCCTTTCTCTGACTGGCTTATTTCACTTAGCATAATACTCTCCAGGTCCATCCATGCTATTGCAAATTGTAAGAGTTCCTTCCTTTTTATAGCCACATAGTATCCCATTGTGTAAACGTACCACAGCTTTTCCATCCACTCAGCTACTGATGGGCACTTGGGTTGTTTCCAAGTCTAAGCCATTGTAAATTGTGCTGCTATGAACATAGAGGTGCATGTATTCTTTCTCAACATGGTATGTTTTAAAAATTTTTGATTTCTTAGGATATATTCCTGGGAGTTATTTTATATGATCAAACCAACATTTTAGAAATACTATCCCCTTTGATATGTGGATGATGGTTTGCAATTAGAATGTAGAGGGAAGAATGTAACAATGGAGACAGGTGAGTAAGTTAGGAGGATATGAAAATAGTATCACAGAGGGAGAAAGGGGGTAAGAGAGAAAAAGAATGAGTGAGAGAGAGGGCACTTAGGCTGCTTACAAATCTTAGCTATGGTAAACTGTGCTGCTATGAATATAAGAGCCCATCAGCAGATGAGTGGATTAAAAAACTGTGGTACATCTACACAATGGAATACTATGCTGTGGTAAACAAAAAAAGAAGGAATTCTTACCATTTGCAACAGCATGGATGGAACTGGAAAGTATTATGCTAAGAGAAATAAGCCAGTCAGAGAAAGATAAATATCACATGATCTCACTCATTTGTGGGATATAATGAACAACATAAACTGATGAACAAAAACATACCTAGAGACAGAGAAACATCGATCAGACTGTCAAACCTCAGAGGGAAAGAAGTGGAGGGTGGGGATAAGGGGTATAGATCAACCAAAGGACTTGTATGCATGTATTTGTATGCATGTATATAAGCCTAACCAATGGACACAGACACCAGGGGGGTGAGGGCGTGAGTGTGGAGAGAGGGGTTGAGGTGGGCAATGGGGGGATAAGGACACATATGTAATACCTTAATCAATAAAGAAAAAAAAGAAAAGAAAAAAGAATGAGAGAGAGAGAGAGGCAGAGAGGAGAAAAGGAGAGAGGAATAAAAAGTTAGAATGAAATTAAAGAGGACTGGATAGGTATAACAGACTTATAATATCACTTTTACCAATAAGGGAAAGTGAATGCCAAGATTGCATTACAAGAAGTTATATTTGAATTATCTTAATTTCAATGCATTTCAGAAGAGTCACCAAAGTTTGAGAATAAAGCAATGGTTGCCAAATAAAAATAAAAGCAATATTTTAAAGATGGGTACTAGTTCATTTTTACAGAATTTGCAAAGGGATTGCCACAAACTGATTATGTCAACAACAGCCTGCCAACTGTAGTATTAAGAAAAGGCAAGAGTTTATACGAGGTTGAAGAAGCCAGGGATTCCGACTTATTTGGACAGAGTTGTGGATGTACTTTGCTTCCCATGGGTGAGGAGAGGAATACACTTCCACCTACTTCAAATCAAGTGAGGGGGTGCTTCATGAGGAGTTTGACACACATTCTCTAGAGTTATAGGGATGCAGGAACTACTATCTGACTCATATCTAAAAAGTTGTGAGTAAAAAAAAAGCTATGGCTTAAATTTATCTGCATTTCCACAGAATATAGACACAGCACTACACAGTGAATGGCCTATATTCGAGAGTTTATCGGTGAAAAAGATAGAATTTTATTTCCTGTTGACCAGATGGGAAGTCCATAGGAAAGGAGATAAAGTCCTTTTGGTTAGGAACTCTGCCTAAAAGGATTATTGAAGAACTAGGTGATCCCAGAAGAGTGGACCACTAGGCAGTAAATAGATAAGAGAAAACTCATCTGGGAAATAGCAATGAACAAAACAACAACAACAAAAAAAGTAATCCCATTTAACTGGAATTTGAAAGTGACTGAAAAACCAACTGGAGGAACCCAACTATTTTGTTCATTGTTGTTAAACAAGTTATCAGAAAGAGTTTGAAGTAGAAAGTGGAGATAAAGAATGAAGTTGCTGTCTGTGTGCATTCTACTAAGTCGAGCTCCTTCAACACACTTGTGGCTTTCTGGCCTGGATAAGTGATTAGAAATAGAGAAGGAATGCAGAATGACTTCCATTCACAAAATGGGGGTACTAAAGCAAGATGTGGAATTGAGGAGTGATGTGTGTGTGTGTGTGTGTGTGTGTGTGTGTAGCAGATGAGTTCAGTTTTATACATCTTGAATTTGAGAAGACTATGGACCATCCAGTTGAAGACTCACAGTAGACAGTTGGAGATACAGGTGTGGAGCTTAGGAGAGAGATTTGGCTACATAATTTAGATTTTGTCATTGCTATATACATAGATAGTAATTGAAATATTAGGAGAAGATTAATTTACCCATGTCAAATGTAAAAGGTAATAAAAATAAAAAGAAGCTAGGAAAAATCTCTTAGAAATGTCAATATCTATTCAACTGAGGGAGGAACAGTTCCACAAAGAGACTAACAAAGAATGGCCAGACAGAAGAAAAGACAAGAGAGATTTTTCAGTAGACAAAAGGAAAAGGAATTTCGAAAAGAAGAAAATGAAAATAGTACCAAATACCTGAGAAGATTCCGTTAAGATGAGGACTAATAAGAGGCCATAAAACTGGAAAAGTAGCTCAACATCTAGTTGATCTACATTAGAGCAGTTTGGGGTAGAGGCAGGCAGGATGGATAATGGCCCATGGCCTAACAGTGACTCTCAATCTTGGGTAATATATGGACTATTTTTTTTTTTTAATTATCATGTAGCCCTAACCGGTTTGGCTCAGTGGATAGGACGTTGGCCTGCGAACTGAAAGGCCCAAGGTTTGATTCCAGTCAAGGGCATGTTCCTTGGTTGCGGGCACATCCCCAGTAGGAGGTATGCAGGAGGCAGCTGATCGATGTTTCTCTCTCATCAATGTTTCTAACTATCGCTCTCCCTTCCTCATTGTAAAAAATCAATAAAATACATTTTTAAAAAATTATCATGTAACTTAAGTTATTTTATCATGTTACTTAATTATTTTCCAACCTAAAATCATGTTTATGCTATTTCCAAAAAATTAAATTTAAACATATAAACACAGGATTGGGCAAAAGTATATTTACAGTTGTGAATATGCAGAACAGAGTCTAATCTTGTATTATCATTTATTAATTATCATATTATTTTCATACAAACAACTGTAAACCTACTTTTGCTCTGCCCTGTATATAATTAAAATATTTAATGTAATGCTATTATTTTACTAAAATCAAAGTAAACCGGAGAGCTAAAGTATAGTTATATAAAGTACCTTGTCAAATTTTTGAGCTTTGTAATAACTCAATTCACCCATGGCTTGTCTCTTTTCACACTTTTTGTTTACACAGCACACAGTGCTATGATTTGACCTTGAAGAGCCTGAACTCATTATCTGTATCATAAAACTGTTCCTTTCATTTGTACTAGGCAACAAAAGGGGTACTAATTGGCAGCAATCTGATTAAAAGTGTAAACATAAAACTGGCACTGGCCTCCTTTAAAACAAAAAGATAAACCTGGGCTCTGAAATGTCAAGTTATAATATTATAAAATATCATAATATATTATAATAAGGTACACCTCCAGATGATCCAAAATAAGCTTGTATTACTTAAGTTTCTGAAGAGTCATGCATATGTGTGAGTCACAATCTGATAGATTAATCTCTAAACCCTGAGAATACTCGTATTTTCCCAGGCCCTAGTTTGAGAAACAAGGCATTATATTATTACATTGAGATATACTGCCTTTCTTCCTAAACTGTAATTTATGATGAGCATAGACTATATTATTAATCTTTGTATGCTTCCCTCAGTGCTTACTACAGTTTTTCAAATGGAGAATTGTTTAAAATTTTTCATAAATTAATGGATGAATAAGTGAATGTCATATTCTTTGTTTCCTAATGTGAAGCATAGAGATTAAATCAGGGACATTGTTGGGAAGCAGTTGCTTTCAGTAACATGTTTTCTGATCATTTTAGTCCTGAATCAACTCATTAAGGCATGCCATCAAAGAAAAAATTAGGGATATGAAATGACAATCTTAGACTACAATCAGAACCCCATGAAACTCAGTCTCAGGACGGTGCTTCTCCCAACGGGCATTGTGATTCAGGTAGCCTCCTGATGTGAGATGCCATCATTGTTTGATGACACACACATCTTCAGCAGCAGCTTTCAGAACAGCAGCAGGGCTTCAGAACAGGAACTGCACAGTTCTTAACAACATCCTGGCATCTAGTTGCCCACTGGGTAAGCTTTTCACAGCTAGAAGTTGCTTTCACATATTTTAAGCTGTAGCCTGTTTACACTTTCACTGATTTCTAGGAGCATGCAGCTAATTAAAAACTTGGACAGAGGTGAAAGAGGAAGAAACAAATCATGCACATGATGATGATGACACATCCCAGCTAAGGTTCCCAGAGGTTCAATGACTGAAGTAGGCTCACTATTCCGGAAATTAGAAGCCTTATGTGACTTTCAATATGGCTCTGAGTTCCAGACAGCCTGGTCTCTGGCACACTTCACTGAATGCTCATTCCTATTTCAGGGATTTTGCTGATGTTTTCTGCCTTTCTGCTCTCTCTCCATTCCCTTCCTTTTAGTCCCCCTCCCCCATATGTATACCTGAAAAAGCTTCTGCAATTTAAGTTTCTTGCTTTCTTCCACACTCATGGTCTAACTCTTCCCAGAGATTTTCTCACACTCTTATCTATGACTCCCTAACATTCCTTCCTCAGTTTTATGTAGAAGTTTCCTGAGTGGTAGCCTGAAATCAAATCAGAAAATGAGAAAGTGATGTGTGCTCAATTTCTATCTGAAATAATGATATTTTGTGACACTGAGAAAATTTCTTAAATTCACATTCTATCTCCTCATCTAAAAATTTGGAGTAACAATCTCTACCTTACATAATTATTGTGAGGATTAAATGAAATGACAGGTGTGAACTACCCAGCTCAGTTTCTGACACATGATAGATGTTCAATCAAGGCTACCTGTGTCTTTTGTTGTTTTCTTATTCTGTTCATTCAACCTTTAGAAATGTATAGCAAACTTAACTTTAAACTGCTTTCACCTTTAAGCTTCTAGGTCAACGTATCTTTAACTAGGTTGTAATCTATCTGAGAGCAAGAACTCTCTTATTTTTGTATCACCAGTACCCAGCATAGTAACTGACAATTATATCAATGAATATTTACTGAATAAATAGGTACTGACATGCATGAACTCTGGAAAATGATTCTGTGATTTATATCAGTGTTTAGGCAACCATCTAACATTGTATGTTGGCTGAAGCATACCTCAGCATGTTTCCTATGTCATACCTGTGTTAGTAAACCAGTTGTTAATTTTCTTAATTAGTTTCATATAATATCAACTTATTGGAAAATCTCCCAGTCCTATCAAGTATATTTGAAATATAAGAGATATACTCTTGCTGTAGAGTGATATTAATAATTTATATTTAATTAAGATAAAACAATCTTAACTCAGTGATTTATATAAAGCTGCCAACACCAACCTTACTATCATGTTGTTATTGTCCTAACTTTATGAGTATGAACCTGATTCAGCCTGGCTAAATAACTGGAAAGTCATTCATGTAGGCTGCCTCCATATCTTTACAAGTTCTCTTAATTTTTGAATCACCATTTCTCAAGGGTTAGTCAATGGTCTACCCTTTTGGGTCTCAAAGACTACATAGAAGCCTGCTGCCATTCCTACTGTGAGCTTGGCTCACCTAGGCTGAAACCAACAGGTTTCAACTGGAGGTTGAACACTTCCTTATTTCTCCATGTGGAGGTGAACTAAAATACTTTTTTAAGTCACTGTCTTTTACTTACTTACACATCATTTTTTGATATGACTTGCTCTATTCATTTTCTATAAGGAAGAGTAATCAGTTCCAACCATCTTTTTTTTTTTTTTTTAATCCTTGAGTAGATCCTCGTTTAGGGAAATATCTCTGACAACACCATTGCTGTAACTTGTTCAGCTTACTGACCACCAGCACGTCACACCCCCCAGTCACCCATGGTAGAAACTTTAGAATCATTCTAGATTATTTCCCTCACCCATACAATCAGTTAAATTCTATTGATCCTGTCTTTGCAATGGCTTTTTTGTTATGCCCAGTTATCTATTATCCATTTTCTTTCTATTTAAATCACCACTACCTTTGTTCAGATACGCATTTCTCTTCTGGACTAACTAGAATCCTTGTCTTCAATATCTTGTCTCCTTAGACCAATCTTCATACTGTTTTCAGAATTGTCTTTATAAAGCAAAAGTGACATCTCAAATGTTGTTTCTCAAAATTTGTTAATGACTCCCAATTTCTTCACATAAACTCCAAACTTAGCATGATATTTCCAATTAGGCCCAGAACCACTCTTTCAGTTATAAATCCAAATTCACCTTTCCTTTGATATTAAACTCAAGCCTTAACAAAGTATTTACTCTGTATAGACCCTAAACACTTTTTTTACTTCAATATTTCTGTTTAGACAATTCCCTCTACCTGGATGGCCACGTGCCCCATTTGATTTCTGCCTACTAGAATCCTCTTCATTCAGGTTCAGATTCAGTGCCATGGTCTCTCTATTCAGAATTAATCATTTGCCTTTCTGTATCCAGAGTGAAAACTTATATGTGGATTTAACTTTAATTTCATTATGTTTTATACTAGAGGCCCAGTGCACAAAAGTTTGTGCACTCAGGAGGATCCCTCAGCCTGGCCTGTGCCCTCTCGCAGTCTGGGACCCCTTGGGGGATGTCCACCTGCTGGCTTAGGCCCGCTCCCTAGGAGATCAGGCCTAAGCTGGCAGTCAGACTTCCCTCTGGCAGCCTGGGAGCCCTCGGTGGATGTCCACTTGCCAGCGGGGAGACATCCTTAGTGCTGCTGAGGAGGTGGGAGAGGCTCCCACCACCACCGCTGTGCTGGCAGCTGGCAGCCTGGCTTGTGGCTGAGCAGAGCTCCCCCTGTGGGAGTGCACTGACCACCAGGGGCAGCTCCTGCATTGAGCATCTGCCCCCTGGTGGTCAGTGTGTGTCATAGTGACCAGTCATTCCCAGTCGTTCTGCTGTTAGGGTCAATTTACATATTACCCTTTTATTATATAAGATAGAGGCCTGCTGCATGGGTGGGGGCCAGCTGGTTTGCCCTGAAGGGTGTCCTGGATCAGGGTGGGGGTCCTGCTGGGGTGGCTGGCCAGCCTGGGTGAGGGGCTAATGGCTGTTTGCAGGCTGGCCAAGCCACCAAGCAGGGACCCTCACCCCATGGGGGTGTGGCCAGGTTTTCAGGCTGGCCATGCTCCCCGGCGACCCAAGCTCCAAGTCTTTCCTTTTTTTCTGGGATTTATTTATCTTCTATAATTGAAACTTTGTAGCCTTCAGCAGAGCCGAGGGCCAGCCAGGGCAGGCAGGGATGCCATAGCCAGGGAAAACCCAAGCCTCCTGCTCGCTCTAGCTCCATGGCCACCACCATCTTAGTTGGGTTAATTTGCATACTTGCTCCTGATTGGTTGGTGGGCATGGCTTGTGGGCGTGGCTTGAGCATAGCAGAGGGATTGTTAATTTGCATGTTTCTCTTTTATTATATAGGACTAGAGACCTGGTGCACTAAATTCGTACACTTGGGGGGTCCCTCAGTCTAGCCTAAGCCGTCAGTCGGACATCCTTAGTGCTGCTGCAGAGGCGGAAGAGGCTCCCGCCACTACTGCTGTGCTCGCCAACTGTGAGCCCAGCTCAGGGCTTCTGTCTGAGTGGTGCTCCCCCTGTTAGAGTGCACTGGTGGTCAGTGCACATCATAGCAATTGGTCATTCTGCTGTTCAGTCGATTTATACATTAGCCTTTTATTAAATAGGACAATGCAAAACATTTATGTCTTCTGACATATAAGCACAGATTATCTCTATACCCACACAGCACATAGAACAATAACTGGTACATTAAATGAACACAAGGATTACTTATTACTTTAATGAGATAACATAACATTTTCAGCTCTATTTGAAAACATAAAGTTTTTGTTTTTTTTACATGCATTGATACCAAACTCTGTTCAATTGTGTGACTTGCTAGTCTGTCAATCTGAGAATGGAGCTTCTGGCAAATTTTTTTGCAAAATAAAATTATAAAAAAGCTCTTTCTTGATTTCATTGGATTTGAAGCACGTGGGGTCATATATAAGAATCTGTATGTTTTCTAAATTAATAATATCCTGACACCCTATGGCAGTGCTAGAGTGGGATCTCTTTTAGACTGATAAGACTATGAATGATTTAGGTAAGCTACTCCTGTGCCAGAAAATAAAAAATAGCAAATCCATTTCCAAACAGCATGCCCTGATTTCATAGTTTAAGAAACTGAAACAAATAAGAATTTGGAATAAGAGAACTGAATTGTAATAAAGGAAAATGTAACAACATCTGAGGTATTGAACCATATGATTGAGAGAGATAAAATGTTTAACATCATATCCTTGAAGGCACTTAAATAAATTTCAAATTTAAGTCATGCATTTTAATCACAGGTGGGGATGTGTACTAATTCTATAAAAATATCAACAAAACCCAAGCATACATAAAATGATAAAATATTGGGATTTCCTCCTTGTCTATTTATACTGATGTATATAGTTTATGTCAGAATTTCCATATGTTTTATTCCCTCTTTAGAATGCAAACCAGACTTTTGCCTTTAATAGGGAAACACAGTTGTTAACTGATACATTTAAAGAAACTTGACTCATATTTTTTTTAAATATATCAGAGTCCTGAAATCATTTGAATAGATTAATTCAGTGTGTATTTATGGAGCTATGAATCTTTGTTTTAACAATACGTAATATTTTCATAGAGTTCAAGTTGCCAAATCTCTTTCACATTTATAATTCCCTTTGAACTTCAAAATAGCCCTGTGGAAAAAGTATTATTATCCCCATTTTCCAATGAGGTTATTGAAGTTCTAATGAAAGGGCGAGGACTACGCCCTCCACCTTGCCCCAGGGTAAGAGCTCCGCCCTCCACCTTGCCCCAGGGTAAGGGCTATGCCCTCCATCTTACCTTGGCCATGTGCTCAGCAAGGCTTCTTCCTGGAAGCCAAGCCGCTGCTGGCCACGCCCAGGATTTCTCTGGACTGGCCAATGATAGTCAAGGGAAGTGCACGCCATCACTATGACCACATCCTGTGTAATGAGACACCGACTCGCGCCTGGCCAATCGGCAGGGCCCACAGTCCTTTCTCCTCCCCTTACCCCAACCCCCTATAAAACCTCTCTCCACACAGAGTTTTCTCTCTCTCGGCCACTGGAGCTTACCGTTGCATCAGTGAGTGTGGCAGGGGAGCCAAACCTAGGTTTGAAATGAATGACTCTTTGCTTTTGCATCGGATTCGCTGGCTCCCTGTGGGTTCTTGGGAATCATGAAATCTGGGCACAACATTTCTAAGCTACTAAATGTGACTGGAAACATCACATTGCAATTCATAGTCCTATATTATTTGTACTCACCTCTGTTCTGCTTAGCTTCATATGTAACTTGTTCTGTGTGAGGGAAACAAAGGTTGAGAACAAAGGATACTTGTCCTTAAGTAGTTTGTATTTGTTTAAGTTAATAAAATATATTCAAATTATATAAATGAATAAATGTGGGTAGAAAGGGATGGGTTGATAGGGTATGGAGTAAATTATACATCTAATTATAACTGACATATGTTAAATTTTCTTGGCCTGAACATGTAAAACCTGGACAATAATTTGGTTACAAAAATTGAAACAGGATGAATCAAGATGGGCTTGGCCAAAAATAAAGACTTTTTAAAAATTATGAAAGAATGTATGCAGGTTTACCCTAACCTTCTTTCTTACCTATCTCTGATCTGCATCTCATCTTTGGCCCATCCCTATGCCTCACTTTATTCTCAAGTTATTGCTGAACTTCACTTCAACTTTAGGCATCAGCCCATCCCTTATCTGATCTGCCTCTAACCCCTTAGATAGAACCTGACAATAGGAGAGTTGGAATTTGTGTAGTCTATGTATTATTTGGTTATTTTGTTAGAGTTAAACAAAATAGGCTTGTCAAAATGTACCTACATAAAAATGCCTATGGCAAACTGATTGAAATAAAATATTCTTGACAGCAAGTTGGCTATGTCAAAATGGTTAGCTAAAAGAGTATATTATTTATTGCTATGTAAACAATTATCCCAAAACTTACAACTTAAATACAACAAATATTTAAGATTTACTAGTTTCTATGGGTAAGGAATTTGGGCATTGCTTAGCTGAGTGGTTCTGGCACAATATATCTCATGAGGTTGCAATCAAGCAGTCCTCTGAGATGCAGAATCATCCACAAGCTTGACTGGGGCTAGAGGCTTCATTTCCAAGGTACCCCTCATGTGGCTATTGGCAGAAGGCATCGGCTCCTTGCTGGTTACTGGCATGAGGCCTTTCCACGGGGCCACTTGAGTATCCTCATGATATGATAATTGCCTGCCCCCAAAGAAGGTGATCTAGGAAGGAAAGTGAAAGCAAGGTAGGTAGCACAATGTCTTTCCTCACATATCACATGCTTCTGCCACATTCTACTGATCACTCATAGCAATGCTGCTATAATGTGGGAGGGAACAACACAAAGCTATAAATACTAGGAGAAAGAATCATTGGTGCTATCTTGGAAGCTGACTCTCACAAGGGGCTATGTACTCCCAGAAGCATAGAAACCATAGGTCTTGTTGGGGTCCAGCCCCAGAGGGTCCAGGGGTTCCCCAAGGTGTGGACGGAATCGGCGGAGAAGGAAAAACACGGAGGCAGTGTTCAGGTGATCATCATGGCCAGGTTCTCCTCTTTATTGTCACCTAACATCTGTATTTATACTATTTGGTCTTAATCCTATCCATTCTATTCAAAAGGTTAGGGCGTTTCTTATCTCCATTCAAAGGTTACTCTATTGTTCTATTAAGCTACAAGGAAGTAACTGAAGGACGTTATTCTAAGTAAAGATTATGTAGCTTAAGTGTGATTGCTCGCAGTCAAAGTGATCAACCACCCCTCTGGCACTTAGTTAAAAGGTTCACTGATAAAAATCCTCACCTGGGGAAACAACCCTTCCCAGAGAGGCGACCTTGGTTAAACCACACAGCGCTTAAGAAGGGGAGCAAACATACCAAGACCAGCATGCCATATAGGCCAGGTCCCTTGAAACATCCCTGCAGGGACTGCCTCAAGCAGCCAGGGTGGATCAGCTTCCAGCAAGGTCTGACCTTAGAGACCTTAACACTCTAATATCAGGAAAGCTTGGGTGAGGAGGAATGGAAAGCCTCTTTGAGAACATCTAAACCATGTCATTCAGTTTGATGTTCAATCCTTCAATGAGCTTTGAAACTGTCAGCAAAGATCAGGGGGCAACAAACTATGGCCTATGGGTCAAATTTGGTCTGCAGCTTATTTTCATCTAATAACTAAGAGTTTTGTTGTTGTTGTTTTTACAGTTTGAAAGAGCTATATAGAACAAGTATATAGACAGATAGATGATAGATAGATAGATAGATAGATAGATAGATAGATAGATAGATAGATAGATAGATAGATGATAGATACACAAGGCAGAAATATATGTGGCCTATAAAAGGTAAAAATACTTATTAGTGGCTCTTCAAACATAAATTGCCAATATCATCATAGATCATTAAAATATATATAAAGCAGCTAATAAAAAGTAGAAATTTACTGCTACATTGTCTGGTAAGAGATATATACATGAAGTAGCTTTCTCCCTAGCTAGAAGGTTAGAGCATCATGGGATAATAGACCCTTAATTCTTCCACTGTAACTAATTAGAACTAAAATTAAATACCTGGAGATCTCCTTATTCTAGCATATCCCAAACCACTGAACATTAATCTCAGATGCACAAAATAAAGATTCCATGGTGAAATATGTTTCAAAAGCACCACACACTGCATCCTGTTTTTGGAGAGTCCAACTTTATTTGAATAATAAATGCTCTTAGAACTCCTCTAGTAATCATTTTTTACTACTTAACCCAGCATCTCCAAATCCAGTTTTTCATGGACCACTTTTATTTACACATTAGCATCTACTGACATACCACATGTGTAACTGATGAATACTTTCCCTACTGCCCCACTTAAGGGTAGTCTAATAGGCTTAGTTCAAACCTTGATCATCCTGGTATAGTTGTGGAAATCCCTGCCCATCAGCTTTCTAGATAGGTAGGAGTCCCTTAACTAGAGGAATTATCTTGAGCTATCTCTACAGGGAAACAATAGGGACTGAGCCAAGACTCGTAACAGGCTCATCCTCCCTCTTAATAGATTGTTGAGGACACAAACTCAATATTAAGTCAAGTTTCCATTCATGTAACTGAGAGTGGATTGCAAGAGTCTTGAAAATGGGACAATAGGTTGATCAAACTTCTCATTCACCTTGGCTCCTGGACACTTGAATAATGTTGCTTTGGCAATCTCGTTTCCCCATTTTCAGGCCATTTTCCTTTTCTTGTGGATGGAACAGGAATCTATCCTATATAATAAAAACCTAATATGCTAAGTGTCTGACCATTTGTTCCACCATTTGACCCGTCGCTATGGCACACACTGACCACCAGGGGGCAGACACTCCGACCGGTAGGTTAGCTTGCTGGGGGTGGTCCAGCCAATTGGGACTGGGTGAAACAGGCCAGACACGCCCTGGACAAATCCGTGCATTAGGCCGGTTTTGGCCTGATCCCCGCAGGCCAGTCCGAGGGACCCCACTGGTGCATGAATCCGTGCAGTGGGCCTCTAGTATTTTAATAAAGTCTCAGCTGCTTCAGATGTAGTAAGATTAATGACCAGATGTGAAAACACATAGTTTTAAACCAGTGATGCAGACCTTTTGAGCTCAGCGTGTCAGCATTTTGGAAAACCCTAACTTAACTCTGGTGCCATGTCACATATAGAAATTTTTTGATATTTGCAACCATAGTAAAACAAAGATTTATATTTTTGATATTTATTTTATATATTTAAATGCCATTTAACAAAGAAAAATCAGCCAAAAAAATGAGTTCACGTGTCACCTCTGACACACGGGTCATAGGTTCGCCATCACTGTTTTAAAGAAACTGCTTCATAAGAATGCCAGACTTCGCTGACTTATAGCATTAAATTCAGTCCTTGGCCTTTTGTTTTTTATTCTAATACACATAGGAATGACACATGTATGGCACATTCTCTTTATAAAGGAAATAATTTCGATTGCAAGTTCATACTTGTGCTGGTATTTTAGGGTTAATCCAGAATCTATTTTAATACATATAAAAATGGAAACCACTCTCCAAACTTGAATGCTGCAGCTATGACTAGTGCTTTTAGCAGCATGCTGGAATTGGCCTACACAACTCAGGAAAGCCAGTTGTGAGCATCTCTTCCTAATTGCATATTGAGCAACTTCACATGAGTAGCCCGAAATTAACTGTGGAAGGGGTATCAACACCACAGAAATAAACAAATGCTACAAGTCAGAAAACTTTTACGCATTTATCAGCACACAACAATTGAGATGCCTATCAAAAGTAATTATGACACACTGCGCCTGAGGATGGTTGCTTCACTCTGTTTTTTTTTGTTTTGTTTTGCAATCCGAGTGCTGTACCATATAGAGTCACACCAACCTCGATACAAATCCTGCTTCTTTCACTTTCTATCTTTGTGGTGTTTTGGAATTTATTCTGAGATTTAGTTTGACAATATAAAATATGCATAATAACATATATTTCTAGGATAGATGTGTAGATAATGTGGATGGCTTATGTAAATTATATTACATAGTACCTGGCACATAGTAGGCACTTAAATACATAGTAGCTAATATTGTTATTCTCATCTTTACTCTAGGAATGGTGGTCTCGGCTCGAGCCTAAGCTGAGATTCAATACTTAGGTCTCTACTAAAATGTCCTTATAGTTTCCCTCACCTTCTTCGATCAATCCACATGTTTTTTCTGCCATGCCCTCCTCATTTTGAATACAGGGCCTCTCTAGGACTACTAACTCAAAATACCATGTCCAGCCGTAGCCAGTTTGGCTCAGTGGACCAAAGGGTTCCAGGTTCGATTCCAGTCAAAGGCATGTACCTTGGTTGCAGGGTCCTCCCCGGTCTGGGCCCTGGTCAGGGCTCGTGCACGAGGCAACCAATTTATGTGTCTCTCTCACATCGATGTTTCTCTCTGTCTTTCCCTTTCTCTTCCACTCTCCCTAAAAATCAATGGAAAAATATCCTTGGGTGAGAATTAACAATACTACTACTACTACTACTACTACTACTACTACTACTACTAAAAATATCCTTGGGTGAGAATTAACAATACTACTACTACTACTACTACTACTACTACTACTACTACTACTAAAAATATCCTTGGGTGAGAATTAACAATACTACTACTACTACTACTACTACTACTACTACTACTACTAAAAATATCCTTGGGTGAGAATTAACAATACTACTACTACTACTACTACTAATAATAATAATAATAATAATAAATACCATGTCCACATGTCTTCATATCATCTGGAATACAATCTGTTCCCTTGTCATCTAGAATGAGGGGTAAAGCTAAGAATGCAAGTAATTTAGGGTAATAAACTTCATTGAGTTGGTTAGTACTTCAAAATGTTATCCTGTTCTGCCACACACATACCCAAGTTCTCACAACAGAAATACAATGGCATATTTTCAAATATCTTGAAGTCTCTCTTGGGAATGGTTGGCTTACATATTTACATATTTAATCACTTCTATAAAGAGAAACAATCACAGATCCTGAAGTCATGATCTGACCTTGGACACCTTGACAATCTAGGACAGTTTTCTTTCTCTCCTATTTTCCCCTTCTTTTTAACCAAAAGCTATATCCTTGACCAACCTCTACTAGCAGACCTGCAGGTATTTGCTGTTGATTATACCAGGAATTAATTTTGCTTCATTCAATAGGCATCTACTAAGCGCCTGTGTGCATTTTTAACTTCAATTTCCTTTTCTGAAAATGCAAATAAATTATTTTAGGCTTCAGGAGGATTATTTAAAATGTAATTGTTATTTTCCAGCCTGGCTGTGCTATTTATTTTTATGTAACTATACAAACACAGGTGAGTATTTGCTGATGTTTTGCTTATTTGGATGAGAAAATAGGAATCATTTCCAAAAGCAGACTTTTACAGGCTCTTGGGGTTAGGAACTAGGTCTTAGTCATCTTTTCATTCTCTCATAACTGAGCAGAGTTCCTTGTATAAGAATGTACTCAGTAAATGTTTGTTGCATTTAATCGTTAATTATACCTCTGCTCTCCTTAATGAAGATTCTCCTTTACATTGAAACCCATCATCTAAGGTCCTAAATGCATTGTCATCATTTAAAACACAGCGAAACCTCAGATGAGGTCATTGAAAGTATTTCACAATGTTATCTGATTGCAAAATACAGTTTGATATTTTAGTCCTTTCCTGGATCCTCAAAACTGTATAGCTCTGTTATAGAAAGATAAGTTCACTATCCCCTTCATTGATCCTGACTCCTGCCCTGAGTTGCTTTAATAAAAATTGGCTCAGTGTCCATGGTCATTCTTACTTGCACCTTAAGTTTTCTACATTGACTCTTTACCTGGGTTATAACTTTACTAGAGGTCCGGTGCACAAAATTTCGTGCACGGGGGAGGGTGGGGTGGGGGTGGGGGGGTGTCCCTCAGCCCAGCCTGAACCCTCTCCAATCTGGGATCTCTCTCACAATCCAGGACTGCTGGCTCCCAACCGCTTGCCTGCCTGCCTGCCTGATTTCCCCTAACTGCCCTCCCCTGCAGGCCTCGTCGCCCCCAACTGCCCTCCCCTGCTGGCCCAGTCACCCATAAATTCCCTCCCTTGCCAGCCCGGTCACCCCTAACTGCCCTCCCCTGCCAGCCCAATTGCCCTCAACTGTTCTTCCTTGCAGGCCTAATTGCCCCCAACTACCTTCCTTTTCAGGCCTGGTCCCTCCCAACTGCCCTCCCCTGCTGGACATCTTGTGGAAGCCATCTTTGACCACATGAGGGCGGCCATCTTTTGTGTTGGAGTGATGGCCAATTTGCATATTACTCTTTTATTAGATAAGATTTAGTTACACTCTCTGGATCCCTATTAATAAATTCTTCAGGGCTAGGCTTTCTTCCTTCTTAGCTTGTTTCTTAACTTCCTTCCTTCCTTCCTTCCTTCCTTCCTTCCTGCCTTCCTTCCTTCCTTCCTTCCTTCCTCCCTTCCTTCCTTCCTTCCTTCCTTCCACAGACTATTTCAGAAAACTACAGGGTTTTCTGCACCCCTATGTGCTGAGGATTTGTGTGGAATACTAGGGATTCAGTGATAAGTAACATCACCATCTTTGAGGAACAATCAGTCTAAAAGGGAAATCTAACAAAAATTAGCTGTAGTTTATCTTTTTTTTAACTTATTCAAGTGCTTTCTCAGGAAGGTTAATATGTTGAGCATGTATTGATATTATTACACTTTGGCACATGTATTAGTATTTGCTTGCTAAGGTTGCCAAAAAAAAAAAAAAATACCACAGACCATATTCTTTAGAAAAACTGAAAGTTATTTCCTCATATTTCTGAGAAATAGAAGTTTAAGATCAAGATGTCAGTAGGTTTTGTTTCTTCTAAGGCCTCTCTCCTTAACTTGTAGATTGCTTTCTTTTCTGCTATGTTCACATGGTCTTCCCTCTCTGTCTTTCTATGTCCTCATCTCTTTTTTTAAATTGGGGTGACATTGGTCAACATGAACATATAGGTTTCATGTGTGGATTTCTAAGTTACAAAGTCTGTATATAGCACCATGTGCCCATCACCCAAAGTCAAATCTTCTCCTGTCAGCTCATATTAGGACCTCCTTCTCCCACCTCCCCCCACACCTCCCTCCCTCTGGAGATTCCTCAAAAAATTAAGAATAGAATTACCATACAACCCAGCAACCCCACTCCTGGGTAACTCAAAATCATTTTTATGCAAATATATATGCACCCCTATGTTCAGTGCAGCATTATTCATAGTGGCCAAAACATGAAAACAACCAAAGTGTCCTGAGATAGAGGACTGGATAAAGAAGATGTGGTATATATACACAATGGATTACTCACCTCCTCTTTTCATAAGGACACTGTTCATAATAGAGAGAGCCCACTCTACTCAGTTTCACCTAATTCCTTATTCAGAGACCCTATCTCCAGAGTCACAGTCTGAGGTACTGCAAGTTAGGTCTTCCAATGTATGAAATTTAGGTTGCACATTTCAGCCCATATCAACACACAAGGAAATTCAGCATCAAAGAAGTTATATAACATGTCAAGATATCCTAGTAAGTAGAGTAGATCTAAGATATAACCTAATTTTTATATGATTCTAAAATTCATGTTCATATTATTCCCATACCATTGTGCTGCCTTTTTAAGCTTCTGTTAAAAAACTACTGAAATTGGAACTTGCTCATTATCTCCTGACACATTTTTTTTTTTTTATAGAGTGAGTTTAGGCCCAGTGTTTTTTAAGCCTGCAGCTTGATTTTTAAGCCATCAGAATTTGACTTTACCTATCTGATTATAGCTTTACTCTTTACCAAATTTGACCTGCTTGTAATACTGTACCTCTGTTTCAATCAGATCCTGGGTCAGAGATACTTACTGTTTATAAATATACATGTACTTCTCTATATTTCCCAGATCTTTTGCAATTGGGGGTTGGGGGTGGGCTACATAGCTGGTTCTAGGCTCTGATCTATCAGTGGAAATGATAATGTGCTCATTCTGTGCGTACTAAGATTCCTTATTTGAAGCTCCCATTCTCCTCTTTTTCCCCCTGTTCTAGAGACCTCAAAGTTATATGCTGATGTGATAACATTATGATGTCTAATCTGTCTGGATCAAAGTACTTGCACTGAGATTTAAGAGAGTATGAAATACAACTCCATTATGTTAAACCAGTGAAATATTTGGAATAATTTGGTACCACAACATAAACTTATATATCCTCACTAAAACAGGCCAGTCAGATTGGAATTGTGTTCCCTCGAATTCCCTACAGACCACAGTTTCTGAGGTTGTTCTTCTTACCTATAGAGAACACTAACATGCTTTTCCTGAAGGAATTGACCTTCTGACCATACATTTTTGCTCTTTACAATTGCAATATCCTACTCATCAGATCCCTCTGATTTAATTGACTGCCAGTGGCAGTTCTGTCTTTGTTGGTTGCCGTCCAAGTTCCAGTTCTGTGGCAGGCACATTTCTAATACCTGGATGCTCTGTTTCTTGAATCATGCACCATGATAAATTTCCAATTTGCCTTTAATATCAGGCAAAAAACCACCTGGAAAGTGACAACTTCAAAAAGAATATTCCCAGTTGTTAATTTAGTGAGAGTGAAGTTATGTTAGCTCATTGAAATTTAATTGCTAATGGGTTATAAGATCTTAGAAACTATAGCCCCAGCATCTGTCTCTTTTTAGTGTCTCAATTATCACCACAATAATTTAATGGCATCCTGTTGAAGAAGCATCACTGACATGCTAATGAATGACACCCTGCTCATTTCCATGAACTTCACTTCCTTAGGTGATAATTTTAAGCTTGACATTTTAGAATTCCATCATTACATTATCAGTCACACAGACTGACTTAAAATTGACCAAATTATATATTTAAAAAACTTGCTTAACACTAAATTATAAATGTCTTAAATGGTAGTCACTTATAATTTTATAAATATACACCAATATTGAGCCAAATTATGAGAATTCTATGTACTTTATTATCTAATTTAATTATGACATTTTGCATTTAAGTTAATCTATTTTTTTGTTTCATCACTCTTTGATAAATGGCCCCATCTGTAATATTTTCTAATTAATGGTTTATTTTCTTTATGTTTCATTATTATTTTTCAGTTTATACTAAATTATTTGCTTTATATTCATTTCATTTCATTTACTCCATATACTATTACACTATACTATGACTTTTTATTAAAAACTGAGACATAACAGCCTAGATTCCTAGCCACCTTGGAGGAGGGAATATATAAATTAAAAAATATATAAATAAATTTAATTTTTATTTTGTTCATTTAAAAACATAAAAGCTGTTGCATTTTAAGTTGAAATTTGCATTTTAAGTTGGATTAAGATGCTCAGAAGTTTAAATGTCTTTGCAAAATAGAGAATTTTGTCATCAAAGGGAAGAGAACAAAAAAACAAGCCACAACCTGGGGGAGTTAGGCTAGAAATAAAGGAGCATTTTTAAAAATATATGTTTTTATTGATTTTTAGAGAGACAGGAAAGGAGAGCGAGAGATAGAAACATTGGTGAGAGAGAAACATCATTAATCAGCTGCCTTTTGCATACCCTGCACTGGGAATCAAATCTGCAACACAGGCATATGCCCTGAACAGGAATCAAATGGAATTGAACTGGTAATCTCTTGGTTCCTAAATCCACGCTCAAACACTGAGCCACAGCGGCCAGGCAAAAAGCATTTCTTGATAGTGAAGCTCACTTATTTCTAGCATAAGATGAAGAAGGTTTGGGAAATTCCTGTCCTGCAGATCTTGAAAGAAAATATAAATACTAATTTATCTGGTAATATTTTCATCATATCATATCTGAATTTGGTCAATTATCTGATTAGATGTCTCCTTGAATTTGGTCAGTTGGGTACAATTACTGAAATGATAAACGAGAAAAAATGCTATCACTTGGGATATTTATGTCACAATCAGCAAACTGGACATGAACTATGCATGAATCATGTTTCACTGTCACATGGGTATCTTAAAGACTGTATCCTCAAAACATGACTCCTATTATTTGGAACATCCAATCTGGAGAAAATACATTTCTTCTGACTGTCTAGCAGTGGTTGGCCAACTCATTAGTCAACAGAGCCAAATATCAACAGTACGAGGATTGAAATTTCTTTTGAAAGCCAAATTTTTTAAACTTAAACTATATAGGTAGGTACATTGTTATTAACTTAATTAGGGCACTCCTAAGGCTTAGGAAAAGCCACACTCAAGGGGCCAAAGAGCCGCATGTGGCTCGTGAGCCGCAGTTGGCAGACCACAGGTCTAGGGCAATATAAAGTAAGAGCTACGATATGATCTTTATTATTTCCTTCCTTCTACTCACTTTGGGTTTTATTTGTTCTTTTTCAAGTTCCTTTAAATGTAAAATTAGATTGTTTATTTGAGATTTTTCTTTTTTCTTGAGATAGGACTGTCATGCTGTGAATTTCCCTCTTAGGACTGCTTTCACTGAGTCCCATAGATTTTGGGTTGTTGTATTCTCATTTTCATTTGTTTCAAGGTATCTTTTGATTTCTTACTTGATCTCATTGTTAAGCCATTCACTGTGAACACACAATACAGTGTACAAATGATGTGTTGTGTAATTGTATACCTGAAAACTATATATTGTTAACCAGTGTCACTTGGGATATTTAGGTCACAATCAGTGAGCTGGGTATGAACTACACTAACACCATTGAGGATAAAATTTCTTTTTCTGAAATATTGATGTATGCATATTTTATAGTTTATCCAACAAACACTGATATACTTACTGTGTGCCAGGTATAATAAGAAACCATTTACAACTAATTTGGTATTATACCTTATAACCATATGAGGTTAGGCTTATCATCCAGATTGTACATGTGACAAGCTGAGACACAGAGGTTCAATGATATGCCAAAGCTAACACAGTTAGTAAATGGTAAAGATAGGTTTCGAACTTAGGCACTTACAGCATCGTGACAAGGCCTCTTAATCATTATAGAATACTGCCTTTCCATTATCCTATATAATAAAAGGCTAATATGCAAATTGACCAAACATTGGAACAATCAGCCCTATCACGCACACTGACGACCAGGGGGAAGACACTCAACTCAGGAGCTGGCCCTGGTGGACAGTGCACTCCCACAAGGGGAGTGCCATTCAGCCAGAAGCCCTGAGTTGGGCTCACAGCTGGCGAGCACAGAGGCTGTGGTGGGAGCCTCTCCCACCTCCATGGCAACACTAAGAATGTCCGACTGATGGCTTAGGCCCCCAAGGGCTCTCAGACTGCAAGAGGGCACAGGCCAGGCTGAGGAATCCCCCACAAGTGCATGAATTTCATGCACTGGGCCTCTAATGGTTAAAATAGGGTACAAGGATAACAGAGAAGAGAGTCTGGCATTGGCAATTGCATGTATAGAGAAAAAAAAGAATTGTCACTTAAAGATCAAAAGAAGCAGGATCCTGTGGGGATAAGAAGAGAACATGGGGTACATATATCTTAATGCCAGAATGACATGTGTGAAAAGGTCATTTGAAGAATGGGATGTACATTAGGCTGGCTTCGAATCTGGGAAAGAGGAATTGAGGGAATTTCTAAGAAAAACCACTAAGTAAATCCATAGAATGAAGGTTTGCCTGCCAGGTAAGACAAATGCAAATGATCTTCTAGTGCAGTGACCAAAGATGGAATTTTGGGGGACTGAGAACACCAACAATGGATATAAAAGTACTGATAAATGATTTTGATGAATAGAAGAGAGAAGTTAAATACAATTTCTATTTTAATATATTTATATACCCCCAAGAGTGAGATCTTGCATCTTTCTAAGAAGCTCTTAGAACACCCAGATTGATAGTGAAAGCAGTGCCTAGTTCTAGGCTATTTGTCCTCAATATATACTCTTGAGATGTACAGCATCAGGATTGCTTAGGAATGTGTTATAAATGTTATTAGTTCTCACTCCACCACAAGACTTACTGAGTCAGAAATTCTTTGAGTTTTAGAGATGGGTGAGAGGCTGCTGAGCGACCCATGCCAGGCCTGACTGAATCCAGGTTCTGGAAAAGGAGTATAAAAAGACTAAATATATATAGCTGATTAGATATGAGAAAATTTTTAGTGCTGCTGACTCAAAAGAATAGCATTAAAATGTTTTTATTTCTTTTATACCAAAGGAATGTGTACTCATCATTTACATTTTATCTCACCCATGATCCTCACAAATGTCATAAATATATAGTACTAGAGGCTTGGTGCACAAAAATTTGTGCACTCGGGAGGGTCCCTCAGCCAGGCCTGTGCCCTCTAGCAGTCTGGGACCCCTCGGGGGATGACCACCTGCTGGCTTAGGACCACTCCCTGGGGAATTGGGCCTAAGCTGGCAGTCAGAAATCCCTCTGGTAGCCTGGCAGCCCTTGGGGGATGTCTACTTGCCAGCAGGGATCAGGCCTAAGCTGCAGCCAGACATCCTTAGAGCTGCTGAGGAGGTGGGAGAGGCTCCCACCACCACCGCTGTACTGGCAGCCATCAGCCTGGCTTGTGGCTGAGCAGAGATCCTCTTGTGGGAGCTCACTGACCACCAGGGGGCATCTCCTGCATTGAGTGTCTGTCCCCTGGTGGTCAGTGTGTGTCATAGTGACCAGTCATTCCCAGTTGTTCTGCTGTTAGGGTCAATTTGCATATTACCCTTTTATTATATAGGAGTGCCTAGCTAGCCTGGGTGAGGGGCTGAGGGCCCTTTGCAGGCTGGCCAAGCCCCCCAGCAGGGACCCTCACCCCATGAGGGTGTGGCCAGCCTGAGTGAGTGGCTGATGGCTCTTTGCAGGCTGGCCACTGCCTCTTCAGGGTGGGGGTCCCCCTAGGGTGCCTGGCCAGCCTGGGTGAGAGGCTGATGGCTGTTTGCAGGCTGGCCAAGCCCCTTCAGTGTTGGAGTCCCCGCTGGGGTACCTAGCCAGCCTGGGTGAGGGACTGATGGCTGTTTGAAGGCTGGCCACAGCCCCTTCAGGGTGGGGGTCCCCCCTGGGGCACCTGGCTATCCTGGGTGAGGGGCTGATGGCTGTTTGCAGGCTGGCCACAGTCCCTTCAGGGTGGAGGGTCCTGCTGGGGGGTCTGGCCAGTCTGGGTGAGGGGCTGAGGGCCATTTTCAGGCTGGCTAAGCCCCCCAGTGGGGACCCTCATCCAGTGAGGCTGTGGCCAGCCTGGGTGAGGGACTGATGGCTGTTTTCAGGCTGGCCAAGCCCCCAGCCACCCAAGCTCCCAGTGGAGGCTGGCTGGAAGCAGGTATCTGGGATTTATTTAGCTTCTATAATTGAAACTTTGTTGCCTTTTGTGGAGGCCACAGCCAGCTCAGAGATGGCGGGAAGCATGGCTTCCTCCATCGCCCGGGCAACCAAGCCTCCTGCCAGCTCCAGCTTCATGGTTGCCGGCCGCCATCTTGGTTAGGTTAATTTGCATATAGTCTCTCTGATTGGCTGGTGGGCATGGCTTAGGGTGTAGCAAAGGTATGGTCAATTAGCATATTTGTCTTTTATTAGTGTAGATAATTAAAACTCAAGGATGAGATGAGAGCCAAGGACATACATTGTTCATATTACTTGATAATAAAGTGTTCTCTAAACTTTCCATAGCTGTTTTGCTTCAGCCACATCAAAATATTCCCAGCATCAAAATGTTCATGTCAAATTGGCCATTTCAAATCATCCTGTTTCACAAGCAGGATCTCAGAATCCAACGAATAAATAATATTCATTTCAGAAGGATAAAATTGACTCATTGCAAGAATTAAAGTAAGCATTTTTAACATAGTTAAGCCTAACCCCTTTGGCAATATAACTAAGTTTATGTTTTCTGGCGCTAGATTAAAAATAAAAGAATATCCCTAATTAATTGCTTATCACCATTCTAAACATGCCAGAATACATTATAAAAGAAATATCCAGAGGTTTTGAGATTAGAGTCTTCTCTCAGGGTCAGCAGTATAAATCTAACCCAGGTTGATTGGAGAGGAGTGAAAGTAATTACTACTGGAGGTTCTCTCTGATGGATTAATTAGCTGTGAATGAAGAGACAGCTTGCAGTAAACCATATTTTATAAGCAGTTTCTATTAGATGGATGATCAGTTGCATACAAAATTACTTCTTCAGGTATGACCAATGTCCCTTTAGAACAAGGTGACAGCATCACATGGCAGTTTCTTAAACTTTTCAACTGAAGATTCCTAAAGGCATAGAGGGATCTATGAATAGAAATTAGGGAAGTCTTGGAGTTTCTATGAACACATCAGTCTTCTATGAACAAAAATCACCTGTAAATATTTTTTATTAAAAAAATTAGGTAGAAGTTGTATTTTATTTTATAATATATCTCTATTTATTTTGATCTGAAAATAGTGACTTAATACACTAATATCAAGAAAAATGGATACTTCATGTTATTTTTTTCCTGTGGCTCAAGATATACTGTTGTATTTTCCTATGGTCTCAGAAATCTAGGGTTGAATAGTAGAAAAAAAGGGAATTTTACATGGTTCTGAGCTTTAGCATTTGTTAATGATCTGGCACAATTTACCTGATCTTTTTGTCTCAAAGTCTACATCTGAGACATCAATTATAGCTCTTGCTTAATCATTTCTAGTAACAGGGAGCTCACCACATATCAAGACAGACAGCCCATGTCAACTTTTCACAACTCTAAAAGTTAGAAAAGTTTTGTTGATTTGGGACCATTCACTGTTATGGGATAGATTGCCCCCCCCCATTCATATGTTAAAGCCATAACCATCAGTATGTCAGAATGTGACTGTATTTGGATATAGGTGATTAAGTTAAAATGAGTTCATTGAATTTTGATGGATAACTAGCAGCCACTGACATGTGTGTTCTCTTTTAATCCATACATAACTTACTATCCAATACTAATATTATTCTCTCATAACACACAAACAGCTAAGGTGTACAGAAGTTAGGGTACAAGTCTAAAGTTGTGTGGATACTAAATGGTTGACCAAGCAATCCAATCCATTTAACTAACTCCAGAGTCCATATACACCATTATTACCATTACTACCACCATTACTACTAACACCACTGTTATTACTACTACCTATCATTACTACTACTACTACTACTACTACTACTACTACACACACAAATAAGCTCCTTGAGACCAGAGACTATGTCTTATCTGAATTTAAGTGCTTGGTATAATATTAGGCCCTAAATAGTCAATGAATGATTGGGTAAATGAATATATAAATGATATTAACTCATCCAGGTAAATATCCACTTGCCTTACTGTCATTTAGTTTATATTTTCTTGGTTAAATATATATAAAGCGATATTATCAAATCACTTATTCACATCAAGAAAAAAATGTATGCACGCACACTTTTCTCAGTGGTCGGCAAACTGCGGCTCACGAGCCACATGCGGCTCTTTGGCCCCTTGAGTGTGGCTCTTCCACAAAATACCGACTTCTGCGCATGGGCCACAAAGTTTCAATCGCACTGTACATGCGCGCCTGCACATGGTATTTTGTGGAAGAGCCACACTCAAGGGGCCAAAGAGCCGCATGTGGCTCGCGAGCTGCAGTTTGCCGACCACTGTACGAGATTAACCATTATATTAGTTTAATATGACTAACATGACTTAGTGTTATTGAACTTATACTGGCTGCTACTAATTTTTACATTGTTACTGCTATAAAGTCACCAGATTGGCAGTCTGTCTGGGATTTTTCTATGCATTGATATTAAAATCATAAATGTGGAGTTTCTGGGTTTTAACATTTTTTTTATAAAGAAGAGTTAAAGATAGCCTATCTTTAGTCCTCTGTCAGTGTATGTGGGTTTATCTATTGGGTGGACCAAGAATAGAAGCCACCTAAAGGCAGAGGTAATAAAAAATATCTTAGAAAAAAAATCTACATTTTTAAAGAAAACACAGCATCACAGTGGTTACCAAGGAAAACCTCAGTGTTTTGTCTTTTAAAATATATTTTATTGATTTCAGAGTGGAAGAGAGAGGGAGAGAGAGAGATAGAAATACCAATGATGAGAGAGAATCATTGATGGGCTGCCTCCTGCACAGATCCAGCCCGCAACCTGGGCATGTGCCCTGACGGGGAATTGAATGGTGACCTCCTGGCTCATAATTGATGCTCAATCACTGAGCCATGCTGGTAGGGTTTCAGTGTTTTGTATTTTCTTAGTAATTACTTTGTCATCTAGTATTCCTTTTACTTGTATTACAAATGGAAGCAGTAGGCATCATAATCTCATCAGTGTTCAGGGTCCCTAAAAGTTTTATCAAGTCTTCTGCCATTCCTCTTATTCTACACACATTTGTAAGTATCACTGTTAAATATTTCTATTCACATGTGAAGGCTCCTTTAGGGAGTTTGATTTAATTTATCTGAATTAGGGTACTTGAATATATTTCAAGTTTTCACAGAAAGCACTTGCATTCCAAGATAAACTATTTCTCTCTGGAAGTGTTTTAAATTTGTGTTTGTATGACATGTATTCTAACTCATAACATTACATTGCATTTTTTTACTGTCATTCATATATTTAATCAAACTATGTAATTCAGTCATGAAAATAATATTGGAGATATTTTTAAAGAAAATATAGAAATCTGTGATCTATTTACTGAATGTTCTCTTAAATTCCTTCCAATAAATAATGACTTTTTCAAGCCAAGAAGAATAATGTTAAATTTATAGATATAAAGATGTTAACTAGAAAAAATAAATAGGTTTTAAAGTCTTAAAACCTACTTCTAATAAAGTCCATTATAAAGTTTACTGTTAACTTTATTTTTAACATATAAATTGTCAATATGAAAGAAATAGAAAGCCAACTAGCCAGTGTATATTAAATACAAATTCATCCCAAATAAAATGAAATTAAAGAAATATAAAATACAAAGAGGGCATCTGAAATATCTTCAACAATAGAGATAAATTAAATGAAATATAAAATAATTTGAAACAATAATATCAATGCATTCTTAGTAAAAAAAAAATGACATTTGGGTTCTGTGAAAATTTGGGATCCACTTTATTTAAATTGTTAAAATCCATGTTTAATCTTGGTTTACAGATCTATAAATGATTGATGCTGCTTTATAAAACTGTAACCTTCACAACACTGATGCAGCATCAGATATTACTTAGAAATTTTCAGAGACACATCTCACTATTACAACTGGCATTCAAAAATATCACCTGGATATTCAAGATAAGAGTATGTGCAAAAGTGCACTGAAATTCAAGTAGCAGCATCTCTTCTGCTGACCTCAATTTATAATATTAAATTGTAAAATCCACAAATGTTGTGCTTATAAAATTCTAAGTGTTTAACAGTTTTAAAACTACTAGAATGAGGTCAAGCAAGTATTAGTAAAAATGGGATCATTGTAGCAGACTTTTTAAATGTCAGTCATTTAAAGAAATGTCATTTAATAAGAGAAGATCAAGAAATATTATATTTATTTACCTCATTTACTTTTCTAAAGTGATCACAAAAGTTATAATAGCATTTGAAAAAGGATGAAATATCCATGAGTAAATAACATCTCCATGGAAATTTTGAAAATCACATTAAGCTCAGAAAATTCATTGTTGATAATAATTATTTAATAAAATACATATTAATGTGTACAAAAATCAGTTTGATAATGTATTCAAGTGCTACAATTTGCTAAATAAAGTGTAATAATATTTAGACTATTAATGTTTAACAGACTATAGACATTATAAGCAAGTAGTTTTCCCTTGGTTATTTGGTAGATAATCTATGATGTGGCGTAAATGATTTCACGACAGAAGTGAACTCCTGTTCCATAAGCATTCCACTTCACAGCAGGAGAGCCATCTGAACCAGAGTATCTACAAATTATAGTAATCTTAATCAAGGCAGAAGCCCTTATTTAAAATGAAACAGGATGGGTTCATTTCCTAATTTCCTTTCATTCTGTTATCATTAATCATTCAACTTTTATCTTGTCACAACAATCTCCGTGTTTTTCTTTCTTAAAATCACTGAAATGCTTATAATTTGCATTTGCACAAGAACACAAAGTATTCTACAAAGCATATCAGTGCAGTTTGAGATGACATGACCATGTTCTCAGTGATTAATGATGAATTAAAATGTGAAGGCTATTTTGATTAAGATGCAATTAACCTATAGCAGCATTCCCTCTGCTTTTCAGGTGATAGTTTAATTATTATTCATATTCACAACTGGAAAGGGAATTCCAGTCAAAATGTAACCACTATAATGGACTTTTGATTTTAGATATATGTGTTCTATTTTTGCATTTTCATAGCAGGATTCTTTGTAAGAACTCAAAAGTTGAAACTTTCTAAATATGCATCAACAAAGAAAATGCATAAATCCTATCTAATAAAAGACAAAAAGGGTAATTAACTGTACCTCCACTACGCTTCCCATTGGCTAATCAGTGAGATATGCAAATTAACTGCCAACAAAGATGGCGGCCAGCAGCCACGCAGCTGAAGCGAGCAGGAGATTTGCTTGCTTCAGTGATGGAGGAAGCCAAGGTTCCCCGCCTACCACAGCCTGCTCTAAGCTCTGAAAGCAACAGCTCCAAAAGCAACAAAGTTTCAATTACAGAAGCCAAACAAACCCCAGATACCTGCTTTCAGCCAGCCTCGGCCTCAGAGCTTGGAGCTCCAGTGACAGCAACAGAGTTTCAATTATAGAAGGTAAATAAATCCCAGAATAAAAAAATAAAAATAAAAAAAAAGGAGAGGCTGGGACCTTCAGTCACAGGCCAGCCTGAAAATGGCCCTCAGCCCCTCACCCAGGCTGGCCAGGCACCCAAGCGGGACCCCCACCCTGATCCGGGACACCCTTCAGGGCAAACCAGCTGGCTCCCATCCATGCACCAGGCCTCTATCCTATATAGTAAAAGGGTAATATGCAAACTGACCCTAACAGCAGAAAGACTGGGAATAAATGACTGGTCACTATGACACACACTGACCACCAGGAGGCAGACGCTCAATGCAGGAGCTGCCCTCTGGTGGTCAGTGCGCTCCCACATGGGGGAGCTCTGCTCAGCCACAAGCCAGGCTGATGGCTGCCAGTACAGCGGTGGTGGTGGGAGACTCTCCTGCCTCCTCAGCAGCTCTAAGGATGTCTGACTGCAGCTTAGGTCTGCTCCCCGCTGGCAAGTGGACATCCCCCGAGGGCTGCCGGGCTGCCAGAGGGATGTCTGATTGCCAGATTAGGCCCAATCCCCCGGGGGCACAGGCCTCAGCCATCAGGTGGTCCTCCCCCAAGGGGTCCCAGACTGTGAGAGGTCACAGGCCGGGCTGAGGGACCCCCCGCCTGAGTGCACAAATTTTTGTGCACCGGCCTCTAGTATAGTATAAAGACAAATGCAATCATATACAGTAATGCAAAAACCTGTAAAAACATGTTGAGCAAAGGAATTCAGACACAAAAGTGTACATAATGTACATATTTTTTAATATCATGTCATGGTCACTGATATCCAGAGACCATTACTGGGTTAATTTGAAAATGCCATGTATCATAGGATGTCAAGTAGCTTCACAAAGATGAGGCGAACCTATCCATATTAACTCTTATTTATTAGCTTTCAGGCTGTCTCCACTCAAGCCACACTACTTCTCTTACTTTTTCTCAAAAAAGAAAAGTGAATCCTTTATCTGTTCCAACTTCTCAGATGCTGTTCTTTCTTCCTATAACACTTTGGCCCACAGTCACAGAACAAGTACTCCCAGTCTACTTTAAGATAGTGCCACTGAGTTGTTTATACCCTGCTGGATCACGCCAGCATCTATCACCAAATTAATCATTAAGAGATCAAGGGAAGATAAAAGAGAAATCCTGCATGTAATGTGGATTCCACTTTTAAAGGACTAGCTCTATCTCTATAGCAATATTAGAGAGGGCCCATTTTAAACTGTGACTTCATAGACAGACATTCAGGAAGGACCTGATGTAGCTTCCAGAGGGACTAAAAGAATGACAGTTTTACATTCATTAACAACTGCAAACATTAACTTCATCATACTCAAAGAAAACGGAAACTATGAACTTACTAAAGCACCAATTTACACGTTTTCGTTATTTACTTGTAAGGTGTAACATAATCATTTTGAAGTTTATAATTCAGTGGTATTTAACACAGTCACAATGTCATACATCCACTACTTTTATCTAGTTCCAAATCATTTTCATCACTCCAAGAGGAAACCCTGTATTCACTAAGCAGTTATTCCCCACACATATTTTAACATAATACAATTAAATGTGATTGGTGCTTATACTATGTATGTATTTAGTAGACAAAACTCAATTGAGATTTTTATTTCACTCATATGTGAGATATAAAACTGAAATTCATGAGCCCAAACAGCAGTGTGGTGGTTGCCAGATTGAAAAGTGTTGGGGGTGAAAGGAATCCTAATATATGGTGATGGAAGAAGATTTGACTTTGAGTGGTGGGCACACAGTGCGATATATGGATCTTGTAACAGAAAACCACACCTGAAACCTATATGATTATATTAATCCCAATAAATGTAATTTAAAGAATAATAAAATTAAGTGTATGATTGGTGCCTATACTATGTAGGTATATGTAAACAAAACTAGATTAAGATTTTGAAATGGTTGCAACAAAATTCCTTTTACTGGTGCCATTAACGGTTACCTTATTATTAGCCCTTTTGTAGTATTTAGAGCTCAGTTTCATTTGGATAAGATAACAGAACAATGAGTAACTAAGTGAAAAATAATGACACAGTTATGCATTTAGTTTCTCACAGTGAAAACATTATGGAAAATTCAAACATTTTTTTGAGCTTTCTAGTTTGTAATGCTTTAGAAAACACTCAGAACATACAACTACCCCTACACACACACACACACACACACACACACACACACACACACACACACACACATCCTGTCCTCTAAAACTCTAGATGGATAGCTTTCATTTCTTTGTGGAGCTAGAGATAGGAGCCTCTATTAGCTTTAGCTAACTGGAAAAGCTTTTGATCTGGAAGCTCTGAAAATCCCACCACAGTGGGGCCTTGCACTAAACACTTTAGTAATTGGTATGCTGCTTCCCAGTTTTCCAAAGTTTGTAATGTCCTCTGGTGCTGTATGTATAACAAAAGAATGTCTTAGAAGGGATGTTTTCTTTTTGGAAACAAATAAAAGAGTGCAAAGTGGAAAAAAAACAGTTATGTTTATTTACATTCGCCCCTCTCTACTAATCTCATTAGTTTGTGTAATAACACCACATGGCCAGATTCTACTCTCCTAATAGAGTCTAACGGAAGTTTTGCAGATTGTTAATTCATTATTACTCCCTCACTTATTTCCTAATTTCCCTTTCCACTTTTATTCTTCCAGTCAGTCCCAATCTAAACTGCTTCAGTTTGTAAGCAAATGCATATTTATTGTGGGGAGTATTTGGTATGGCAAATCAGTGCCTTCTGTTTTTGAGCCTTTCAGAAAAATTTCGGAAGTTTTAACCCTCCTCCCCCCAAGAGTAGGGTGCAGGGAGTTGGGACTAAAATCTCTGTTGTGCCTGAGATTTACCTTCACTCTTGGAACTTAGCTGTTCAATGCATATTCTTTATAAATAAAATACATGGTAAATGAGATTTAATGCATGTCTGAGTTTGTCAAAAGGGAGCCATTTCAGAGAATCATGGAATCTTTGGCATGCATCAAATACAACCTTCACATTTTATTTTAGAGGAAACCAAAATGCCTAGCATGGATGGGAGTTGGTCAAACTTGTAAAGCAAGTTAGTGTCAGAGCTGAACAAATACTTTCTCCTTTGGAAAATTAGAATTGCCTAAAGAATCTGAGTGGATTATTTATGGTTAGCCTAACTGACTAAAGGGTGGTATAAAAGGGTGAAGCACTTATTAGGAATCAGGCATTCTTTTAAGTATTTTTACATAAATTAAACTAATTCATCTTCACCTCAACCCACTAAAAGGAAGGTATTTTTATCATCTTCTTTTTACAGATGAGAAAATGGAAGAACATAGAGGTTAAGCATCCTGATGAAAGTGACACCGATGAAAACAACAGACGCAAGATTTCAACCCAGTTATACTAACACTATAGTCACTACAGAGAGAAAAAGAACAAGGCAATATGGAGAGAGAAGCAGAGAATATACACTATGTGACTTCAGAGGAAAAGAAGATAAAGGGGGATGTTGGAGGGAGAGAGAGAGAGAGAGAGAGAGAGAGAGAGAGAGAGAGAGAGAGAGAGAGTTATTTTCTCTTTTCTGTGAATTCTAACTTTATTTCCTGCAATAATTTCTATGAGATTTCCCTGTATCCTTATAATAACTCTGTTCTTTCTTTGATCTTCTTGGGGAACATTTTTGTTTCTAGTTCCTTGCATTTAAATAATCCTTATGATGCATAGAAACTGAAGTTTGCTCTTTCACATTAAGGATGATTTCCGTATAGGTTTGAGAAAAGTATGATAGTAAAAACTATGCCACCCATTCTCTTTGACTCCACTTCATCCTTTTCATTTTTTTTATTTTATTTTTTATTTTATTGCTTAAAGTATTACAAAGGGTATTACATATGTGTCCATTTCCCCCCCCCCCCGCCCTAGACAGTCCCCTAGCCTCCCCTATCCCCCAGTGTCTTATGTCCATTGGTTATGCTTATATGCATGCGTACAAGTCCTTTGGTTGATCTCATACCCCCCTACCTCTTGCCCCCGAACCCTCCCCGGCCTTCCCGCTGCAGTTTGACAATCTGTTTGAGGCAGCTCTGCCTCTGTATCTATTATTGTTCAAAAGTTTATAATGGTCTCTATTATCCATGAATGAGTGAGATCATGTGGTATTTTTCCTTCAATGACTGGCTTATTTCACTTAGCATAATGCTCTCCAGTTCCATCGATGCTGTTGCAAATAGTAAGAGTTCCTTCCTTTTTAGAGCAGCATAGTATTCCATCGTGTAGATGTACCACAGTTTTCTAATCCATTCATCTACTGATGGGCACTTAGGCTATTTCCATATCGTAGCTATGGTGAATTGTGCTGCTATGAACATAGAGGTGCATATATCCTTTCTGATTGGTGTTTCTGGTTTCTTGGGATATATTCCTAGAAGTGAGATCACAGGGTCAAATGGGAGTTCCATTTTCAGTTTTTTGAGGAAACTCCATACTGTCTTCCATAGTGGCTGCACCAGTCTGCATTCCCACCAGCAGTGCACAAGTGTTCCTTTTTCTCCACATCCTCTCCAGCACTTGTCGTTTGTTGATTTGTTGATGATAGCCAGTCTGACAGGTGTGAGATGGTACCTCATTGTTGTTTTGATTTGCATCTCTCGGATGATTAGTGACTTTGAGCATGTTTTCATATGTCTCTTGGCTTTCTGAATGTCCTCTTTTGAAAGGTGTCTATTTAGGTTCTTTGCCCATTTTTTGATTGGATTGTTTATCTTCCTTTTGTTAAGTTGTATGAGTTCCCTATAAATTTTGGAGATTAGGCCCTTAACAGATATGACATTGGCAAATATATTTCCCCACACAGTGGGTTTTCTCATTGTTTTGTTGATGGTTTCTTTTGCTGTGCAGAAGCTTTTTATTTTGATGTAGTCCCATTTGTTCATATTCTCTTTAGTTTCAAGTGCCCTAGGAGCTGTATCAGTGAAGAAATTGCTTCGGCATATGTCTGAGATTTTGTTGCCTTTGAATTCTTCTAGAATTTTTATGGTTTCCTGTCGTACATTTAAGTCCTTTATCCATTTTGAGTTTATTTTTGTGTATGGTGTAAGTTGGTGGTCTAGTTTCATTTTCTTCATATATCCGTCCAATTTTCCCAACACCATTTATTGAAGAGACTATCTTGGCTCCATTGTATGTTCTTGCCTCCTTTGTCAAATATTAATTGAGCATATTGTTTCGGGCCGACTTCTGGGCTCTCTATTCTATTCCATTGATCTATATGCCTATTCTTGTGCCAGTACCATGCAGTTTTGAGAAGAGTGGCTTTGTAATACATCTTGATATCTGGTATTGAGATCCCACCTACTTTGTTCTTTTTCAGGATTGCTGCAGCTATTCGGGGTCTTTTTTTATTCCAGATGAATTTTTGGAGAGTTCGTTCTAGATCTCTGAAGTATGCCGTTGGTATTTTAATGGGAAGTGCATTGAGTTTATAGAGTGCTTTAGGTAGTATGGACATTTTAATGATGTTGATTCTACCAATCCATGAACACGGTATGTTCTTCCATCTGTTTATGTCTTCCTCTATATCTTTTTTCAACGTCCTGTAGTTTTCTGAGGAGAGGTCTTTTACCTCTTTAGTTTTTATTCCTAGGTAGCTTAATTTTTTTGGTGCGATGGTAAACGGGGTTGTTTTCATAATCTCTCTTTCTAAAAGTTCACTATTGGTGTATAGAAATGCCTCATATTTCTTGGGGTTAATTTTGTATCCTGCTATATTGCCAAATTCATGTATTAAGTCTAGTACCTTTTTGATGGAGTCTCTAGGGTTTTGTATGTATAATATCATGTCGTCTGCAAATAAGGACAGTTTTACTTCCTCTTTTCCAATTTGGATGCCTTTTATTTCTTCTTCTTGCCTAATTGCAATGGCTAACACTTCCAGTACTATGTTGAACAGGAGTGGTGAGAGGGGGCATCCCTGTCTTGTTCCTGTTCTTAGGGGAAATGGTGTTAGTTGTTGTCCATTGAGTATGATGCTGGCTGTGGGCCTGCCATATATGGCTTTTATTATGTTGAGGTATGATCCTTCTACTCCCGCCTTACTGAGAGTTTTTATCAAAAATGGGTGTTGAATTTTGTCAAATGCTTTTTCTGCATCAATTGATATGACCATGTGGTTTTTTTCTTTCAATTTGTTTATGTGATGTAGCACGTTTATTGATTTGCGGATATTGTAACATCCTTGCATCCCTGGGATGAATCCTACTTGGTCATGGTGTATGATCTTTCTGATGTACTGCTGGATCCAATTTGCTAAGATTTTGTTGAGGATTTTGGCATCTATGTTCATGAGGGATATTGGCCTGTAATTCTCTTTCATTGTGTTGTCTTTATCTGGTTTTGGTATTACGGTGATGCTGGCTTCATAGAATGAGCTTGGAAGTGTTCCTTCCTCTTGAATTTTTTGTAGTAGTCTGAGGAGGATAGGTTTTAGTTCTTCCTTGAATGTTTGTTAAAACTCCCCTGAGAAGCCGTCTGGTCCTGGGCTTTTGTTTGCTGGAAGCTTTTTGATGACTGCTTCAATTTCTTCCATAGTTATTGGCCTGTTGAGATTTTTAGATTCTTCCTGATTGAGTTTTGGGATGTTGTATTTTTCTAGGAATTTGTCCATTTCCTCCAGGTTGTCTAGTTTGTTGGAGTAGAGCTGTCCATAGTATTTTTTAACAATCATTTGTATTTCTGTGGGGTCTGTTGTTATTTCGCCTCTATCGTTTCTGATTTTGTTTATTTGGGTCCTCTCTCTTTGCTTCTTGGTGAGTCTGACTAGAGGTTCATCAATCTTGTTTATCCTTTCAAAGAACCAGCTCTTGGTTTCATTGATTTTCTGTATTGTTTTTTGGTATCTATGTCATTTATTTCTGCTCTAATCTTTATTATCTCCTTCCTTCTGCTCACTCTGGGGTTTTCTTGTTGCTCTCTTTCTAATTCTTTGAGTTGTAGAGTTAGATGATTTACTACCATTTTTTCTTGTTTTTTGAGATAGGCCTGTAGAGCTATAAACTTCCCTCTCAGGACTGCTTTCATTGTGTCCCATAGGTTTTGGATTGTTCTGTTTTCATTGTCATTAGTTTCCAGGATGTTTTTAATTTCTTCTTTGATCTCATTCGTAACCCAATCAATATTTAATAGCATGCTATTCAGCTTCCAGGTGTTTGAGTATTTTGGGTTGTTTTTATTGTAGTTTATTTCTAATATTATGCAATCGTGGTCTGCGAAGATGCTTTTTATGATTTCAGTCTTCTTGAATATGGAGATACTTTGCTTGTGACCCAATATATGGTCTATTTTTGAATATGTGTTATGAGCATTTGAGTAGAATGTATATTCCCTGGCTTTGGGGTGAAGTGTTCTGAAGATGTCTATTAAGTTCATCTGATCTAGTGAGTCATTTAGGATTGCTGTATCTTTGCTGATTGTTTGTCTAGAGGGCTAATCCAGTGCTGGCAGTGGTGTATTAAAGTCCCCTACTATGATTGATTGTATTGTTGTTGATCTCTCCTTTGATATCTTCCAGGAGTTTTTTTATGAATTTGGGTGCTCCTGCATTGGGTGCATATATGTTTACCAGGGTTATATCTTCTTGTTGTATTGATCCCTTTAGTATTATGAAGTGGCCTTCCTTATCTCTTGTTATGGCCTTCACTTTGATGTCTATTTTGTCTGATATAAGTATTGCTATCCCAGATTTCTTTTCCTTTCCATTTGCCTGAAAGATATTTTTCCATCCTTTCACTTTCAGTCTGTGTGAGTCCCTTCTAATGAGGTGGGTTTCTTGTAGACAGCAGATGTATGGGTCATGTTTTTTTATCCATTCAGCCACTCGATGTCTTTTGTTTGGAGCATTTAGTCTGTTTACGTTTAAAGTTATTATTGAAAGGTACTTGTTTGTAGCCATTTCTTTTTTTGTGTGGCTGTTTCTTTCTGAGCTTTTTATTTCTTCTTTTTATACCAGTCCCTTTAGCATTCCTTGCATTGCTGGCTTGGTGGTGATAAACTCCCTTAGCCTTTTTTTGCCTGTGAAGCTTCTTATTTCCCCTTCAAGTTTGAATGATAGCCTTGCTGGATAGAGTATTCTTGGATTCAGTCCTTTGCTTTGCATCACTTTGTAAATTTCTGTCCATTCTTTTCTGGCCTGATGTGTTTCTGTTGAGAAATCTTTTGACAATCTAATGGGAGATCCCTTGTATGTAACTTTCAGTCTCTCTCTTGCAGCCTGCAAGATTCTCTCTTTGTCCTGAACATTTGCCATGGTAATTATGATGTGTCTTGGTGTGGGTCTTTTCGGGTTCACCTTGTTTGGGACTCTCTGGGCTTGTGTGACTTTTTTCTTCCCCACCTCAGGGAAGTTTTCTGATATTATTTCTTCGAATAGCTTTTCTAATCCTTGTTCATCCTTCTGTTGTTCTGGTACCCCTATTATTCGTATGTTGTTTCATTTCCTGTTGTCCCAAAGCTCCCTTAGGCTCTCCTCCTGTCTTTTATTTTTTTTCTCCAATTGCAGTACATTTTGGGTGTGTTTTGCTTCCTTGTCTTCTAATTCACTAATTCGGTCCTCCGCTTCTCCTAGTCTACTGTTGATACTTTCAATGGTGTTTTTCATTGCAGCTATATCACTCTTCATTTCTTCTTGGGTCTTACTTAAGTTGTTGATTTTTTCATCTGTTTCTTCTAGCTTCTTCCATATGTTATTGATTTTTTCATCTGTTTCTTCTTGCTTCTTGCTGAGGTTGTCGATTTTTTCCTCCATCCGGTTTATGCACTCTAGGACCCTTATTCTGAATTCTTTTTCTGTCATGTTGCATGCCTCTGTATTACTTAGCTGCTTTTATGGAGAGTCCTCCTTCTCTTTCCTTTGGGGTTTTCTTTGTCTACCCATGTTTGATCTCACTGACATATCTAGATGTTGAGCCGTTCAGTGGCTGCTCCCTTGGTGGCAGTGACTCCTTGGTCTGTGGTTGTTCTTCGGGCGGTTGCGGTACCAGCTGCTCTTCAGTTGGCAGCAGGTCCTCTGGTGGGTGCTGTTCACAGCTGTGGTGGCTCTTCTGGCTGGTGGGGGGAGGTTTCACGTACAGCTGCTCTTCCTCAGCAGAGGGTGTGGTGCTCAGGAGGCTGCTGTTGCTTGGATCTGCTGCGTTGATTTAAAGGCACAAAATACAACACAACAAGGCACCACGTACCAGGCACTAAACACAAATATATTCACAATATTAATAACCCAAATAAAGGTGACCGCCCGAATTAAGAGAATTAGGGGATAAGGAAGAAGGAAGATTAAAGGGAAAAAAGAAAAGAAAAGTAGGGACCAAAAAAAGGAGTGCAAAAATGAAATTGGAAAAAAGGAGGGGGGGGGGAATAAAAGTGAGAAAAGAAAAGAAAAAAAAAGGAAAAGAGAGAATGAAGTGGAAGAGGGGAAGAGACTTTTTATATGAGGAGAATACTCCTATAGAACTGCCACTAATCCCAACAAATTCCAGCAACAGCTCCCTGGAGATGGATGCAAACTAGAAACAACCAATAATATAATGAGAAAATAGAATGGAGAACACTAATCCCAAGTAAATAAGAGAAAATAAATGGCACTTTAAAAAATGGTAAAATGGTAGCAGTAATAATACTGGTTAAAATAAGAAGATAGTAATTAAAAGGGTAAAATCAGGTGATGGAAAAAGAAGAAGAAAGAAAGAAAGAAAAAGTAAAAAGAAAAAAAAAGGAAAAAAAATGGTTTCTTAGTTAAAAGGTGAAAAAAGAAAAAAAAAAGTTGCAGTAGTGAAGGTCCTTTGGTTCTTCTATTCTTCAGTCTGGCTCGCCTTTAGTCCTGCCAGGTATTCAGGAGAGTGTTGAGTTTCCCTGCGATACACTGTTCCTCTGTGTTGTAAACCACAGTCCTTATTTTAAAACAGGCCGTATTTGTTTCCCAGACTGCCTTATTTTGTGTTTAGCAAAGAGTCAGTTTGTGGCTCAGCGTCTGGGTGGCAGTGTTCTGGGGTTGGCCTCTGAGGCTATATGGCATCTCTATCACGCTTAAAAGTGATTTGGAGAGGTCAACTATCCAGAGCTGGTTCCTTAATAGTTACCTGCTCTGTGTTGTTGCTGGGATTGAAAATCCCTCTATAGGCCATACCCTGTTAACTCCCAGGGACTGATCAGATTATTTTAATCCTTGATCTCGTTCAGGGTGGAATCTGGGTGTGGCTGTGCTCCTTGCCTGGGGGCTGGGGGGGAGGAGTCTCACTCTCTGGAGATAATGGCTGCCCCAGTCCTGGGCTCAGGGGTGTCTCAGCACTCAATTCACTGCCACCTCTCCCGGCCCCCCTTCTCTCCTCAGTCTCTCCCCAGATTCCACTCCTCCACACCCTCTCCCTCTCTTCAGCACAGGTGAGTGTCTGTATCCGAAATGTCCCAGGAACAGGATTCAGTGAAAACAAACAAACAAACGCCGGCCGCGGAAACGGAAAGGCTTGGTTTCTGTAAGCTTCTTCTCTTACCGGGACTGCATGGTCTGGTCAGCTCTTCAGGCTCCCCCCTATAGGCTCAGTCCTCCGTGATCACAGAACCCAGCTCTCAAATCCCTTGGCGGCGCCAGGAATCCCGTAGATCTCCTTTCCCCAGTCAGGGGCTGTGCCTGTCCCAAGGGACGAGGCTGTCTGCCACGAGGTCTCCCTCCGACCCTCTGGGCTCAGAGGTCTGGCAAACTTTCCTGCCCAAATCCCTGGGGGTTTTTTTTGGGTTTTTTTTTTTTTACCTTTCCAGGGAAGTTCTGCCCTTCCCAGCTGCAAACCGTCTCACCAGCTGAGCAATTTCGCCAATTTGGGGTGGGTGTTATTAGTTTCAGCTGCTCACTCCATTTGCTCCGGGACACGACCTGGGATGCGTCTGTGTATATCGCTGCCATCTTCTCTCCTCCTTTTCCTTTGAGTTCTCTTGAACACTCCTGCTTTGATGTCACCCTCATGAATTCAAAGCCTCATGCTTGTCAGAGCAGCCTTCTTTTAGACCTCAATGTGACTCCCTCTCAAACCCCTTTATTATTCTCTCACCCTCATTCTCCAAGTCTTTATGTCTCCCTTATCTTTTGCCCATTTCAATATTGCCAAATACTTCAAATGAAACTGTCAAAATGACCATTTATGGAGGAAATATTTCCTATATCAATACATTAGTTTCAATGCCATGCATTTTTTGTAAAGGGTCCCATGCTAACACTTGTATATGTGTGTAGCAATTTAGAATTCATAAAACAGTTTCATATAAGTCCTTTCATTAAAATCTCACAATACGTTGATGAAGTAGGTAGGGAAAGGTCTTTAAGGTTTAGGAAGTTTGGAATTTTATCCACCTAACTGAAAGCACTTTATGGAAAGGGGCTATTTTTTTTCAAAATTTTATGATCCCCCAAAAGTTATAGTGAGCATTTCATGTTTTTTCTTAAAAAAATGAATGCTAAGTTATTAAATGAATGAGTAAAGAAAGAATAAATGACTGAAAATTAATAGCATTATTGTTTATCCACATTTTCTTGATATTACAAGGCCAAACCAATTCTGTAACCAAGGTTTCTGAGTCCTAGCATAGACCTTTTATCTATTATACCAGCCTGCCAACACTCAGCATTAATTCTGCTTATACACCTCTAACAAGTAGAAATTTTAATACTATCTTAACTCCATTAATATGAAAAGACTGTCTCCAACCTCATATTTCAAAAACATTTTCTCCAATACTACATATATCTTAAGGAGAACATGCAGATAGCCATTACAAAGATATACAAGAGCATAGAGGAGGCATGAATAAAAATAATTGCACATTTTAAAAGCAAACAAGTCAGAATTTATACATCTAAATGAGAGCTGTATTTCTAAGTAGCCCCCCCCGCCCCCCGGGAGAATACACACACATTCCAGTGATGGTGCCATTGCTCAAAATTCCTTCAGAACTGTTGTATGGGCAGTGACTTCTAAGACATATTGAAAAAAAAAAAAAAAACACAAGCAATTCCGTTTTATTAGTTTATATCCAAACTTTACATAAAACAAATCTTTTTAGACTACCCTACAGTATATTAGGTAAAATTCTAATTATATACACTTATTAACTTCTCTTAACACACTACAAATTTTCTCTTAATAATAAAAATAGGCTGTAAAGTGAATATCTTTCATAGGCTGTGACCATTGTCAGGGCTAATAAATATTACCTAAATTAAAAGTACTCATTTTAGAGACAAGTTGAATTTTTCATATTTTACTTTTTAAATATATTTTTATTGATTTCAGAGAAGAAGAAAGCAGGAGAGAGAGAAAAAGATCAATAATGAGAGAGAATCATTGATTGACTGCCTCCTGCATGCCCCTTACTAGGGATTGAACCTGCAATCTGGGCATGTGCCCTTACCAGGAATTGAACCATGACCTCCTGGTTCATGTGTCAATGCTCAATTACTGAACCACGCTGCTGGGCAAGTTAAATTTTTTATGCTCTTCAACTGGTGGGTCCTGTAAATGTATCTTCCTTGTGATGAGAACACAAGAACACTAGGTGGAGAACCCCGTGCCTTTACGAAGGCTTTGTAGAAATTAAGTGAGTCTGATGGGTTCTTTCAATCTGTTAAGAAGAGTTGCTTTTGGATGTTGTGGTTTTAAGATGAGAATAGATGAGATAAATATCAAGAATTTTGATATTGACTGGACATTCTAAAATGGATTTTATTGGCATTTATATTGGAAGTACACCTGGTGCTATATTCCTTTATATATTTGGTTCAGTATTTTTTAATCCATTCATTTATTCCAGATTTTTCCTGGCATCTTTCTAAGACTTAGAAAATCCTTACTATTAGGAAGTTCCAACAATTAAAATTTTCCTGTGAGATATGGTAATAGCCAATTGAAATATGTACACTTAGGGGCAGCTGTCATATAGTGAAAATAATATTTAGAACTAGGCAAGCAGACTGTTACATGTTTGCTTGCTATGAGACCTTGGGCCAACAATTTTCTTTTTTGAATATGCTTTTAATTTATGGAATGAGAATATTGACCTGGAAGATTTTGTTTTGTAAAGTGTTTAGCACAATGCCTACACTATTATGTGATCCACAAACAGTAGCTGCTGCTGTTGTCATTATTATAATTTAAAGGTTCTGTTTTATCTAGGATATGCTGAAATTAAAAAAATAGGTCCCTCCCCCAAATATCAGTGACTTAAAACAGAGGCATTTCTCACAATACAGTCCAAAGGTTTACTTCCAATAAGTGAGTCAGAGATCTTGGTTAAAACCGTTTAGAGCTACTTATATCACTGAGAATTTTGTTCCCATTAGAGCTACTGATATCACTGAGAATTTTGTTCCCATTTTCACATGAACTCGTGAAAGAGAAAACTTAGAGAAGACACATTTACTCTTATATGCATCACAATAGAAGCAACACTGTCACTTCTGCTTTCATTTCCACTAGCCAGAACTCAGTAGCAGGATCCCCACATAACTATATGAAGACAGGCCAACTGTGTTCTTCCTGCATGTCTAGGAAGAGGAAATGGAGTCTTAAAACATTACTTTTTTTATTATAAATAGTTTCTTTATATTTGTAATAAAATAAATATCTATACAACAGCAACAACAATCCGTTGATTTACTCTGTGATTCCAGGTGACAATCTTACCTCATTTCCCTTCTTTATTGGATCATTGGCTAAAATCTCACAAATGTATTTCCCTATGAATATCCCTTAAACCTCTTAAACTGATTTTTGTCTGAAAATGAAATGACTTTGCTCTGTAGGATATCTTTAAGAATACCTTTCCAATAAGCAACCCAACCTGGATGAATGAAGCTTTGTGAACTAAAAGTATTCACTTTGGTGCTACAGCTGCTCAGTGTTACAGCACCTGAGTGTATGATTCTGCCCAATGGACAATCAGACCTGAGTTGCTGGGGTATCTCCAAAGCATTTTCCAGAGCAGATGACAAGTTCATCTGAGCGTGTTTGTTTTCCAACTGGGGCTGCTTCTATCAGGATAAATTTCCAAGAGATGTAGTTAGCATTTCTGAACTGGAGATAATTAGTAACAGGTCAGTTTGTCATAATTAGAAAGAATCAGTGTCACAGCAACAGCTGATACCAGGGAAGAATAATTATCAGAGTAATTTATTAGGACCATTTCCATTCAAAGAAACAATTTATTAAGTACTCCCACCAAAAAAAAAAGTGAATCCTGTCATATTAGCAATTACTATAAAAAGCACTCTGCTCAAATGGAAGCTGAAGCTCGCTTTGAATTTGACTGCATATAAATGACCAGGAATGACAGACTACATCTATTCAAATATAACTGCAATGTTCAATAGGAATATTCTAAGTAATATTCTTTTGTTTTATGAATGACTGTTTTAAAATCACTAGTTACTCACCACTGTGCATAAATAAGTATATTAATCTTACAAACCTACAGTTTATATAGCTCATTCATTCTCTCAGATTTATCCTCTTTAAGTTAGTTAATCAGCAAATGCATCTGCAATTTGGTATGATACTACCAGTGTATATTGAGGGACATATAAGAGACAGTACTATAAATGTTAAGCTGTGTTAGCTCTTAATATCATCTCCTACATGTCCTTTAATTCTGGTCAATTTTTTCAGTCTCTACTGCCACTGACCCAGCTACCATCATCTTGTACCTGGGCAACAGCAACAGCTGTATGATTCAGTTCACCCAGCTCCCCTATAACTTATTTTGACTAGAGCACAAAGGTAATCCAGTGTTTTCCACTCCTCTGCTTAAAAATTGCCAATAGCTTCCCTTATATTTAGAACTAGAGGCCTGGTGCATGAAATTCGTGCGGGGGGCAGGGGGAGGTACCTCAGCCCAGCATGCACTCTCTCCAATCTGGGACCCCTTGGGAATGTCTGACTGCCTCTCACAATTTGGGACCACTGGCTCTTAATTGCTCACCTGCCTGCCTACCTGCCTGCCTGCTCTCCTCTAACCACGTCTGCCTGTCTGATCGCCCCAACCACCTCTGCCTGTCTGCCTGATTGCCCCTAACTCCTCCCCTACCAGCCTGATTGCCCCTAACTGCTCCCCTGCTGGCCTGATCACCCCTAACTGCCTCTGCCTCGCTCTGCACCCAGGACCCGGGCTTCTCTCCCTCTGGCTGGCCTCAGGCAACCAGGACCCAGGCGGGCCTCACCCAGGCCGCAGCCACAGGCACCCAGCCAGGACTATGGGGCAGGTGGCTTGTTCCTCTCCTGGACACAGCCTGGCTGGTCCCCATTCCTCTCTCCCCAATGTTGAGTGTCTGAGCCATTATGGCGTGACAGCGTGAGGGCAGGCGTGATGACCATTTGCATATTAGCACTTTATTGTATAGGATGAGTATAAACTCTCTACCATTATCTCAAAATTCTGTGGGATTTGGCTCCTTCTGATCTTCCCAATATTATCTACTACTTGGACAAAGCCACCAAACTCAAGTGTATCTATATGTATAAAAGACAAATGATCGGACCTATGGAACAGAAGGACCAGAATGACCAGAATGACTGGCTGCTATAATGCACACTGTGGTGGCCAACCAGCCCAATTGGGGCCCCGATTGGCCCCACTCGACTGCCCATGGGCCTTCCCCCTGGCTGACTCAGCCCCCAATGGGCCCCCAACACCCCAATCAGGGTCAGGGCTGCCTGCCAATTGCCTGCGGCCCCTCTCCCTGGTCAGCCCCACTCCTGATCATCCCCCCCGCCCATCCCAATCAGTTCTGGGGCTGGCTGGCCAACCCCCCACATCCCCCCCCCCCTCCGCCGGCCTGACCAGATGGCCCCCATCAGGGCGGGCCAGCAAGACCTCACCCATACATGAATTCCTGCACCAGGCCTCTAGTTTTGATTATAAAGGAATAAGATTAATTGCTTAACAGACCTATCAGAATGTATCCATACAAATGTGTGTTCTGCCTGTGAAGGTCCCATTAGACCAAAATCCCTGGCCATATACAAAAACACAAGTTTCATTATTTTATTGTCTCACATCATTTTGAGTTCTAAAGTATTGATAATTAGCTTACTTGATTAATTCATCAAAACAGACTCCAAGTGTATTTTGGCTACTGCAAACAATCTAAAAACTAGTTAAGAATGATATATGACTGACATGGAGAATGTTCAATAGAACATAAGTTAATTTCCAAAAAGGATTCCAGAAATGACCTGTGCACTGCAAACATTAGTGGTAGAAGTCTAAAATTCCAAAAGATCGGTTTTTTGGAAAGGAAATACCACATTCTGGCATAAAATTACTTATATTTTTTGACAGACACTCTGTATTATTACCTTACCACCTGGCCTTCTATGTCACTGTCAACTTTGGACTTCCTCAGGAGTTTGGAGACAAAGTCGTAAAGAGCGTTGGAGTCATAGTTATGCCTTTCAAATAATCTGTAGTAATCCCTCAGCATTGGCGAGGTCATGGGTCTTGAACTCCTACTTTGAAAAATGCAAATAGAGGCAGGAAATCTGAGTTTCTATGTTCTCATAAAAACTGGCGCCTATATCCCATCTCTCTAGTGAAGAAATAGTGTGCCATGGAAACCTTGGAGTGCAATGACTTTCTACTAAACACTTTTCAGATCACAGAGAAAACACAACCCCTGCTCACTCAGATCTAGTAGAATGTTTCTTTAGCTTTAATGTTGGCAGCCCTTAGAGAACCCAAGCTGCTTATCAAAGACTCCCCAAGAGTATTATTAACTAGATCATTCACAGCTGTTCTAATATCAAGACAGCAAGATGCTCTGCACACTTACCAATCCATCTTTGACAGCTCCCAAACAAATCACAGCATCCTCTCTGTGACTTCTCGGCTGTTAACAAGCTCTTCTGCTATGTTCATCTACTTAGCTTTAAGCTCTGCTAGTTTCTCAGTCAGAGTCAGCAGCCATGTGTCTTGCCTATTCATTACGGTATCACATTCCCCAAAGAATAGCATGGGCCTAGAAAAGAAAGACACATTGGACAAGCAGCAGTTTAAGAGTTACTTCCTTGGATAAGAATACATGCTACCATGTCAGAACAAGCAATGAGCATCTCTGAAGTAACATCTGCTGATTTTTGCACACTGGGTTAATAGCTCCCCTCAAAAGCTATGGCAGTAGTATGTAGTCAGAACCCATTAGGATTAATTAAGTGACTCAGCAAGAAAATAAAAACAGTAAGTGTTGCCTTAAAGGGAGCTTATGATATCCAAGAAGGAGCTGGGTAATAAGGCTTATGAAAAGTCAAAGATTGACTTGTATATTAAAGTGTCACAGAGAACTCCAGCTCAGCTCCCTTTGAGGAGTATCTGTCGTAATCTTCTTAGTTCCTATAATAAAATACCCTGGACTGCTTGGCTTAAAAAATATAAATTTATTTTCTCACAGTTCTAGAGGATAGAGGTCTGAGATCAGGATGTCAGTATAGTTGGTTTCTGGTGAGAGCTCTCATCCTGGTATGTAGATGGCCACCTTTTTGCTCTGTGTTCCCCTGGCCATTTCTTGGTGGGTGCACAGGGAAAGAGAATGAGGTCTTTCCTGCCTCGTCTCTTCTTAAAAGTGCTATTGGATCAGGTCCCACCCTTATGACTTCATTTAACCTTAATTATCTCCATATAGGACCCATTCCAAATGCAGTCACATTGGGGGTTAGGGCTACAACATATTACCATTAGGGGCACACAATTCAGTTCATAGCAGTGTCTTTAAGTACACTCTGGGTGAATTGGACTAGGTAACTCTTTTTGAACACAAAATTAACTAGGTTTTATTATTACAGTGAAAACAACTTCATTGGCATCACCTATTAAGGTAAGAAATGAGGAAGAAGAATCCAGGTACAAAAAAGGTAAAAAGTAGATAATGCTTATCCTGCAGAAGGAAGCCTACTCTTATTTCTCATACCATCTGAAAAGGGAGATAAAAGTCTGTAAAGTCCCACCACAGCTTTAACCTGGGCCATTCTAATTTTCTTTTATTAGGTATTAGAATTCCAGAAAATATGGATAAACAAAAGTTCTATTACTTAAAAAATAATTTGAAATTGTACTGAGTAGCTCAGTTGGTCAGAGTGTTGTCCCTATATGCCAAAGTTGACCTTTCCCTGGTCAAGGCATATACAACAATCAACCAATGAATGTATAAATAAGGGAACAACAAATCCATGCTTCTCTCTCTCTCTCTCTCTCTCCCTCTCTCTCTAAAAAATAATTTGAAATCCATGGGTTCCAGTTAGGAGTTGGCAAAATGTAGCTTATTTTCTTTCTTTGTCTTCAAGGGCAATCAGGCCTGACTAAATAGATCATAAAGTTTTTCTATGTGTCAGGGTAAACAAAGAAGGATATGGCATAGAGGAAGCATAGAATTGTAAGAGAAAAAGGAAAGAATAGAATTTGAACAAAATTAGTCATCAGGGTCTTGCCCCACATATTCAGTGTTATATATGGGATGGAAAGGATGTGATTCAGAAATATCTTGATGATTTGAAAGTAATACCAAAATCAGATGAGTTTAGATACATGTTCTTCTCTGAGAAAAGTTGTGGTGTAGTATGGTTAGGAAATACGGTTCCCATGTGATATAGAAGACACATAGAACTTCTCAATTTTTCTGTAGAATATCAAAGATATAAATAAGGGTGCTTCCTAGAGAGTTTTCAAGAGAGGCCATAAAAGTGGAGGTGAAGTGATCCTAAAGCTGAGCGCTGCAGGACATATCAACAGGTCCAGAGTGCCAACCCCAACTCAAGGGTCTGAGTCATCTGTATAAACAGAGATGTGTACAAGTTACTAAGGTAGAAATGGTCACTGAGAACCAAAATACTAGGTCACAATACCTAGATTTTGGAATTTGGGGATAGCAAGGTGCTATATGGTCAGGGAAACAAAGAACATGGTTGAGGGTAAATAAAGCTTACCTCTTCTTTGCAATTCCCTAATCATGTAAGATTCCCTTCCCCATATATCTAAAACTCATCTTGAAAAAAAGCATGGAATGGAAGAATAAACTTGAATACCAGTCTAAACCATTTAAATAGTAACTGTTATTTAAAGAGATACTTCCATGCCTTTTACTAGGGAGATAATATGGTGGTGGTGGTGGTGGTGGTGGTGGTGGTGGTGGTGGTGGTAGTGTGTTTAGGGGGATGCCCATTAGGAAAGTCAGAAAAGTTATCTATGGAGAAGAGACATTTTTTTTTTCTACCAAGGCATGACAATTTTGTGATTCCCTCTACATATAATTGTCTTTTTGTGGAGATTGGGGAAATGGACTGTAGTCATTCTGAATATCTTTTGAACAGAAGAAACACATGAAGATGCTACTTTCTACATTTATTTATCCAAAGAAAAGGCAAGAAAGAAAGGTCATGGGAAATGGAATCATGATAAGAATGCAAAGGCTTACAGGACCCATTGCTTCAGGAAATATAGAAAGATTTCTTTTTTATATGTTGCTTGTATTTATTTCAGAGAGGAAGGTTGAGAAAGAGTCAGAAACGTCAATGATGAGAGAGAATCATTGATCGGCTGCCTCCTGCATGCCCTACACTGGGGATTGAGCTCACAATGTAGGCATATGCCCTGACCAGAAATCAAACCGTGACCTCCTGGTTCATAGGTCACTGCTCAACCACTGAGCAACACCAGCTGGGCTAGAAAGATTTCTTATCTCTATAATTTGCTTTGGGGTTTGATAAGTGCTATGCAAGAGGCCTTACAATAAAGACTCTAAGAACATAGTCAAACATTTGTTCACATCACTTAGTCATTTTTTTTTAAAATATATTTTATTGATTTTTTACAGAGAGGAAGGGAGAGAGATAGAGAGTTAGAAACATCGATGAGAGAGAAACATCAGCCGCCTCCTGCACATCTCCTACTGGGGATGTGCTCGCAACCCAGGCACATGCCCTCGACCGGAATTGAACCCAGGACCTTTCAGTCCGCAGGCCGACGCTCTATCCACTGAGCCAACCTGGTTTCAGCCACTTAGTCATTTGACATAGGAAGTCAGGGTTCTGACATAAAAGTGCTGCTCCCTGACTCAGCTTATCTTGTTCTCTAGCTTCCTGATTTTATTTTATATTATCCCTCTCCCTTGTTCTTCTATTTCACACCCCCCTCCAACTCAGTGGGTCAGTTTCCCTGACCCAATAAGCCTGGTGAGTGGTGACTACTTATATTATGTGATACATATCATGTTGAGATCTACTAACACAAAGGCACTGGTATCACAATATTAAACAAAGAGAAAAAGAGAATTCTTGCTGAGAAAGAGTAATGGACTGGATAGAGTGCCAAAGTAGCTGAGATCAGAGTGACAGGGTGGGCAGAACAGAAAAGAAAAAAAAGATAGCAAGGCAAAGAGAAATTCCAGATCTACTAATACTGGAAGTGTTCAAGAGAAGATTTAATAACTAGTACCAGAAGGTAGCAAACATTTAAATGCCCATTCACCTCCTTTGATGCTACTCTGCATGTGCTCACATGTCAGTATCACCTGTGCTGTTTTTTCCCCCCTGATTTTAAAGCCTTTTCATTGTCCCTTGCCAGTACTAAACCAATGCCTCTTCTTTAATCTGCTGCCCATATCCCTTGCTGCAACCCGTAGATCCCAATAGCCTCAATTACACGTTTTTTTTCCTTGTCCTCAAATCTTAGCCTCTATCCAAAGGTCAGCTAATTAGTTTTAGCTTTGCTGGGTAGGTATACTCCTGAGAATAAGATGCACACATTGCTTCCAGACTGTTTTTATCGTCAGGCAAGGCAAATCATTCATATGGTCATCAAGAACGTGATACACTCTAATTTTCCTCAGTAATTATGAGAGAGTTCAGAGTCAGATTACATATCAACCCAACCCTAGGAAAAGATCAATAAATATTGACTGTCTATGTGCAAAGGATAAAACCATAGGCTAGTTCCAATGCAGAAACAAAGAGAACAAATGCAAACCCTCTACTTTCACAGAACTGTCCTTTTAATTAGACTCACAGATATGTAAACAGATACTTTCAGTACAATGTAGAAATTACAATGATGGAGAAAACTACAAAGTGTTGGGAGGGGAGTATTAAAATGTAGAGGGTTTCATTTAACCTAATCTGGTTCAGAAGGTCAGAGAAAACTTCCTGAAGAAAGTGATGCTTTGGCTAAGTTTTAAATAATGCGTAGGTAGCCCTATCTGGTTTGGCTAGGTGGATAGAGCATTGGCCTGGGGACTGAAGGGTTTTGAGTTCAATTTTGGTCAAGGGCACATGCCTGGGTTGTGGGCTCAATCCTCAGTGGGGGGTATGCAGGAAGCAGCCAATCAATGATTCTCTCTCATCACTGATGTTTCTATCTCTCCCTCTCCCTTCCTCTCTGAAATCAATAAATATATATTTTAAAACCACAAGCATGGAAACATGGAACAGACTGATGAATCTCAGAGGGAAAGAGGGAGGGGGCGGGCAGGAAGAGATTAACAGAAGATCTTATATGCCTACTAGAGGCTGGGTGCACGGATTCATGCACCAGTGGGGTCCCTTGGACTGGTATGTGGGCATCAGGCCAAAACCAGCTCTCTGACATCCCCCAAGGGGTCATGGATTACAAGAGGGCACAGGCCAGGCTGAGGGACCCCACTGGTGCATGAATCTGTGCACAGGGCCTCTAGTATAGTTGTAATTGGTTAAATCATTGGCCATTGGTTATTGATGCAACCTCCAGTCCTCTCCTCCTTGGAGATCAGGGAGTAGGGCTGAAAATTCCATCCCTCTTATCATGCCTCCATCCTTCTGAAGACCAGCCCTTATCCTAAAGCTATCTAGGATTACCCTAGCCATCAGATGTCTCATTAGCATATGAAAGAAATTCCAAAGGTTTTAGCAGCTCTGTGTCAGAAACTGGAGACAAAGTCCAGATATTTATTTTCATTATATTGTTAGGGGCAAAAATAGAATATTGTGGACCAGCTATAATTGTAAGAAATATTAATCATGCTCTGTTAACTGTGATTGTTTTTTTTTCTGATTAAAGAAGGCATATTCTAACCTGGCTGGGAGTTGCACTTGGGACCTGGGAGCTCACCTGGAAATGCAGCCTATCCTCTCCCTCCTGGAGCTGCCTATTGCCATGGAAAGATTAACAACCTTGTTGCAGAAGCCAGAGCCTCCAGCCCTTTGCTTATTGCCAGCACTTTTAAGACCCCAAGCCTTTGCATACCTGCAGGCCTTTGCAAATATTCAGCCAGCATTATCTGTAAACTGCTCTTTGGCAAACCCTTTTGCCAACTTCCCCATGTAATCTTTGTCCTTCTACTCAATATAAGCAGCTGGTTTATGGTGGGGGGCAGAGCAGATTTTTGTGGATGACCTGCTACTCTCCCCTACTGACTCATATATGAGTCAACCCTGTCTGTGATTAATTGGCTCAAGTAGTGACAGGGTGCCCAGACTCACTGATTATTCAGTTAGAATATCACAGAATGGATGAAGTAAAACCATCTCTATTTTAGTATGGCACAATATTACATTTAGAAAATACTTGGAATCCACAGAAAGCTACTAGAACTAATGAATATGTTTACCAAAGTTATGGGATATAACTCAATGTACATAAAATTGGCATTTCTATAACTGGCAATGAACAATCCAAAAGTAAAATTACCCATTCTGACAGGTGTGAGATGGTACCTCATTGTTGTTTTGATTTGCATCTCTCAGATAATTAGTGTCTTTGAGCATGTTTTCATATGTCTCCTGGCCTTCTGTTTGTCCTCTTTTGAATAGTGTCTATTTAAGTCCTTTGCCCATTTTTGATTTGATAGTTTATCTTCCTTTTGTTAAGTTGTATGAGTTCCCTATAAATTTTGGAGATTAAACCCTTTTAGGAGATAACATTGGCAAATATGTTCTCCCATGCAGTGGGCTTTTGTGTTGCTTTGTTGATGGTTTCTTTTGCTGTGCAGAAGATTTTTATTTTGAGGTAGTTCCATTTGTTTATTTTCTCCTTAGTTTCCATTGCCCTAGGAGCTCTATCAGTAAAGATATTGCTATGACAAATGTCTGCTATTTTGCTGCCTATGTCTTCTTCTAAGATTTTTATGGTTTTCTGCCTTACATTTAAGTCCTTTATCCATTTTGCATTTATGGTTGTGTATGGTGTAAGTTGTTGGTCTGGTTTCATTTTTTTGCATGTATCTGTCCAATTTTCCCAACACCATTTATTGAAGAGACTTTCTTGACTCTATTGTATGCTCTTGCCTCCCTTGTCAAATATTAATTGAGCATAATGGCTTGGGTCGATTACTGGGTTCTCTGTTCCGTTCCATTGGTCCATATGTCTGTTCCTGTGCCAGTACCAGGCAATTCAACAAACGACAAGTGCTGGCTAGGATGTGGAGAAAAAAGGAACCCTCTTGTACTGCTGGTGGGAATGCAGACTGGTGTAGCCGTTTTGGAAAACAGTATGAAGTTTCCTCAAAAAATTAAAAATGGAACTTCCATTTGACCCAGTAATCCCACTTCCAGGAATATATCCCAAGAAAACAGAAACACCAATCAGAAAGGATAGATGCACCCCTATGTTCATAGAAGCACAATTTACAATAGCTAATATTTGGAAACAGCCTAAGTGCCCATCAGCAGATGAGTAGATTAGAAAACTGTGGTACATCTACACAATGGAATACTATGCTGCTGTAAAAAAGAAGTAATTCTTACCATTTGCAACAGCATGGATGGAAATGGAGAGAATTATGCTAAGGAAATAAGCCAGTCAGAGAAAGATAAATATCACATCATCTCACTAGTTTGTGGAATGTAATGAAAAACACAAACTGATGAACAAAAACATAACCAGAGACATAAAAGCATCAAATAGACTGTCCAACCAATGAGGGAAGGTGGGGGGGCGGGCAGGGTGAGGGGGTAAGAGATCAATCAAAGGACTTGTATGCATGCATATGAGCATAATCAATGGACACAGACAGAGGGGAGGTTGAGGGCATGTCCTGGGAGTGGGAGTGGCCAGGGAGAGGTCAATGGGGGAAAAAGGAGACTGATGTACTACATTAAACAATAAAGAACTTAAATTTTAGAAAATTAAAATAAATTAATACAATGAGAAAATAAGTAAAATTAATCCATTTTTTTACAAAAGTACCCAAAGAATAATATACTTTGTAATAAAATTTTTAAAAAGAGATCTGAAACTTGTACTCTGAAAATCACAAAATATTGCTAAAAAATTAAAGAATATCTAAATAAATGAAAATTTATCCCATATTCATGGATCATAATACAGTATTATTAATAAAAAAAAATGCTCCCAAATGTATCTATAGATTCAATGCATTTTAATCAATTTATTTTGCAGATATTGACAAGCTTGTCTTAAAACTCATATGCAAATTCATGGGACCCAGAGAAGCCAAAATGACCCTCAAAAAGAAAACACACTGATACCTCAATGGTCAACTGAATTTAGACAGTAGTGCCAAGGGTATTCAAAATCATAATTTCAACAAATAGTTGAAATGATTAAATAGTTTGAAAATTGGGTATTTACATGCAAATGAAGTTAAAACCTAGAGTATACTTGGCTACACTCTTTGTACAAAGTGTCAGTCTTAGGTAGAACACAATAACTTGACTGAATGTACATCTACTCACAAGCCCAATCTTATATCTTATGTGAAAACTAGAAAAGAAACTAAAAAAGAAAATGTTAGCAAGCACAGTACAATCAGATAGCATTATTGCATATGAGCTCTCCAATAACTTCTTTAAAAAGAAGTAAGTTTCCCATAACTAGTGTTCAAGAAGATTCTAGATGGCTTTTGGTAAAGTTAAGGGAATCCCTTCACTAGGTCATACGGAAAGAAAAGTCAGGGAAATGCAGTAGACATAAATTGCAAAGCTAGAAATGTGTCTTTTGATCCAAGGGCAAATCATTAAATTTTTTGTTTGTTTGTATGTTTGTTTATGGGTCATCTCCTAAAATCACCTTGTTCTCATTTAGCATGCTGATTCCTGGGTTTCATCTTATCCTATATAATAAAGAGCTAATATGCAAATGGTCATCACACCCTCACACTGTCATGCCATCATGCCCTAAAACCATCACAATCCATCACCAGGAGGCTGTGTGGACAGCAGTCATGTGTGGGTGGGTGGGGACTTGACGCTTTGTGTGCAGCGCACAGGCGGGTCCCAGCAGCTCCACACAGTGACGACAGGGGTCCCAGCAACTCCACATAGTGAGGCCTGGGGGGTCCTGTGGCTCCACGTGGTGCAGAGGTGGGACCCCCAGCTCCAGCCTACCTCTTTGGGGCAATCCAATCAAGCAGTCCTGGATGGGGGGGCTGGGGCCTACCTCTTTGGAATGATTGATTATGGGGCTCCCGCACTGTGAGAGGGCACAGGCCAGGTTAGCCCCGCCCTCCCGAGTGCACAAATTTTGTTCACTGGGCCTCTAGTCCTATATAATAAAAAGCTAATATGCAAATAGTTGTCAGGCCCTCACACAGTCATGCCATAATGGCTCAAACACTCAACACTGGGGAGAGAGGAATGGGGACCAGCCAGGCACAAATGAGCTTGTGAGAGAGAAATGGGGACCAGTCAGGCTGTGGCCTGGGAGAGCCAATGGCTGTGTCTGCACCTGCGACCCAGAAGAGGGACAAGCCACCCGCCCATGGTCCCTTGCGGCTGCGGCCAGCCTGGGTGAATCCAGCCTGGGTCCTGGGTGCCTGCAGCTAGCCAGAGGGAGGGAAGCCTGGGTCCCAGATGCCTACGACCAGCCAGAGGAGGGAATCCTAGGTCCTGGGTGTGTGGCGAAGCAAATGTGGTTAGGGGCAATCAGGCCAACAGGGGAGCAGTTAGGGGCAATCAGGCCAGTAGGGGAGAAGTTAGGGGTGATCAGGCAGGCAGGCAGAGGTGGTTAGGGGTGATCAGGCAGGGAGAGGGGTTGGGGCGATCAGGAAGGCAGGCAGCGAGCAGTTAGGAGACAGCAGTCCTGGATTGTGAGAGGCAGTTGGACATACCCCGAGGGGTCCTGGATTGGAGAGGGTGCAGGCCAGGCTGAGGGACCCCCCCTTCAGTGCATGGATTTCATGCACCACCGGGCCTCTAGTATCTAATATATCAGAATATCTAGGAGGAGGCCAAAGATTCTGAGTTCTTGTAACCTGTCCCTCAGGTGTTGGTTATAAAGATGAAAATTTTAAAAACCCTGCTTTATAAGAAAGTGAATGGTGCATTTCAGTTATGAGTCAATTTTTCAAGTGTCAAGTCTATTTTAAAGTGCAATTGTGGGAACCATGGGGGTTTTGTGCTTAAGGTGTTAAAGCAGTGCCTTTTTCCAGGACCTCTAGTAAATCATCTCTTGTAGTTTTTCATGCACTAAACTTGTCCTTGACCGTGCATTTCAGTTTTGTATGCCCTTGAATCCTCCCACATCAAGTAGCATTACATATTAGGTGTCATCTGTTCAAAATTCTGTTTAAAATTTTTATTTTTCTAGAACTTTTCTAAAGTTCATTTCTAATATTCTGGGTTCATATTATAGTAAATATAATAGGTACTGTTTGTCTAACAAGCAGGTTTTACCATCCTTCTATGTCTGGTTCCTTTGAGAATCTGATCTCTGTATCTATATGGTACACGTAGGGCTTTTAATATGTATTCTAACTCCAGTCACAGAGGATGTCATCATCCAGGTTGGAACAATGATAGTACTGCTACCTCTGGCTATTGTTCAGTAACAAGTATATATTCCAACCTTGGAAAATTCAAGTCTACACCAGCACTTTTCTTCTAGAATATATATATATTCTCTTTCAGCTGAGGACACTAAACTTTGGAAGAATGAGTCTGAGGCTTTAGTGACATTCAAGCTTCTGCTTGAATGGTAGGAGTGCTTGCCCCTCACTTCAAGTCTATGGAAAGGAGTTTCAAGATAACCATATGGATGTCTTAATTTGTGTACCTTATAATCTGGACTAATTCTCATCACACCAGAGAAATCTAAAGGGCATAGGACAAGTAAGCGACCCATTGGCGAGCCAAAATAAAGACATTTTTATAGGGCTGTTTATAGTTCCTGAGTTTGTTGTGAGGCTGCACAAGAGTTTCTTATAGACTTGAAGAGCCATGTCCATGTTATTGTCCATTCTAACCAAGAGGGACATCTGTAGTAGTAACAGACTTTCACAGAGAGAAATTGTAAATATTAGAAGATTTCTAGGGGCTGAAAACCATTAGAAAGGAACCCAAAGAAAGGTTAATCTGCCATTGTTTTGGCTCCCATTCACCTGCTCTTCAATATTCTCTCTCTACCCTTCTGCATCTACTCCTTGCCCTGAAAGGCTGACCTTGATACACTATATCATAAGGTTCCTTTACCCTTTGGATTTTAGGTCAGATTATTTCTTTCTTGGCTCTTTTCCTCAAATTCCCCTGAGCATGTCATATCCTGTTCTGTTCCTTCATGACTGTCTCTTTCTGGGTACTGGTAGCTACTCCCTCATCCATTCAGGCCTAGAGGTAGTAATTCTCACTGTCCCCAGGTTACTTCACTTTCCCTTATGGTCTGCCTATGCTGCACCTATAATTTTGTAAATAGTCCCTTTTAAAGTAAACCTTCAAATTTTCCAGGTCTGAGTGTGCCATCTGTATCTTGGAGACTCTGATGGTGCAGACCTCATCAGAGAAACTGCTGATGAGAATCTCCAGAAATGACACATGTCTGAGAAAGTCATGGAATCAACCTACCAGAAGGGTAGGCTCAAGTACAAAGAATTGCAGACTTAGATCACCTAGTCAATATTAACCATGCAGACATATTCTTACTCCATTACCTCTCCTCCCTCCCTTTGCTCCAACTCTACTTAGAATATACACCTTAAATAACAGGTTCAGGGAAGAGAAATAGAAAAAAAAGGTGGGGAAGGAATGTATCCCTTTCACTGACTACAGTGGGGGGAGAGAAGAGTTTTAACTTTTTATCAAATTTAGGGTTTTATTTTTTTATTTTTTTTTATTTTTTATTTTTTTTAGGGTTTTAATTATTACATGGGACTGGATATTTTAATTTGTTCTCAGAGGACCTCTATTACATAAGAAAGATAAAATAATCTCCATGAGGTCTACATTTTTTTTTTTGCAATGTTAAAGGGAGTACTAACCAAATTAAATAAATATAAAGGCTCAATGAAAATAAAAATAAGAATAAAAATAAATTGCCCTGATTCCTCGTATTTCAAATCATTGACTTGATTCTTGGGATCCGTTAGTGTGCTGTTGAATCCCTGTATATTATTCTTTATTTCAGTCATTGTATGCTTAATTTCTGACTGGTCCTTTTCCTTTTTTTTTTTTTCTTTTTTTACATTCTTACTAAGATCCTTGAAGGTCTCACTAAGTTCCTCAGAGATTTCTACAAGATTCTTTAGTAACCTTATAACTGTGGTTTTGAACTCTATATCCAGTAGTTTTCTTTCTTCCATTTCTTTCATTTGTGACATATTTCTTTGTCTCCACAATTTGGCTGCTTCCCTGTGTTTGTTTCTATGTGTTGGGGTAGCTGCTAAGTCTCCTTGAGTTGATAGAGTGGCCTTGTGTAGTAGGTGTCCTATAGGGCCCAGTGGCTCAGCCTCCCCAACCACCTGAGGTGGACACTCTTGGTGCACCCCTTCGTGGGCTGTGTGCATAGTCTTATTGTAGTTGAGCCTTGATTGCTGTTAGTATCACTGGGAAGAATTGACCTCCAGGCCAATTGACTGTGGGGACCAGCTGTGACTACAGTGGGAGAGCTGCTATGCAGGAGACTTGCTTCAGTGGGTCTTTGGTGCTCACTGAGTCTGCCTCTTGAGTGTGTCACTTATGGATGTGAAGAGTTGTAATCTGGTATGGTCTCATACTGACCACTGGGTACACTGGCTCTAGGATCTCCAACTAGGTGCAAAGTCAGCCACTGCCTGGGGTCATTCAGCAGGAGCTACAGAGAGATCTGCATATTTCTCTTCTTTGTATCAAGTTTGGAAGTATCCAGACGAGGCTAAGCTGTGAAGCCAGGTAGGCTGGTGCTAGTGCTGATTTGGGGGCCTTTTATTGATGGGTTTGGGGCTCTCTGACTCGGCTGCAGCTTGTTTAGCAGACGTTTAGCCTGAGAAAGGACAAGCTTAAGAATAAACAGATGCTTCATTATATACAGGTATGCACTGCTAAGATCTTTGCTGTGTGGTTATAGTTAATACTAGAGGCCCAGTGCATGACATTGTACACTTGGGTCGGCGGTCTTTCAGCTCAGCGTGTACCCTTTAGCAGTCCAGGAGTCCACAAGGATGTCCTGCAGGGAGCGGACCTCAGCCATCAGTCGGACATCCTTAGCGCTGCTGTGGAGGTGGGAGAGGCTCCCACCACCACCGCTGCATTTGCCAGCTGTCAGTCTGGCTTGTAGCTGAGCGGCGCTCCCCCTGTGGGAGCACACTGACCACCAGGGGGCAGCTCCTGCATTGAGCATCTTCCCCCTGGTGGTCAGTGAGCATCATAGCAACCGGTCATTCTGCCATTCATTTGATTTGCACATTAACCTTTTATTATATAGGCTAGTTGGTTAATAAGATGTAGCTAAAGTGAAGCAAAATCATGCTATGCCCATGTGTGGGTACATCTTCAAAGGCTTTCAACCTAATTTGTATTTTTCTTCTTTGATATTTGAATATATTTATTGCATGGGTCTTCTATGGTTTTGAATTATTTTATTTTCTCTGTATCCCTAGCTCTGGCAACCATTGATTGACCATTTTTGGTCAGTTGACTATTTGTGTTGCTGCTGCTCATCCTTTGTTGATTTCATATAGAATATGCATTTGAATTTACTGATATTTTAATTATCCATTTTGAAATCATGTAACTTATTTATATAGCATGACCTTTGGACAACTAGAGCTGCTCTCAAGGTAGTCACTCAAGCATGCATGCAGTAATCAGCCAGTCATTCAACAAACTGGCTTATGCAAACTCCCTTATTCTTTTGAAAATATGTATTTCAAACTGAAAAATGTGATATTATAATTAATACTACTAATTTCAATGGAATTTGTTTTGCAGTTTAATTATTAGCAGCTATTATGTCCACTGGTACATGAAGAAGGGGGCTACACATCTGACATTTATCTTTATTGAATTTATTGAATTTTAAGTATACATACATATATAAAGCACATGTACATAAATATAAAGTTATAAGTGTATATGAAGTATATGCATCTATATAAAGTACATATAAATAGATACATATATGTTTTTCATCAAGTATATTTTAATCAGTTTCATTTAGGTATAATTTTCAGAAAATGAATCTACTAATTTTAGCTGTACAATTTTATGAGTTCTGAAAAAAAAAAAACATACAGTAATTTGACCACCACTACAATAAAGATACCTATTTCCATTATTTTCCAAACTCCCTCCTGACATTTTATAGTCATTTTCCTCTTCCCATTTCAGTACTCGGTAACCATAGATCTTCCATAACTATAATTTTGCCTTTTCTACAATTTCATATAAATTAAATCATACAGTAGTTAGAGTTTTATGTTTGATTTCTTTCACTTATCATAATGCTTTTGAAATTCATTCACATGGCTACATATATCAGTAGTTCATTCTATATCTGAATTGTATTTTCTATCATATGAAATACACAACTATTTATTAATTGTGTTAACATTTGAGTTATTCCCAGTCTGTGATTTACCTATTTATTTTTAACAGTTTCTTTTAAATAAAAAACGTTTTAATTTGTATGAAGTTCAAAGTATCAATTTTGATGTTTGTTTATATATACTTTCTAAAAAATGTTTGCCCTATCTAAAGTCATGAACATTTTATCTTACATTTTCCCTAGAAGGTTTACAGCTACAATTCTTATTTTTTGGTCAGTGATACAATCAATTTAATTTCTGTATATGGCTTGAGATATACATACATACATATTATATATGTATCTATATATATAGATACATCTATATTTATTTACATAAACACACATATATATGTATAATTATTTGCCTACAGATATCTAATTTTTCCAAGTACATTTTTTAAAAAAAAACCTTTCCTAATTAATTATCTTAGCATCTCTATCAAAAATAGGTTGACCATATATGTGTGATCCTATATCTAAAACCTCTCTTCTGTTCCATTGATCTGTACATCTATCTTTATGCCAATACTACACTATTACTGTAAGTTGTAAAATCAAACAACATGAGTTCTCTAATTTTTTCCTTATTTTACAAAACATTTGGTTATTCTAGCTCTTTTGTGTTTCAACAATCACTTTCTGATTAGCTTATCAAATTCTAAGCAAAACCAAAAAGAAGAAAAAATACAATAAAAAAAATTCTAAACAAAACCAAAAAAAGCCAACTGGGATTCTTTTTGGTCTGTTTGAATGTATGCATCAATATAGAGACAATTTGATATTGGAAACAAATTCTGAATGATGTAACAGAAACAGTGAATCCCAGGTAGTTGCAAAGGAATATGAGAATAAAGTAGATTTTAGGATGTACAGAGTTATATGTGGAGCCACATCTGGATGATAATGCATGCCCTAGGATAAATATTCTTATTAAAAGACCTAAATGGTGATGCAGGGCATGGCTAGTTTACTTTTTAAAAACTTTATCTTTATTGTTGAAAGTATTACAGGTGTCCCCCCTTTTTCTCCCATTGACTCCCAGTCCCCTATCCCTCCCAAACCTTCACCATATTATTGTCTGTGTCCATGGGCTATGCATATATCCATATAAATTCCCCAGTTAATCTCTCCTCACCCACCCCCACCCCTACCTTCCCTCTGAGGTTCCTCAGTCTGTTCCATGCTCCTATGTCTCTGGATCTAGTTTACTCTTGATGCTCTTCTATTCTGAGGTGAATATTCAGTGCTAATAGAAGTCTCCTTCCCTTAGGAAATCAGAAATGGTAAGGTAGGTGGATACATTTTATAGTAATGTTACAAATGTGGGTTAGAGTGTAAGTCATACCTATAGTACAGATAGTTCCATGGGCCTTACTTAAATTCTGCCTTTTTTTTTTTTTTAATAAGAAACCTAATACCATGGTAAGAGCAAAGGAAATGTTGTTCTAAACCTTGGTTTGCAATCACTGTGAAATAGACTGTGGCAAAAGAAAAACATCATATTTCTTACTCTGTTGCTCTATCTTGGCATGGTTCATATGATACTGTAAATATTCTTGGGTCTGCAGCTGTTGGAAGTCAGTCATAGACTGCCTTTTCTTAAATACATGTACACAGAAGAGAAGGACATCATACTGTAACATAGAACACAGCTAAAGCTCTATCCAACTGAGGTATAGAAGTTGAAATTAGGGGATAATATATACCCATTACACACATTCTTCTAAAGTAACAAAAAAAACAACAACAAAAAAAAGATGAAGCAAATGGTCAAGTCTTTATTGTTGGCTATGCCCTGATGAGCCATGCTTGGAACCAACCAAGACCAACCAAGAATGGGGCTCAAATAATATTTTACACAGGCTTCTTTGGCCTAATTATTATAATTTTCATGGTAGAACTTTGGTTTTATGAAGGATACAGGTTGTGGAATGTAATGGAACTTTAAAACAAATGAACCTCTACCAGCACATTTGGTATTTCTTAAGTGTTTTAGTCCTATAGCGGTTTTTTAGAGTGAAGGGATTTGCGTACACTTAAACAGGAAATCTAAATCCCTCCAGGTAGAGCTTCTAGATTTTTAACTTGCCCTTGGAGATTAAGAGTACCTTTTTTAAAAAAAAATATATATATGGCCCTTATCATATATATAAGTACATACAAGCTTGTGAAAAAAGGTCTCTGTAAGGAGGGTCTAGGTTGATTCTATAATGGGCTGAATCATCAGCTTGCACCACAGCAATTTGGTTAATGGATTGCTGGGGAACCAGGTGGGAAGTTGAAACATATTGCTTTTGATTCTCAAAGACATTCTAGGTCATAGATTTTCACCAGAAGGACTTAACTTATCAATATACAGGGAGTCAAAAGCTGCAAATTAAGACCATATGACAAACAACTCCTAACATTATTATGATTTATAACCAACAGGAAGTATGGAATTCTTTGGCATAATCACATACAAATTAGAGTTTGATTTCAATCATACTAGACTATAAGGAGAAATTGTTCCTTGATATGTGCTGGTCATCATTACAGATAGGTAAATGATTGGAGTGCCACATGCTGCACCTCCAGTATATGATTTAGGCCTACTTGGCATTATCTGCAGGGCATTCTGGGACAGAACAGTCATCCAATCTGAACTCTTTTATCATTAAAATTTTTAAGAAAAAAACATTTGGAAATATTCTGCAATCTAATATAAATATCCAGACTTTTGCTAGCTATTGACATTCTAAATGCCTATCAGTGGAGCCCTTACAGTGCAATGAATCCATGTTGTTCAAAACTTCAAAGTACAAAAGAAACAATGTTGGGTTGTACACATTTTAAAAATAACATTTCTCAAATCTCATGTCTTACTTAGTCTATTTGGACTGCTATAACCAAACAGTGCAGACTTGGTAGCTTATAAACAACAGAAATTTATTTTTTATGGTTCTATATGCTGGGAAGTCTAATATCAAGGCACTAGCATGGTTATGTTCTAGTGAGGGTCCTTTCCTAGTTCTTAGCAGATGCCTTCTCTCTCTATCCTCCTATGGTAGAAGGAGGCTTTAGACCTCTGTGGGGTCTCCTTTATAAGAATATCAATCCCATTCAGGAGAGCTCCATCTTTATGACCTAACCACTTTCCAAAAGTCCTACATTCTCCAAACACTACATTGGACATTAGAATTTCAACATATGAATTTTAGGGGGAAACATTGAGACCATTGACCCCCTCTAGCTCTCCCCTGCACCCACCCAAGGCCTTCACCACCCTATTGTCTGTGTCCATGGGTTATGCATATATGTATACAAGTTCTTTGGTTGATCTCTTCCCACCTTACCCCACTCCCCACCTTCCTTCTGAGATTCATCAGTCTGTTCCATACTTCTTCTCTGGATCTATTTTTTCATCAGTTTATTTTGTTCATTAGATTCCACATATGAATGAGATCATGTGACATGTGTCTTTCTCTGGTTAGCTTATTTCACTTAGCATACTACCCTCCAGGTCCCACCATGCTGTCTCAAAGGTTAAGAGATCCTTCTTTTTTTAAAAAAAATTTTTTTTATTGATTTCAGAGAGGAAGGGAGAGAGATAGATAGAAACATCTATGATGAGAAATAATCATTGATTGGCTGCCTCCTGCATGTCCCACACTGGGGATCGAACCCACAACCCGGACATGTGCCTTGACCAAGAATCTAACCATGACTTCTTGGTTCATAGGTCGATGCTCAGCCACACTGGCCTGGCAAGATCCTTCTTTTTTTTTTTTTTTTTTTACTGCTGCATTTTATAGCAAACAGTACAATTCTCTATTTCATATTTTTAGAACTTGGTATCAGCTAATACTTGAGAAACTATTTGTTCATTCTTATTCAAGCACCTCCCTTGTCCTTTTAGTGACATTTCATAATCTTCCTGGTAACTGAGCCTAAGATAGGCAGGAAAATGTGTGAATCCATGATAAATCTGCTTGCAGGAGGATGGTAATAATAAGCCCCATTCCTTTAAATGCCCATCTCCAGTATCAGTGGACAGAAATGCATCAGAGAACACATATCTGTTTTGTTGCTGCTACAACTAAGCTATTATGCTTAGAAAATTCAATCTGGCAGTCCAAACCTGCAGCTGATTTTTGTATGGTGTCCTAAGATATACTTATCTAGAAATTAGCTTTTGTACTACTTCCTGCAGCTTGCCAGGTATGATTTCAGTAGAGGACAAATGGAGGACGTTGGCACCGGCATTCTTCATTAAACTGGCTATTAAAACAAATAGAGACATAATTCCAGTGCACAATGCTTACTGAGATATTTAACAGCAAGGGAATGCCAGATAAAATATAGTGAATGTCAAAGTTGTGAATGCCATGCTAGGAAGATCTCTCATAAAAGGAAACACACACACACACACACACACACACACACACACACACACACACACTTCAGATTTTGGATAATACACACTACTAATTTTTACATATGTAATTTTTTTTAACCATTCATCTCTATGCCTCCACATACCACTCCACTTGGTATTTCCTTAAGTTCAGGTACTTGGCTAACTTTTGTCAAATGAGTAGCTTGTTAATGAAAAAGTTTCAATAAAGCACCTATAGTGTGAGCTGACAGAGTCTAGCATGTAGTAAGTAGGCATTTGATAGACCTTTAACCATCTGAGGAACAGTGATGCACAGGGTTCTTATCAGGGGAAGCAGCTTCAGAAGCATGCCTCATTAGTACCCAAAAATGGTGCTCTCTAACTGGAATGCCCACATTAACCAAGATCATAGACAGTGAGGTCTAAACCAGGATGCTGACTTTAATTCCATTGTCCTGTAATATGACATTATTAAGGGACCAAAGCTCTCCTATCTTTTAGTTAAGACATATTTTATTTATTTTTTTAATCCTCACCCAAGGATATTTTTCTATTGGATTTTAGATAAAGTGGAAGAGAGAGGGAAAGACAGAGAGAAATATCCATATGAGAGAAACACATTGATTGGTTGCCTCCTGCACATGCCCTAAAGAAGGCCTGGACCAGGGAGGAACCTGCAACCTAGGTAAGTGCCCTGGACCAGAATTGAACCTGGGACTTTTCAGCCCTCAGATCAACACTCTATCCACTGAGCTAAACCAGCTAAGGCAAGGCATATTTTAGATCAGGGGTGGGCAAACTTTTTGACTCGAGAGCCACAATGGGTCTTAAACTGGACCGGAGGGCCGGAACAAAAGCATGGATGGAGTGTTTGTGTGAACTAATATAAATTCAAAGTAAACATCATTACATAAAAGGGTACGGTCTTTTTTTTTTTAGTTTTATTCATTTCAAATGGGCCGGATCCGGCCCGTGGGCCGGACTTTGCCCATGGCTGTTTTAGATACATCTAAAGTAGAAGAAGTCAAATCAAATTCAGAAGTGTGCATGGTTAGTATGGAATCAGAAGGGGTGTAGCTAAATAGCTACACTGGGTATGAGCTTATCCCTGTAATAAAAACACAGCTAACACTGGTAGCCTTCTTAGACCAGGGCAGTGTCCCTCCTGGACAATGTTTGAAGGAACACACATAATTTTTCTTTGCTGTTTTGGCTACCCATTGCTGCATAACAAACTGCACAACTTAATAGCTTAAAATAACACATCATTATTATTCCTAGTTTCCATGAATCAGGAGTCAGGGCATGGCTTCACTAGGTCCTTCTGTACCTACAAACAATGTGATGGCTGAGCTGGGTTTATTTCTGGAACTTAGAGTCCTCTTCCAACTCCCATGATTGTAGCAAATCAGTTTCCTAATTTGTAGGCATAAGTTCCCCTTTTCTTAGTGGTTGTCAGCAGACTGTTCTCAGCTCCTAAAAGCCTCCTACAATTTGTTACCACATGGCCCTGACATGATATAACTTTTTGCTTCTTGAAGATTAACAGAATAATCCTCCAATCTGCTAAAACAGAGTCTTATATAAAGTAACAAACACAAGAAAGATTATCCCATCATCACTGACATGTAATTTAATCTTCATGCTCTACCCTATCATGCTCACAGCCCTCTCCACCACAAAAGGGAAGAGACCATACAGTGAGAATCTTGAGAACCAATTTAGTAGTCTTCTAACCACAGTGACTTACCTTTTCCTATGCTATATAGCCTAGTGCTGTAGTTCTTTCTTCTGACTGGGGAGTAGACTCTCCTTGAAGACGTTTCCATGTATAGGTGCTCAGACTCCATCCATAGAATTCAGATCCAGTACACATGAGGCAGAACAGAGGCCTTTGTATTTTCAAGCTCCATAGGTGATCTGATGAGCAGGCAGATGGCAAACCACTTGAGTTCCGGTTCAAGTTCTGAAATCTGATTCACATGTATCTGAATACTGATTTTGACTTCATAATCTATTATCATTGTGACCTTGGAAAAGTCATTTCATTACTCTAAACCTTGGCTGCCTTATCTGTAAAATGGGGGCGATAGCCCTAGCCAGTTTCACTCAGTGGAAGAGCATCGGTCTGTGGACTGAAGGGTCCCGGGTTCGATTCTGGTCAGGGCACATGCCTAGGTTGCGGGATTGATCCCCAGTAGGGGACTGCTGATCTTTCCTATCAGAGTTCTTTTAGATTTCTACAGTTTAACACAGAGAATCCTATCTAATAAAAGAGAAACATGGTAATTAGCTTACGACCGCTACCCTTCCCATTAGCTAATCAGGGCAATATGCAAATTAACTGCCAGCCAAGATGGCGGCCGGCAGCCAGGCAGCTTAAAGCGAACATGAGGCTTGCTTGCTTCAGTGATGGAGAACTCCAACGTTCCCCGCCTGCTGCTGCAGGCCTCTGAGCTGCAACTCTAAGCAACTATGTTACAAATATAGAAGCTAAACAAAACCTCAGAAACCTGCTTTAGTCGCCGGGTTTCAGCCAGCAGGATCTGAACATTGTTTCAAATACAGAAGCTAAACAAAGGCCAGAAACCTGCTTTCAGCAGCGGAAGCCTAAGAGCTGGAGCCAAGCCTGAGAGCTAAAGCTGGCCAAGAATTAAAAAAAAAAGAAAAAAAGGAGCAGTTGGGAGCTTCAGTCACCCGCCAGTCTGAAAACAGCTCTCAGCCCCTCACCCAGACTGGCCAGGCACCCCAGTGGGGACCCCCACCCTGAAGGGTGTGTGACCAGCTGCAAACAGCCATCATCCCCTCACCCAGGCTGGCCAGGGACCCAAGTGGTGACCCCCACCCTGATCCGGGACACCCTTCAGGGCAAACCAGCTGGCCCCCACCCATGCACCAGGCCTCTATCCTATATAGTAAAAGGGTAATATTCCTCCCGGCACCGGGATCAGCGTGACAGAGGGCAGCGCCCAAACCCCCTGATCGCCCTGCAGTTCTGTGTGTGATAGGGGGTGGGGCCACAACCTCCCTATCGGCCCTGCTCTGTTCGTGACAGGGGAAGGCACCCCAACCCCCTGATCAGCCCTGCTCTGTGCCTGATAGGGGGGAGCTCCCCAACCTCCTGATCGCAATGCGGCTCTGTGTGTGACAGGGTGCGGCACCTCAACCCCCCCCCCCCCCACGGGCCCTGCTCTGTGTGTGATGGGGTAGAGCCATAACCTCCCCATCGGCCCTGCCCTGAGTGTGAGAGTGGCGGCACCCCAACCCCCTGATGGGCCCTGCTCTGTGCATGACAGGGGGGAGCTCCCCAACCCCCTGATGGGCCCTACTCTGTGCGTGACAGGGGGGAGCTCCCCAACCCCCTGATCGGCCCTGCTCTGTGTGTGACAGAGGCGGCACCCCAACTCCCCAATTGGCCCTGCTCTGAGCCCGACCAGGGGCTGCACCTAGGGATTGGGCCTGCCCTCTGCCACCCGAGAGCAGGCCTAAGCCAGCAGGTTGTTATCTCCTGAGGGGTCCCAGACTGCCAGAGGGCACAGGCCAGGCTGAGGGACCCCCCCTTCCCCCTGAGTGCACAAATTTTTGTGCACCGGGCCTCTAGTGTAATATAAGATCCAAGTCCTGGTCATAAAGGGAAAGAGTAGGCAATTCATTTTTGTCTTCAAGACATGTGCACCTTGTGATCTGCCATTTTAATGGCATTGCCAATACCTGGCAACCCAGGAGTATTATAGTCAGGCAAGGATGACAGCTTCTAGCTGTTTTCACCTATTTGTTCACAACATGACTTTTTTTTAAGTATTAATTTTATAGAGAGGGGAAAGGAGAGGGAGGAGAAAGAGAGAAAGAGTGATGTGAGAGAGAAACCTAGATTAGCTGCCTCCTGCATGCACCCTGACCAGGGACTGAACCCGCAACCTGGGTATGTGCCCTGACCAGGAATCAAACTGGTGACCTTTGGGTGCATAGAACGATGCCCAACCTACTGAGCCACACAGGCCAGGGCCACAAAGTCACTTTTTATTTTTATCTCAGCCTAGTATAAATGTAATGATTATTTGTGTGGACTGTGGAAGAAATTTCTTCCCAGCTTATTAATTGATTTTTTTTTTCTATTGTCACTGTCTTCATGTCAGGCCAAATGCAAAACTTGCCTGACTTATCAACAAAGTGAAATTTTTCTGTATTCAAATCATTCAAAAAGCTGTTGTACTCAGATCAATATTCTGCTCACATGTATGGCAGAATTTTTTCACCTCATGAAAGTGAATTTTCAAACACTTAACAAATTATAAATTCCTTCTGAAGGCATTGCATAGCAGTGTTATTCCTTTTGTGGGTGCTCAATAAATTGAGTGACAAGAGTTTTTGACTGTTTGATGAAGCTCAGACTGAAAAAAAAATCTATTTCAATACCTATATTCTAGAGTTCCTTCTTGTCTGTATCTCACGTAGAACTCTATACATATACTGTTAAATGTGAGAGGTAAATCACCATGATGGGAAGGGCACCATACTAAATTCCCAGTATCTAGGTTCTAATTTCAGTGTGGTTCCCTCCTAGCTGGGTCAAATTAGGCAAGATTTCTTAACCTCTCAGAACTTCAGTTTTTGTTCTTTAAATGAGAGAAATGCTTCCTGCACCATTGTCAGAAAATTATTGTGAAACTTAAATGACATCAAGTCTGTGAAGTTTGTGGATTATAAAATAATATATCTTAGTACATGCACTAAGCTGCTGAAGACGAAGATGATGGAAGAGAACCACAGAAATCATCATTTTAGGGAGCTTACATTAAATGATATAAATGCCCTACAGCTGATTCTTCTCTAGTAAGCCAAAATGATGATAGAGGTAGCCAAGATCATTTCAACCATGCACACGGCACATAAACATATGCTCTTGTTGTTCAAGCATGTTTAACTCTAAAAATGGGAATTTGTCATCATGTGGGAGGGACTGGTAGGGGATATATTTAGGGCATGTAGAACCCTTGATAGGCCTCTTCTGTGGCAGAGAGAATGCTATGTGCTTCACCAAATTTTTATTTTCTTCTTTACAACACAGGAAGACAAAACTATCCAGAATCAGAATGCCCTCCCCTCCTCCCTTGCTCTAATGTGACTGAGCTTTGGTAATAAAATATATGTAGCACCATTTCTATTTCTAGCTCTAAAATCCTCTGTTCAATCTTCCACACTCTTGCTTGCCACCTCCTCTCTCTCCTTGTGACTACAATTGGAGACTGACATGGCAGAGCTATGAGTTATTACATGAAGAAGAACTGCCCACTAAAAACAGCTTTGGACTTGTACTGAGGTAAAGATAAATAATTATGCTAAGACACTTAGGTTTTTAGAATGTTAAGCCTGCTACATTTATTACTCTGATTAATATAAATCCTCAAACTTCATAGTCTGTGCTACATGTTTGTTGCCCTATCTTTGACAATAATCAAACAGATACGTTGTTAATAAATTTTCCTCTATAAAAATCCCAAGGTAAATATTGAGCTTCTGAAAAAATATAGTTCATATTATCTATTAATGTGTTCAATCAGGACATGGTTTCAGAGTGCAGAAAACCATAGAACTACAGGCATGAACATTTATAGTAGCCTAATAATTTATTCCCCATCAAAACACACACTAATTTGGGGCTATAGCTGCCACTATGAGGCCGAGGAGAAGAAAAAGACTGCTTAAGAAACAGTAGAGTCCTAGCCGGTTTGGCTCAGTGGCTAGAGCAGTGATGGCGAACCTATGACATGCGTGTCAGAGGTGACACACGAACTCATTTTTTTTTTGGTTGATTTTTCTTTGTTAAATGGCATTTAAATATATAAAATAAATATCAAAAATATAAGTTTTTGTTTTATTATGGTTGCAAATATCAAAAAAATCTATATGTGACACAGCACCAGAGTTAAGTTAGGGTTTTTCAAAATGCTGACACGCCGAGCTCGAAAGGTTCGCCATCACTGGGCTAGAGGGTCGACCTGTGGACTGAAAGGTCTGGGGTTTGATTCCCGTCAAGGGCACATGCCTGTGTTGCAGGCTCAATCCCCACTAGGGGGCATGCAAGAGGCAGCCAATCAATGATTCTCTCTCATTGATCTCTCTCTCTCTCCCTCTCCCTTCTTTTCTGAAATCAATAAAAATATTTTTTAAAAAAGAAATAGCAGAAAAAAGTTTTCATTGAGACACTAAGTTTCATAATCAACGTCTACTCAATTTGTGGAGAGGCCAGTTTCATCTATTGTATGACCTTAAAGAAAAATCTCTCAGATTCTCTGGGCCTCAGGTATGCATTTTTAAAATAAGTGTACTATTCTTTCACATGTGTTTATGAGGAATAAATGAGATGATATACATGAGAAAAATTATAAATGGAACATTATAAATGCAAATGATTTTAATTATTAACCAATAGTTGCCTTTATGTGATATAATGTAAATTTGTTTCTTTAGATTCATAGTCAAGAATAGTGTTAATTCTGTATTTGGTGCAGATACAATCATATAATAAATCACCCCATTTTATTCATTGGAATTTCCACAAATCAATCAAGAATAAAATATCCAAAAGCAAAACAAGCAAAATTATATAGTACAGTGGATGCAAACACTTGTTACTTATTGTATAACATTAGATACGTTATTTCACCTGTCTGTACCAGAGTTTCCTCACATGCAGCAAAGTGCATATAATAGGCCAATCTCATAGGGCTACTGTAAGGATCAAATTTGTTGAAATATGTCAACTGCTTAGAATATTGTCTAGTGTCTATTATATATAATACTAGTGGCCCGGTGCATGAAATTTGAGCATGGGGGTGGGGGGAGGGTTCCCTCAGCCCAGCCTGCACCCTCTCCAATCGGGGACCCCTTGGGGGATGTCTAACCACTGGTCAGACATCCCTCTCGCAATCTGGGACTGCTGACTTCTAACTGCTCACCTGCCTGCCTGCCTGATCGCCCCTAACTGCTCTCCCCTGCCAGCCTGATCTCGTTCCCAACTGCCCTCCCTTGCCGGCCTGATTGCCCCTAACTGCCTCTGCCTTGGCCCCCACCACCATGGCTTTGTCCAGAAGGAAGTCAGATGTCTGGAAGATGGCTGGTTGACCCGGTCTAATTAGAGTATTACCCTTTTATTAGCATGAATAGATTATATAGTATAGGATTGCTTAAATGGGGGAGGGTAAGCCTTTTTCAGCAGGAAGAGATGCTCTTGGCAGACAAAAATACATAACCCCTATATCTGGACTGATAACCAGCCATATGCACTATACTGCCAAAGCAGTCATTAAAAAATTGAACTGCTTTCTTACACCTTACACCAAACAGCTGTTGCCCTTAAACCCCTCCTCAGCACCCACCTTAGGTTCTGCCTTTGTAATTCACCCAGATTAGGTTTTGATTGGTTAGTTTCTATGCCAGTCATTGTCAAAAGCTCCGCCTCCTAGGCAGCCATTGGCTCCTGGCAGTTCACCTAGATTTGGTTCTCATTGGTCGGTTTCTATGCCAGTCAATGTCTCCAGGCCTATCCCTGGGCCTGAGCAAAGTGGCAGGGCTGATTAGAAGCTCTGCAGAGGCCCAGAGAGAAACAGAGGCACAGCTGCTGGTGAAACCCGGAGAGAAAGAGAGAGGCAACAGCTGATCAACAGCTGCTACTGAGGCTGCAGATAAGACTCTGCCTCTATCTCTGCAGGCCTCTCTCTGGGCCTGATCTGCAGCCCCCTTGGTAGTCAGTGCTGGATCGCTGCCCCGGCACCAGCTGCAGTCAGTGCTGGGTCATTATACATATACATAATATATACTATTACAATATATATAGCATAATATTATAATGCATATTATATTATCTAATAAAGAGGGAATATGCTAATTGACCCTCATGTCATCGCAAAGATGGCAGTGCCCACAGCCAATAAGGAGGGAATATGCTAATTGACAGCTATACCCTCAAAGATGGTGGTGCCCACAGCCACAAGATAGAGGTGCCCAGTCCCCTCAGCCCCCCAACCTCCCAGGCCTGGCCCGAGGCATAGGCAAGCCTCGATTGGTGGCTGCCTAGCCACCCAGGGCTGGCCTGAGGGATGACCAAATGACTGAACAAGCAGGCTGTGTGAGGCAACCAAGCCAGCAGGGGGCTTAGTGAGGGATGACCAAATGACTGAGCAGCAGGCTGTGTGGGGTGACCAGGCCAGAAGGGGGGCCGTGAGGGGTGACCAGGCTGGCAGGGGGTGGGTAGTTGGGGGCAACCAGGCCAGCAGGGGGGCAGTTGGGGGCAGCCAGGCTGGTGGGGGAGTTGAATTGGGGGCAACCAGGCTGACAGAGAGGGCAGTTGGGGGCAATTCAGCTGGCTGGGGGGCAGTGAGAGGTGACTAGGCCAGCATGGGGGGTCAGTTGGGGGCTACCAAGCTGGCAGAGAGGGGTAGTTGGGGGCAACCAAGCTTGTGGGGGGATGTTAGGGGTAACCAGGCCAGCAGGGGGGGCAGTTAGGAGTGACCAGGCCAGCAGAGGGGGATAGTTGGGGATGACTAGGCTGATTGGGGGGCAGTTAGGGGTGACCAGTCCAGCAGGGGGGGGGGGAAGTTAGGAGCAACCAGGCCAGCAGGGACGGGGCAGTTGGGGGTGACCTGGCTGGTAGCAGGGGGCAGTTAGGGGCGACCAGGTCAGCAGGGGGGGGCAGTTAGGGGTGATCAGGCCAGCATGCAGAGGCAGTGAGGGGCAATCAGGTCAGCAGTGGGGGGCAGTTAGGCACAACCAGGCAGGCAGGCAGGTGAGCGATTAGGAGCCAGCAGTCCAGGATTGTGAGAGGGATGTCTGACTGCCAGTTTAGGCCTGATCATGGGGGTCAGGCCTAAACCAGCAGTCAGACATCCCCCAAGGGGGTCTCAGATTGGAAAATGTGCAGGCTAGGCTGAGGGGACCCCCATGCACTAATTTCATGCACCGGGCCTCTGGTATAAATATAAATATATAATATATATTATACATGTATAATGTGATAGCACTGCATAATATATATTATATTTGGGTAGGGTTTACTGTTTTGATCCATCTTCCAAATTTTGAACTAAAAAGTGTCTTCCATATTTCTGGGTACAAAATTTGGTTTTCTTATCATAATGTGAGGAGCTCCTCCTTACCTCACTATTTAATATTTATTGACATTATAGGAAAAGCCACAATTCAATACGGCCCTTCAAATCATGCTATGATTTCCACTGACCTCTACAATGTATCCTAATCAATTGGGATGCCTTCACATTGCAAAGGGATTCTGAAGGATGGCTGCAATACCCTTTAATATTGTAATTATTAACATTGACCTGAGCACATCTCAGGAAAGCACTGTTTTCCCAGTGTTAACACCTGCTGTCACCTGCAGAGCATTCATGTTTGAGTCAAACAAAACATGTGTTCCTGCCACCTCTGCACCTGGCACACACTGAGCTCCCTCCTCTTTCTTTTCAGACATATGCATTCAGGTATATGAGACTTCATGGAGGCAAAGATGTCATAAATACAAACAGATGTCTCTGAATGTTCTCTTTTAAACAGGCCTATAACGATGAAGACAGTAGAGGTTACTTATATTCCTAGCATGAGGAAAGTCACTGGGGAAAAGGGTAGATATTTAAAAATATTACATTACAACAGAAAAACAATTTCCAAGTATGCATTTTTAATTCTGAATTTAGATGTCTATCTTGAATTTACTAGGTGTGTTTGACTGAATAATGGTCCCTCAAGGCTTTTCATGCCCTAATTCCCAGTCTGTGAATGTCACCTTGTGCAGCAAAAGGTTCTTTACAGATATGATTAGTTAAGAATCTTGGGATGTGAAGATTATCTGGGTGGGCTCAATTTAATCACATGTTTCCTTATAAAAGGAACCCAGGAAGAAAGACAGAGAAAGAAATGTGGTGAGGGAAGCAGATATGGAGTGATGTAGCCACAAGCCAAAGAATGCTGGAAGCATCTAGAAGCAGAAAGACACAAGGAACAGAATTTCTCTCCTGGAACCCTCAGGAGGAACCAGTTGCTTCTACATCTTAATTTTAGGCCTATAAGTCTAATTTCAGACTTCTGATCCCCAAAAATGTAAGAAAATAAATTGCTCTTGTTTAATCCACTAAAGGTGTGGTCATTTGTTACAATAGCAATAGGAAATTCTTACACTGGGTACCATCTGAATGAAAGGAAAGCATTATGTAAAAATAAAGGAAAACACCAAGATGTGTCTACAAAGTTGTCTTAATTCTTCATTCCCAAATTCTCTATTTCTATTCTCTGGATCCTATTCTTACCTTCAGAGCATTCATGTTTGAATAAAAAGCAACAACAACAACAAAAAAACACACATGCTGCAGCTGCCTCTGCACTTGGCACATACTGAGCTCCCTTCTCTCTTTTCAAACGTGTTACATGCAGGCATTTTCAGTCAGACTCACCCAAACTAGCTCTTATCAAAGTAGGCAGTAATGTCTATCTTTCCATTACCAACAATCCCTTTTTCAGCTTCATCTTACTCAATTCCTTAGCAGGATTTTATATGGTTAACTAGTGCCCAGTGCACGAAATTCGTGCGGGGGGGGGGGGGGGGTGGTTCCCTCAGCCCAGTCTGCACCCTCTCTGATTAGGGAATGCTTCAGATATCCTTCTCACCATCTGGGATCGCTGGCTCCTAATTAATCACCTGCTGCATGCCTGGTCGCCCCCAACTGCCTCTAACCTCCTGCTGTCCTGATCTCACCCCCAACTGCCCTCTCCTGCCAGCCTGATATCTCCCCCAACTGCTCTCCCTGCTGGCCTGATCTCGCCCCCAACTGCCCTCCCCTGCCGGCCTGATCACCCCTGCCTCTGCCTCTGCCTCAACCCCCACCACCATGGCTTTATCCAGAAGGAAGTCAGATGTTCGGAAGATGGCCAGTTGACCCGGTCTAATTAGCATATTACCCTTTTATTAGTATTGATAGATTATATAGAATAGGATTGCTTAAATGGGGGGGGGGGTAAGCCTTTTTCAGCAGGAGGAGATGCTCTTGGCAGACAAAATAACGTAATCACTATATCTGGACTGATAGCCAGCCATATGCACTATACTGCCAAAGCAGTCATTAAAAAATTGAACCGCTTTCTTACACCTTTACACCAAATAGCTGTTGCCCTTAAAACCCCCTCCTCAGTCCCCACCTTAGGTTCTGCCTTCACAGTTCACCCAGAATAGGTTCTGATTGGTCAGTTTCTATGCCAGTCAGCGTCAAAAGCTCCGCCTCCTAGGCAGCCATTGGCTCCTGGCAGTTCACCCAGATTTGGTTCTGATTGGTCGGTTTCTATGCCAGTTAGTGTCAAAAGCTCTGCCTCCTAGGCAGCTATTGGCTCCTTGTAGTTCACACAGATTTGGTTCTGATTGGTTGGTTTCTATGCCAGTCAGCATCTCCGGACCTATCTCCGGGCCTGATCAGAGAGGCGGGGATGATCAGCAGCTGCCCCAAGCTGCTGGCAGCAGGCTGAACTGGTGACCTCTCAGAGAGAGAGAGAGAGAGGTGTGGCCACTGGCGAGGCTGCAGATCACACCCTGCTTCTCTCTCTGGACCTCTCCAGCAGCTGTGTCAGCTGCTGATCAGCCCCGCCTCTCTCTATCTCCAAGAGGTCAGCAGTTCAGCCCACTCACCAGTCCCCACACACCTGAGCCTGCTGTGTGTGCAGCCTGGAGTTCGGTGATTCCCTTCAATCGTTTTGGACATTACGGACCCTGGCATATATATATATATATATATATATATATATATATATATATATATATATATATATATATATATATATATATATATATATGACTCAATGACTCTTACTCTAAACATCTCCTTGGCTTGGCTTCCAAGACATCTTTCTTTTTCTTTCTTTCTTCTTCTTTCTTTCTTTCTTTCTTTCTTTCTTTCTTTCTTTCTTTCTTTCTTTCTTCTTTCTTCCTTTTTTTTCTTTCTTTATCCCTTTCTTCCTTTCTTTCCTTTTCATTATTTGCTGCTTTCCCTTTATCTCTCTGATCTGTATGTATTGGAGTTCTCAGAACTCAGTATTTAGATGGACTTTTTCTATTCATACTAATTCCCTACTTATTTAAATATATTTTTTATTAAAGAATTCCTATTGTATATCTCTGGCAACACTACTACCATGAACTCCAAACTCCCACATTGATCTGCCTTTTCAAAAATCTTCACTTGAATGTTGAAACAGATTGCACTTTACAAAAAATGTTAACAAGCAATATTTCAAATCTGACATACTCTTACAGAACCATGCCACTCCCCTATCCAGAGGTCCTGTCTATTTCTTCTCTGCTTGAATCTGAATAGGTCTTTGTCATTGCCTCCATGATAGAATGTGGCCTAATTGAAATTGTGTAACTTCCAAGGCTAGGTCATAAAAGGCAAATCATAACAGCTAGTAAAAATTATCAGACATGTGAGTAAGAAGTTTTAGATCATTCCAGCTCTTAATTTTGATACACCTCAGTTAACAATGGAACAAAGCTGAGCTGTCCCTATCAAACAATAAGAAATAGCAGACTTTTGAACAAAATAAACATGGTTGTTGTTGTTGTTGTTGTTGTTGTTGTTCTAAGCCACTAAGTGATGGAGTCATTTGTTGCCCAAAAGTAGATAACTGGAACAAACATCTTACTCATGTCAAAGCTAACTTTTTCAAAGTGAATTCCTATTCTGCCTTGTACCCCATACATGTGGTTTTCCATAACATTCCCATTTTAGTGGTGACTCCATCCTTGTAGCTACTCAGGCCAAAATTATTGGGTCACCTTTAGTTCCACTTTCTTTTACATCAAAACTGTAAGCAAAACTTGTTAGCACTAACTTATTAATATATCCAATATTCAATCTCTTCTCCTTACTTCCACTGATATGAACTTGTCCAAATCATCATTATCTCTCATCTAGTCTCAGGTTCACAACTGCTTTCACTTTGTCCTTCTATAATTTCTTCTCAGCACAGCAGAGTAATCATTTAAAAAGTTAAGTGAGATCCTGTCACTGCTCTGTTCAAGACTCTCCAATGGCTCCACACTTCACTGACAGTAACAACCACTGTCCTTCCTGTAATAAGCAAGATACTGCATGGTCTACAATTCCCTTACTCTCATATACTATTCTGATCTCGTCTCTAACTATGCTTCCCCTTGGTCACTCTACCTTACCATATAGATCGGTCTGATGTTCTTTGAACACTCTAGGAATTCTCTCCCCACAATCTCAGATCCTTTGTATATACTCTTTCATCTATCTGGAAAACTCTTCATTTATTTAAAGTCTCTGCTCATTTATCATTGTATCAGTGACAACCATATAAAAAAGAACAATTTCCTATTCCCACCGAAGTATCTCTGGCTTCACTGTACTTTGTGTTAGGTTTCTCTGCAGTATTTAAAACAAACATATATCTTATTCATTCATTTTCACACCTCCTTCCCCACTAGAATATAAGGTCCATATAGGAAGAATTTTGCATTTTTTGCTGCTATATCCCTAGAGTTTTGGATTATGCTCATCATGGTTGTAGGTACTCAAGAAATATTCGCTAAATGCATAAAAAGAGAAATGCACGATGCATTTTTGCATGTGAAAGTGGTTTTTAAAATTACTAATAATAACGCTATCAACTAGATGATGTTATTGACATTTACAGAAGTAAAAATCCAAGGGGAAAAAATGAACGGTGGAAAAAAATAGTAGAGTGAATAGTGCCTAGAAAAAGCATCCAGATGGTATGAGTGATAGTCTTGGCTCCATCAATCACCACCTATGTGATGCTTGCCAAGTGAAATTAACCTTTTAGAACCTGTAACCCCACTTGTCTGACCATAAAACCTTTCCTGACTGCATAGTGTTTTGTGAGGAACAAATTAAATAATAGATGCTATAACATTTTGCCAATTTGAATGACAGTGTGTAAATGCATATATCCATTATTATTCTCAAAACCCTTACCATTTGTGCACTTCTCCCACTTTTTTTTTTTTTTTTTTTTTTTTTTTTTTTTTTGCTCTTGTCCAGGCTGCTTCTGAAACATGGTGTTCACTATCTGTCACTGCCTACTTGTTCTCTTATAAACCAAAGTGTAAATCCCTCCTTCAAGCACAATTTTTAATGGAGTCCTCCCTGACCATCAATTTCCATACCCTCTGAATGAAAAGTCTGTGCTCTACAGGACATGGGTAATTAAAATGACACCAGTTGCTGTAACCGGTTTGGCTCAGTGGATAGAGCGCCGGCCTGCGGACTGAAAGGTCCCAGGTTCGATTCCGGTCAAGGGCATGTACCTTGGTTGCGGGCACATCTCCAGTAGGGGTTGTGCAGGAGGCAGCTGATGGATGTTTCTCTCACATCCATGTTTCTAACTCTCTATCCCTTTCCCTTCCTCTCTGTAAAAAATCAATAAAATATATTAAAAAAAATAATAAAATAAAATGACGCCAGTTGCCAAATATATCTCCCCAGTGGAAGTCGCTTATCATCACCTGATGATTTGTAATGTAATCACCTTTTCTTACATCAGTGAGATTTTTTTTTCAACTCCTTATTTCAGGAAAGGTCCTAGGACACTTTTTGCAATTTAATAAAAAATAAATAATAATAAGACTCTTCCTGATGTAAATAGGATTAGGTAAAGAGCTCAATATACTTTTTTGAAAAACACGGAAAAATATATAACTGTTAGCAGTGAAATGGCAACAGGTTTTATTGGTGGAGTTAGATCAGACCTCATTTCAGCAACCTAGGTACTTGAGTTTGGCAAAGAAATAATTTAGAGCCAAGGAACTCAAATTATAAGAGAAAATTTATTTAGAAAGTTAAAGATGTGAAAAAGGTGAACCAGCTTGGCTGCATGGGCTCAGAAAAAGAGTTACAGAGGCAAAAGAAGGGCTTTGGAACTTAGAAGAAAAAAGTCAGAGAGAACACACCCAGAGGAAGGAGAGAAGGAAAGGTGTGAGATGCTAAAGAGAAAGAGAGCAAGCTGGATTCTTTATCTTAAGTGCTTTTATCTGGAGTTCTCAGAGGAGGATCTCAATAGAATATTCATCAGATTTCCAGGTGTGTCTCCTAAGAGTCCTGGTCTCCACTGATTGGTTGGCTCTAGGGCAGGGGGTAATTAGTCATAACAGCTGGTCCTGATGTCAGCTATGGTAGAGCCCTGCTGACCTTGCTGCTTTTCTGGGCCTGCAGTTGAAACACAAGTGAGGACTAGACGTTATCTCTAGTTTGACAAAAAGTGTCTTTGTGGTCAACATCCTGTGGCTTTGTTACTAAGATTATTTGATTTGGTCAGAATCTCATTGTCCTGAGGGCTTAATGCATAAGGGCAGGGGTCCTCAAACTACGGCCGGCGGGCCACATGCAAATACAAATATTGTATTTTTTCCCATTTTGTTTTTTTTACTTCAAAATAAGATATGTGCAGTGTGCATAGGAATTTGTTCATAGTTTTTTTAAAAACTATAGTCCGGCCCTCCAATGGTCTGAGGGACAGTGAACTGGCCCCCTGTTTAAAAAGTTTGAGGACCCCTGCTTAAGGGAGTGGTAATGCCAGGGTTTGTAGGGGAGTCTTTTGAGGTTATTCTTTGGTCCCCTAGTTCCTCCTCTAAGGAGGTCTAGCACATTACTATCAATGTGCTATTTGGGGAGAGGTCACCCTGGGGGCAAGGTCCCACCTACAATTGTTCATGGCTAGGCACCTGGGGACTTTCCTCCCAGTGACCTTCTGTACCTGGCCTATCATTCCTGCTCTGCTCATGCCTAACTGCCTACTATGTAACCCCTGATTTGAAAAACTAGTAGGGTTTGTGTGAGGTTTAAGGAGCTAATGCAGATGAAATTATTTTGAAACCTTCATGAGTGACCTAAATGTAAATGAAGGTAATTAATAAAAACAATAGTAATAGTTAAACATGTACATAATCATTACATATTTATGTCTAACCAGGAAAGGATAAGTGACTATCAAAAATGTTAAATAATTTTGTTTTCCTTTCAGGGAAATTGTTCTTTTGATGTGTCTTGAAACACATCTATGTTTCAGCTGCTACCCCTAAACTGATGACTCTGCTAGAAACCACAGTTTATTTCATGATTTTTTAAACTGAGATAGCCTGAGGGATATTACAGGGTGTTAATAGATACACTTTTTTCAATTTTGATGGCATAAAGAATCTGCTTGATATAAAACTTCAATCATAAAACCTTCAGGCTAGAATAGCCCTCTAGAGACAATTCGGTCCATTACCCTACTTGGCAGGAGAATTTCACTTCAGTTTGTGCCTAAATAAAGAACAATTGGATGGTATGGACAATTGGGGGGAAAAAAAACATGTCTTATATAATTATGTGATAAATCAGAATATGTCCATGGCATAGTAGAGAAATGCACTGGAAGTGGTTCACTCAATGCTTAAACATCATTAGAGTTAAGGCCATCTTAACTACCTTTAGAATTCTCTCATAAACTCTTATGTGAATTGTCACTCTCAGGAAGCTATCCTTTAGAATTTGGACTCTAGAGTTAGACTTCCTAGATTAAAATCATGACTATTTTACTTAAACTTCTCTGCACCTCATTTTCTCCACCCTTAAAATGATGATTTAATGTATTTACCTCATAGAATTCTTGCAAGGGTATAATGAGTTAATATATTTGAAGTGCTTAGCAGATATGTAGTAGGTAATCAGTGAATAAATGAATGCAATCTGTGTTGTTTCCATTGTGTTTTTTATTTGCTTTCCTATTGAAAATGATCTGATATGAGCTTTCTTGTATTTGTTACCTAGTGCTAGTGTTTATCTAGGGCATATACCTAGAAGTGGAATTATGGGGTTATATGATATGTTTATCTATTTTTTACCAGACATACCAAAATATTTTCCAAAGTTGTTACTGTAACAGGATAGCAAGAAGCTAAGAAAATTCCTAAGTAAGTAGAATAGGGAAACTGAGACAAGAAAATTAAACAAGGCTAAACATTTTGGGCAGCGTACAGCCAGTTTGCCACAAGATCTTATCTTTTCCAGTCAAGGACACTTGAGAACAAATGGTTAATACCTCTCCTCCCTAACCAAAGAAAGCAGGCGAGAAGCGGGTGTTCATTTCACCCACTAAACAAAGAAGTCAGCCATTTTGGGGGGAGAAGGAGGAGTTTTTAATCTCACTCCTTAAACAAAGAAGCCCAGCAGTCTTGGGACTTGTCAAGATAAAATTGCCAGATGCTTCTCATAAATTCTGGGAAAGCCATAAAAAAGTAAAAGGAGACCTTGAGATCTTGTCTGTACCAAGCTCTCTGGCAGAGGAATTTTAAAACCTGCAGACAGAAGAGTATAAAATGCTAAACCTCTACCAGGAAGGCTTCTCAGATTAACTGAGAAGAAGCCCACCTGTGATTTAAGCCAGATGTGTTTTCATAGATTTGCTTGCCTTGCTTCTTTGATAAATTCACTTGCTTTACTGCTTTAATAAATTCACTTTACTGCAACACTGCTGTCTACTGTCACTTGTTTAAAACCTATCCTAAGAGACTGACAAGAACTTAGGAGGGGACAGCCCTCTCCCTTCAACTCAGGGGGCTGTCTGATAACACTTTATCTGGTATTTCCGGTGCCTGTAACATACCAGTCTAAACCCCTATCAGTACTTTGCTAGCTGGTTTGTATCACATCTTGACTAATCATTTTTTGTTGTAATTTAAAATAAATTTTCGGTTTGAAAAGGTATCTTGTGGTGGTTTTCAATTTGTGTTTTTTGATAGCAAATGATGTTGAGCACTTTATAAAAATAATTACTGACTTTTATGAAATAACTATGTGTGTTTTCTGCACATTAAAAAATATATAAGAAATAATTTTAATTGTATTTGATATTTAATATTCTTTAAATTTCAACAGTGGTCTCTATTTTTTCTTGTTGATACTGTAGTAAGAAAAAAAAACAGACAAAATACCTTCCTTCTGGAACTCACATTCATATGTGGGGGAAAGATAATGATATTAATAAGTAAAAGATAATTACCCTAAAATAGATAAGTATATAGCATATTTATGCAATGAAATATTGTACAGCAGTGAAAATAGCTATATACATCAATAAGAATCTTTAAAATAATATTTAGTGAAAAATTACAATCTAGAGGAGTGTATACAACTCTATTTTATTTAAATAACTAAAAATAGGTAGAAATACATATTGGAATAGATAATACATACATGCTCATACCACAAAGTTAGCAAGGGGATGCTTAGCACAAACATAGGACATTGGTTACTTCTGGATTGGATGAAGAGGGTGCAAATGAGAGGGGACATACAAGGTTTTCAGATATGCTGTTAATGTTCTATTTCTTTTTTTTCTTTTAATTTTATTTTATTGCTTAAACTATTGCAAAGAGTAGTACATATGTCTCCTTTTTTTCCCCATTGACCTTCCCCCCCGCCTCCCTTACCCCTAAAGTTCTATTTCTTAACCTGAATAGTGGTTATATAAATCTCCATGTATTCAAATGATTTTAATAGGTATGCTATACATACGTATTATGTCTTTGATATAATTTATAAATAAAAATAAAATTCTTCAACTTATAATTAAGAATGGATCACTAAAAAGCACTAAAAATTGCCTTGTTTTAATAAAAAGTGGTGTTGGGATGTTGACTGCATATTAAAACAAAATAATCATATATCTTTACCTCATACAAAACAGATGGGTTATGATTTGGAAGATAAGATGGAAATAAACACCCAATTAGAGCAGCAAATAGAAAAAAGAACTAAAAAGCAGGACAGCTTAAGGGAGCTCTGGGACAACAGGAAACATAACAGCAAACTTATGTTTGACCCAGAAATCCCATTTCTAGGAATATAACCTAAGAATTGTGAAACACCAATCAGAAAGAATATATGCACCCCTATGTTCATAGCAGCATAATTTACAATAGCTAAAATCTGGAAACAGCCCAAGTGTCCATCAGTGGATGAATGGATAAAAGAGCTGTGGGACATTTATACAATGGAATACTATGCAGCTATAAAAAAGAAGGATCTCTTACACACTAGGACAATATAAATGGAAGTGGAGATTATTATGCTAAGTGAAGTAAGCCAATCTGAGAAAGACAAATATCACATGATCTCACTTATTTGTGGTATCTAAGGAACAAAACTAACTGACTAACAAAATAAGACTCGAAACATGGAGGCATGGAACAGACTGACATGCCTCCATGTGGGAATGGGGAAAGGAAGAGAGATAAAATGCATTGCACACTTGAAGAAGGCATATACAGTACAGCTGAACTGCTTTAGGCACTAAGTTTCTTCTTCATGAAGTACGACTTCATTAAGTGTGCACTCTGCTATGGTTCATCTTTTCTTACCACCCAAATAGAATAAATGAAAGATAGCTATTCAAAGTGACTATGGATTTTTGTCTTCACCAGACAAAAAATAATAAATAATACCTCTATTTGGTTGTTTTTTTAAACATTTATCCTTAAGGAATTGTGAGCTTTCATGTAACTAGATAGAATAACTTATCAATTTAAGGTAGCAGAAGGAAATTTAGATAAGTGTGGGTGTAATTATCCTAGTTAGAATTTGGAACTTTAAGGTGTAGCATCCGTTATATGTAACATTACTATGAATTATACACTTACACTGAGAGCAACATATAATTCTTATCCTGGCTCTTTTTTAAATGGGAATGTATTATAGATTTACTAGAGGCCTGGTGCATGAAAATTAATGCGCTGGGGGGTATTCCCTCAGCCCAGCCTGCCCCGTCTCACAGTCTGGGAGCCCTCAGGGAATGTCCTACTGATGGCTTAGGCCATGGGGAGCGGGCCTAAACCACAGTCTGGCCTCCCTTTGAGGGAGGCAACTAGCTGATGAGGGGAAGGTGCCGCCCCCATCACCCCACTGATGCTGCCACTGCCGGCTGCAGCAACTGCAAGCCACTAGGGCTCAAGGCTGCCATGAGCCTCAGGCCTTGCATACACTGGGGCTCAAGGCTGCCTGAGCCCTGGGCCTCGCAGCCGCTGTGGCTTTGTCTGGGTGGACGTCTGGATGGACGTCCAGAAGACGTCCATCCTAATTAGCATATTACAATTGTATTAGTATAGATACTTTTGTATGGCTCAGTATAAAGAAAATATTTTCCTAGAGTTGAAGCAAGAGGCAGGACCTGAAGTAATAGGAAAACCGAACTTAAGAAAATACAGGTTGATTATGGATATGACATGTCATATGCTCATAACTGTTATCTTCTATTAAAACAACTATTCTTTAGTAATTCTTTACATTTTCTATAAGTCTTCTTATTAATCTAGAAATTTTAAAATTATTTTTAAAGTCAGTATTGGACTGTATTTATCAAATGCAATCCAAGTTTGAAATGTTCCCTCATGGGCTCATTAAATTGATCTGCAACTGCTTTCTGAATCTTTCTGTTGAAATATATACACCATTTTAATGTAAAGTAAAGCTATCAGAAATAGCAAAGTATAGAGTAGTAGTGAAGTCCGGTTTTCTATAATTCAACGAAGGTCAAGAAACCTTGGTTTCTTTCAAGAAAAGTTTGTGAATTTATAAATGTGATGATGTAACACAAGACAAGCAATCACTGCAGAAATATCCAGCTGCAGGGTTTCCAGGTAGGCATTGAGCAGTTTCTTCATTAAAATTTCTGAAAAGAGGAGTTTCAGAATGTCAATATAGAATGTTGTGTATTTTGGGTGGTGATTACTTGAAGTGGTAAAATTATTAACACTGTTGTAAGAATGGAAAATGTTTAATTCTCTAATTTCACACAAGATTATATTCTGTGGAATGATATGAAACATAGTATGAGCTAAATCAAAAGTCAATAAACTTTTTCTGTAAAGATCCAGATAATAAAGATAGTTAGTGTGAGCCATAATGTCTCTGTCACAACTCCTCAATTCTGTCAGTATAGCACAAAAGGAGTCATAGAAAATATGGAAATGATGGATGTGGATGTGGCTAAAAAAAAACACCTGTATTTAGTAAAACTAGTGACAAGCCAGACTTGGCCCATGTTCCCTACTGTGTCAACCCTTGGACTAAACCATAAGAGTAGAATAAATACAAACTCTGAGTCTCTAGACCCAGAAGGTAGAAGGTAATTAAAATGACAGCAACAAAAATCATTGATTGTGGTCAGGTATCATGAGGGGGAAAGAAGAATTTTTAAAGATCTGCACAATTCCCACTCTTACATATGGAATTCAAGCACCTAACTACGTACAATATTTAACAATTTATAATCTAGCTGGGCTGGCGTGGCTCAGTGGTTGAGCGTCGACCTATGAACCAGGAGGTCATGGTTCCATTCCTGGTCAGGTCACACGCCCAGGTTGCAGGCTCAATCCCCTGTAGGGAGCATGCAGGAGGCAGCTGAGCAATGATTCTCTCTCACCATTGATGTTTCTATCTCTACCTCTCTCTTCCTCTCTGAAATCAATAAATACATATTTTTGAAAAATTATAATCTATTATTTCTGATGCACACTAAAAGGAAAATATGCTCTAATATACTGAGTCCAGGCTTGGCAGCCATATGAATATGTATTGTCTCTTACTAAGTGTTCATAATAAAAAGCTGCAGAGATTGAGAGGGCACCAGTCAAAACAAAGAATAGAAAAGACTGAGGCTAATTAAATCATAAAGAAAAGTAAAATTATGCAGACTCATTATGTTGTAGTAAATACATTCCACTAAAATGTAGAAAAAGAATTCCAACACATGGATGGCTCATACTTTATAATAGGCTCTACTTAGGGAGATAAACTATGATCCTTATAATATCCTTTGTTATTTGTGAAAAGATCACATTTCAAAGCACAGAAGGGGACCTCAAAGGGTGTACTGTTCAGCCTCTTATCTGCAGGCAGGATTAATTAAGGTAATAGCTAGGATGTATCTAGTGCCTACTGTGTGCCTGACATTTTCCACATAATATCTCTAATCCTCAAAACCTTTGAATCACAACTCGGCTACTTACTACTTTTGTAACCCTAAGCAATGAACTCATTTTGTCTGGACTGCAATTTCTGAAGGGGGTACTTTGGAGTCAGCAAGTCCCCATGTCATAGAAGTTTGGGTAAAGAGGCTAAAGAAAAACATATCATTCCTTTTGAAAGGTTTCTTTCAGGGACTTAGAAATCATATGAAATATGTAAGAATAAAATATAAAGGGAAAAATGTGGGAGCTAGAAAACCTGTTGAAATGCTGTACAAATGTGGACACTAAATAATACCTCTCTTGGAATGTTATGTGATCTAGGGCCAGTTTTGGAGACCTTACTTCTCTTGCCTACAATAGCTACCAGAGAATGTGGGGGGAAAGTGGAAAGAAGATACATTGTATTTTCTTCCTCCTCTGCTTGACATAACAGACTGTAGAGTGCAGTGGCCATTTTATTTCACTTAACCTTTAAAATTTTTCACTTTCCTTTATTCTTAAGTGCTCAGGATGTGTTAATAAGTGTCATTCAATGACTCAGCTCCTTCAATATCTCTTTTTTAATGTCATACAAGTATCACCTTTGCTTTATATTCACCTGTCCTCTCACCCAAGGATGTGTTAATAAGTGTCATTCAAAGACTCAGCTCCTGCAATATTTCTTTTTTAACGTCATACAAGTATCACCTTTGTTTCATATGCACCTGTCCTCTCACCTATAATTAAGAGTGTGTGAACTGAACCACAGCAGCTGGCTTATGATGATTTACTACTTAGATATTTGCTCTAGTTTTATGTCCCTGACATTAAATTGCCACAAGGCAGGGATGATGCCCTCTGCTTTTCCTGGGTTTCTAGTGCTTAGCATTCTGCTTGGGAAAAAATTGTCATGCAAGTGAAGCTTTCATTATGTCTTTCATATATTCTATGCCAAACATTGCATTAGGTACTAGGAACACAGTGTGGTACAAAAATAGACATAATTCTTGCCATCATGGATAGCCCTTACATTCCAGTATGGATATGGACATTACTTAAATAATCACAGAGATTAATTAATTCTGTGTAGTAAGCAATATGAGGTAGGGATGTTAAGGATGAAAAATAATATGTCTATGACCTTCAGGAGCATCTACGGCAAGTCTGCAGATAATTATGAGACACAATAAGTACAGGGATGAGGAAAGCACGGGGTGCTATAGAATCCCAGAGGGAAGGCACTAAACCCTCTGGTTATCAAAGGAGGCTATCAGAAGAATATGCTTCAGCTGACTTTTTCAATTTTAATTTTTTAATTTAAATTCTTTATTGTTTAAAGTATTACATATGTTTCCTTTCCCCCCCCCATTGACCTCAACTGACTTTTGAACATATGAGCAGAAATGAACTAGATGGAGTTGGAGAAAGGATTCCAGGCAGAGAGGAGAGCATGGACAAAGTGTGAAGATCAGAAAACACATGACACACCTGGGGAATTACAATAATTTCTAGTGAATTACCCAGGAGGATGGAGCTGAGAGAAAATGATGTTGGGGAAAAAGTCAGAGACTAGATCTTGAAGGGCTCCCTCTATGTCATGATGTTTCAGAGAAAGGGGAAATAAAGGCTTTTAAGCAAAGGAATGATGTGGTTGGCCTTGACTTTTTAGATAAATTATGATGGCAGCTTTATAAAATTTGAATTAAAAATAAGAGATGCTTAAAGTTGAAATCTCTGTGAAGAAGCAGTTGCAGTGTTCCAAACAAAAGGTGAAGAGGGCTGCTTAAGTGGCACAAGTAGTAGAAATATAGAGGCTGGGCAATATGACAATAAAAACTATTAAAAGAGGTCAAATTTACAGGATTTGTGACTGATTGCTTGGGTAACACATGGGGAGGAGAGAGAGAGAGAGAGAGAGAGAGAGAGAGAGAGAGAGAGAGAGAGAGAGAGAGAGAAAGAAGAAGAAGAAGAAGAAGAAGAAGAAGAAGAAGAAGAAGAAGAAGAAGAAGAAGAAGAAGAGGAAGAGGAAGAGGAAGAGGAAGAGGAAGAGGAAGAGGAAGAGGAAGAGGAAGAGGAAGAGGAGGAGGAGGAGGAGGAGGAGGAGGAGGAGGAGGAAGAGGAGAGGAGAGGAGAGGAGAGGAGAGGAGAGGAGAGGAGAGGAGAGGAGAGGAGAGGAGAGGAGAGGAGAGGAGAGGAGAGGAGAGGAGAGAAAGGAGGAGGAGGAAAAAGAAGCAAGAAGGAAGAATAAGAAGGGAGAGGAGGAGAGAGAAGGAGAATGAAAGAGAGAGGGTAGGGGTAATGGTAAGTAAGAGGAAGAGTTCAAGAATAAGAGGACAGACAGCGGTGTCTCTGAGAAAGAAAATACTGGATGAAGTTTCAAAAGAGGTATAAGGTAGAAGATATAAACTCAGACTTTGGAAAGAGAACACCTTGACTTATAGCCAAACTTTGCCAATTATTTTTTTGTGAGAACCTGGAAAAGACATTTAGTGTTTTTGTTTTTGTTTTTGTTTTTGTTTTTTTTTTTGCTTGTTTGTTTTTTTTGTCTCAGTTTCCTCATCTTTAAAAGAGATAAAATAGTATCTGTCTCTGGGGTTTGCTATTGAGATTAAATAAATTCATGAATATAAAATTATCAGAACAGTGTCTCTCAATAACTACTCTATAAATGTTAACTGTTATTATTCCTTTAGGATAGGGGTGGGGAACATGAAATCATTTGATCTGGCCCTGCCAAGGCATTAGGGGTGAGTTAATTAAATGTTTGACTAAATATACCAGGCTAATTTTTAACTTCATAATTGTGTATGGCCCCCAAATGATCTTATAAATATCCAAATGGCCATTGGCAGAAAAAAAGATTCCCCACCCCTGCTTTAGGAGAAAAAAATGCATTTGTTCAGGTTTGAGTATGCTGAGATTTAGAAGCTTGTGTAATATCTATGTGACAATGATTGCATCTGCTTTTGTTCACCACTATATTAAGATATATAATTTCAGACACATAGATGCATGATTGAATACATAAGGTATATAGCAGACAATTAGATATACATACCACACCCATGAAGAAGCTAGGAAAGGAGATAATAAATGTGGTACTGTGGGCAATGGTACTGGCTGAGACTTCCAAGGAAATTTCTGTAGGTACCACAAACCAGGTGACTTATATACAACAGAAATTTAGATCTCACAGTTCTGGTGAGGGCCTTCTTCCAAGTTGCAGACTGTCCACCTCACATTATCTTCATACGAGCAAGAGAGCTCTTTTATAAGGGCACCAATCTCATTCATGAGGGCTCCACCCTCATGAACTTACCACCTTCCAAAGACCCCACCTCCTAATTGAGGGTAGTAGAATTTCAACATATAAAATTTTGGGAGTACATAAACTTTCAGTCCATTATACTAGGAGATAGTAGCATTTAAAGATCAGAGATAGCAGGAGAAAAGAAGAATAGAGAGAATACCAATAAAGATCAGCTAAGAACAAGGTCAATGTGGTATCCAGAAGCTAAAAGTAAGTTTCTATGACAGAGATCCACAATGTCAAATGCTGCAATACCTTTCAACACATTAGACTAAATTTTCAAGTCCTGGTTTGCCTCCCACTAGGAAGAAGTGATCCCAGCCTCTTCTATTTTACCTCTACATATCGCATATATGCATACTTCTTTCCTTTAAATGTGTGTCTAACTTCTTTCACTAGATGTTGAGCCACTTAAAGGATAATTGTTTGTATTCTTGAGAGCTTGTTTGGAGGTTCTAGCAGGTGAACGCAGCTACTCTTGACCAAAGACCGGTCCTCTCCTCTAGTTCATACTCTTCGACCGAGCACACAGCTTTGGGAGGGACGCACATGGATCCGTGAGGGAGGAGGGGGACACCTGCCTAGCCAGCCAGATCAGCCTAATCAACCCTGGCGATCAATGGGGTGACAGAGGTTGCAGCCAGATCGCCCTCACATCCTGTTTGTGTTCTTTATCTGCATGACCCTGGTATCAAGTACAGAGCTTGGACTGTAATAAAGGGCTAGTTGAATGCATCTTAAATGAACTATGTTTATTTTATATCAATAGACTGTATTATATCAGGGACATGACTTTCTAAAGGAAAAAATAAAGGCATATCCTAATTCCTATAAAACTGAATGGATGAGAGGAGTCCACTAATAAAGGGACATATGCTAAGTTATATATTGACATTTGTTCTCACATGTACATCCTACTGGGCTTTGAGGGAAACACTGTAATGATGTAAATAAATCTCAGAAAGGTTCAGTTAATAAATCATGAACCTGGTGAAAACTATCATGTGAGCTTATTTGAATTTGACTGACACTCAATCAAGAAGCATTTAATAGGTATGTTCACCAGTGCCCTTTGAGAGTAAAGAAGTGACAAAATTATACCCCAAGAATAGCTTTTCCACTGGTAGTTTGTGTTCATATCACTATTTTATGCTCTTTATTAGATTTTTATATCCCTCTGGTCAGGATCTGTAATTTGTTCATCTCTATATTCCCACCATCTAACACAGCAACTGACAGCTAGTAGGTTCATGGTAAATTTTTATTAAATTAATTATTAGCTTTAAACCAGTTATTATGTATGTGAATTTAATGCAAGGTAATAAGTAGTGCAATTTTAAATGTCAGTCTTAGTTTAGAATACCCTTTCCTCAGTAGTGTTGAGGAGAACAAAGCTGTGAAGTTGTTCACTTCAACTTTATAAAAAAAATTCACTCAAGAGCTTGTGTGGGCTCATAACAAAATAGAAGAAACAAAAGAACTTGTAAGAATGTGTAATAAAAAACATATATGTTGAAATATCTATGCAAAATTCTTTGAGGGGATCTTATGACTAATCCCCCCTGACCAATAACTCTTTGCTTGAGGCTGCATGGTAGAGGTGTGGGGAATGTTGAAATGACTAAGTTTTTGAAAGAAAGCTTACATAATTGGTTGTGTTTTTTTTTTAATCCATCAAAATGAATGTAAGTAATAATTGCCTGAATAGATCCTACATTAATTTAAGTAATTTTAGCTGAATCTATATAAAAAAAAATCCAGCACTGTAATAAGTGGCATTTAAATATAAATGGCACTGGTTGAATGAGGAAGACTAATAACTCACTTTTAACATTTTATTTTTAAATTACTCTAATATAAAATATATTTTACATACAGTTCTTTGGATTTTAACACATCTATAGATTTATGTAACCACCACCATAATCAAATACAGAACAGTTCCTTCACCTCCAAAACTCCCTTGTGCTCCCCCTTTGCAGTTACATCCTCCTTTTACTCTAACTCCTACTAACCATTGATCTATTCTCCATCACATTAGCTTTATATATCTACACTAATAAAAGAGAAACATGCAAATTGGTGTCACTCTGCTACGCCCACCAGCCAATCAGAGCGACTATGAAATTAACCCAACAAAGATGACGGTTAATTTGCATACCCAGGCTTGGAGCAAAGACTGAAGGCTCTGGCCAGAGTGAAGACTGAAGACTGAAGACTGAAGATTGAAGAGGCTTGGCTTCTCCGCTGTGGCCAGACCAAAGGCCTGGGTTCCAGGTGCCGGAGGAAAACCGGTGCCAGCAGCCAGGGAAAGGAAGGCCTATTGCGCGAATCTTCGTGCAATGGGCTTCTAGTCTTCAATAATGCTATATAGTTAAAATTATGTGTTTCCTTTTGAGATTGGCTGCCTTCGCTCAGCATTATTCATTTGATATTTATCCAAATTGTTGTATGTGTTGTGTATGTGTGTCAATAGTTTCTTTTGTACTGCTGTGTAGTATTCCAGTGTGTAGATATACTGCAATTTGTTTATCCATCTATCCCTTGAAGATAATTTGGAATATTTTCAGTACTTAGAGATTATAAATACAGTTTCTATAAATATTTGTGAACAATAATTTATATGAACATATTTTTTGTTCCTTTAGGGTAAACACCTTGCAGTGGAATTCCTAGATTATATTATAAATTCATGTTCAACTTTATATAAGCTGTCAGATGTTTTTCTTAATGGGCGTGCCATTTTTCATTCCCACCAGCAATAAATAAAAGATCTAGTTTCCCTGCATTTTCACCAACATTTGGTATTGTCATAATTATTAATTTTATGTATTGTAATATGTGTGTAGAACTATATCATCATGATTTTAATTTGCATTTACCTAATTATTAATAATGTAGAACATATTTTTATGTGCTTATGTGTCAGTTATATTTTCTCTTTGGTGAATTGTCCCTTTAAGTGTTTTGCCCATTTGTTAATTTGTTGTTTTGTTTTCTAATTGCTGATGTAGTGAGTTCTTTATATATTCTGGGTACAAGTCCTTTGTTTCATGTGTGGTACATCTTTCTGTGGCTTGCCTTTCCATTTTTTAACAGTGTCATTCTCAGAGACAAAGTTTTTAATTTTAGTGAAGTTCATTTTAGCAATTTTTTCTTTTGATTGCGCTTATGGTGTCATGCCTAAAAACTCTTTGCCTAACCATATGTAACAAATATTTTCTCTAGTGTTTTCTTTTAGAGATTTTATAGTTTTACATTTTTTATTTAGATCTATGACTTAATTTTTATGAAAAGTGTAGGGTTCATTGTTTGCATATGAATGTTCAATATTTCCAACACCATTTTTAAACATATTTTCCCTTTGAAAATTTTTGTATCATTATAGAAAATCAATTGTCGTATCTCTGTATTGGTAGCTACAGAGTTCTATGCATTCACCAACTGTATTTTTCATTTTAAAAGTATTTTGGATTCTTCTACTTCCCTTGTCTTTCATATAATGCTATTGTTAGGAATTCAGCTGAGCTAGAGAAAGAAATTAACAAGTGTTGGAGTCATTGATTAATGCAATACCCAAAACTAAAGTATCAATCCAATTTTTAATCACTTGATGTGATAGGATAAGCCAGAAGCTAAAGCAGAGAAAGCACTGACTTCCCATGTTCTATTTTCTCCTATGGAATGGTGTGCCAGGTTGAGGGTCAGGTGGATTAGCACAGACATGAGGTTCATCTCACTGTTGAGAGAGAGGTAATAAAAATGAATGAATATGAATGAATGGCAACAGAAATAAGATCTTTGAGAAATCAAGAGGGGATGGAATCCAGTGCACAAGCGGTGAGGATGAGGCTTGATGCCAATAAAAACTCTCCATTATAGCAGAAAAGAGGGAAGGTAAACAAAATGGGCATAGAAAGCAGAGGTAACTTGATAGGTTTGATTATGGACTGGTACAATCTCATCCATGGACTTCCATTTTCTCAATAAAATATCAAGTCAAGTTATTAGCTCAGTGAAGTGTTATAAGATACTTGAGAAGAGACAGTGTCAGAAGTCAATTTGAAGATTAATAAAATAAACCCATAAGGGAAATGTAGTAGGATGGTCAGCCAGTGTTGGGTTCCCATTTGAGTTATATGCATATACTGCCAAACATATTCTACCCATAAAATGAATATCAATTCTTTACCAATACTAGTACATACAGGCTCATATTAGACATACTCCTTGCAATTTATTTTTTAATTTAATATATTTTAGACATTTCCCCCAAGATATTACATATAAATTTACCACATTGTATTCTCTTGAATGAAAATATTATAATTTATTTAGGCAATACCCATTTTGTGGAGGCAGATAAGGTGGGCAATATTTGAGGATGCAAGTATTACTCTGGGAATGTAATTCATTTGGGAATAAAAAATAATTAATTCATTCAATATTTCAAACATTTTTTAAATATATTTTATTGATTTTTTACAGAGAGGAAGGTAGAGGGATAGAGAGTTAGAAACATCGATGAGAGAGAAACATCGATCAGCTGCCTCCTGCACATCTCCTACTGGGAATGTGCTCGCAACCCAGGTACATGCCCTTGACCGGAATCGAACCTGGGACCCTTGAGTCCGCAGGCCGACGCTCTATCCACTGAGCCAAACCGGTTTCGGCAACATTCTTTTATTTTAGTAAACTATTTGATGAGTGTCACTGGGTCATAAGCTGGCTCCTGAATGTGAAATAATTGTTTATTATCTAATTGTGGCCAGGTTTGTTGCCTACTGAATAGACTCTCATCATATTTTTCCCCTTCTTAAATGGTGTGCCTTTTTGCTTTTCTTCGTAGTTCCTGGAGATGTTTAAGGAACACTTCAGTGGTGATGAGCAAAGATGCACTCGAGTCAACATTCTGAAAACTTACATCTGTGTCTTTTTTGTATAGCCATCCATTTTATGCTTGTCTGCTGGGTAGTAGCAACTATGGTGTGAAGAGAAGTGTGGCCTGCTGGCCGTCTTGCTTGCCTCCTGGTCTGCATTTTCCTATATAGCTTGAGCTTTTCCTTCTTCCACAAAGCTCCTTGCACCCTTCCCCCCACACAAGGAATATTACAGTTCATTCATTTTGTCTCTTTGTCCACCTCTTTAGTTCTTTTTCTCTCTATTAATCTCTTCTTGTTTCTCTTGTCTCTAAAACACGTCTTCCTTTGAGTGATAGGCAAAATAATAACTCAATATCCTTAGCAGCACCGTCCTTCTTATACCAGAAAATAAAAAGCCAATGTCTAAATAAAGAGTTGAAATGAGGAAGTATGATTACCAATTCTTGAGTCACTGTATCATTTGCTTGCTGTGGGACCGCAGGGGACTTCTTGACCTCTCAGTTTCCTTTGGTTCAATGAAGGCAATAATTCTTGCCTTGCCTTCCAGATGTAGATGAGTAATTAATGGTTGTGGAGTCCTTTGAAACTAAAAAAAGAAGCTGAAAAAGCTAATTACTCACAGTATTCACCTAAGTTTTCTTTAAGTAATTTACACAGGAAAATAAATAGTTTGGATGTGGAATAGGAAACCACGAAAGTTAACACAAATTTATCCACAAAATCACAAGAAGATCCTAAAAAATACAAAGAGGTAATTACTTCTGATTTTTTCCCCCCTTTCCTTTCTAGAATATTTGTTTGTACACTCCTTACAAGGCTCCCTCATAGGCACGGTATATAAGCTATTGATTAGTGAGATGCACTTGAAGAGGAATAGGGCTTTGGAGCCTGAGACAACTAGTTACACATCTAATTCCACCACTTTCCAGCCATGAGAACTAGGGCAAATAATTCTTTACAAGTTTCACCTTCCTGTGCCTCAGTTTCCTTATTATGTACAATGGCAATAACTTTTACTACACAGAAATATCAGTGTGCATATATGTGTTGATACTAGGGCAGGGATGGCAAACCTATGACACGCGTGTCAGAGGTGACACATGAACTCATTTTTTTGGTTGATTTTTCTTTGTTAAATGGCATTTAAATATATAAAATCAATATCAAAAATATAAGTCTTTGTTTTACTATGGTTGCAAATATCAAAAGATTTCTATATGTGACACGGCACCAGAGGTAAGTTAGGGTTTTTCAAAATACTGATGTGCCGAGCTCAAAAGGTTCACCATCACTGTACTAGGGTATCAGGAGTTTCAAGGACTGTTCATTCCCTTCTACTTTTTAGAAAAGGAATAGAAGGAGAGGTCATGTGGCAAAGCTGCATGTCAGCTGCTCTGGTGACAGACAGCCACAACACACTTCAATGCCAGGGAGAGCAGGTCAGACTTAGTGCAAGCCTTGGATCCGTGTTCCAATATGACTTTCAGACACTCAAGAAGTGTCTTACACCAGGCCAAATCCCCTATTCTGCACCCAGAAACAATATCAATTATGTACTAAACAAAGGAGAGCATTGTGTATCCTCTAAAATGTAGATGTTCTTTGTGGAGCTCCAGAAACTAAAACAATACATGTGAGGATCCCCTGGAGGACAGAATATCAGAGAAGTACATGGTTTCTGAGACTACTTTTCTCAGGATAGAAAAGTAGACAACAGTTTTTAAGATACCAAAGCCATGCAAGATGATGATGTGCACATTTTAAAGACTGTTTAAAGTATAGAGTCCTCAGGATGATTATCCCTCAGTATATGATCTGAATCTTCTGAGAGAAGGAAGCGATTAACTGAGCCTCTGTAATGCTGCTCTGTTCTCAGATAAGGGCTGCACCCAGGGGATTAGTTTTGATAATGTGATGTATAGCAGAGAAATATTTCATCATCACCTAAGAAAACAAATACATAATATCAATGAAAAAAAAAAGAAAGGGTTCCTTCAGTCATTTGTAAGGGAATAAAAATATGGCAACTTTTATGCATAGTTCATTCATAACTGTTAAAATTATGATAATATTCTTTACTACAAACAATATCTAAAAATGTCAAATCCTGGGATCCAATGGTAAGGCTTATTTTAGTGTTATATTGTAGATAGCTGGTATCAACATCACCACCAGAGTGGTATATTTGTTACAACTGATGAACCTACATTGACATTTCATTAGCACCCAAACTACCTAGTTTACATTAGGGTTCTGTGGGTTTAGATAAGTGTATAAGGAAATGTATCCACCATTATAACTAGTATCACACGGAATCTTTTCACTATCCTAAATATCCTCTGTGTGTACTCACCTATTGTTGCCTCCCCACTATTCTGACCCCTGTCAACCACTAATTTTGTATTGTGTCCATCATTTTGCCTTTCTCAGAATGTCACATAGTTGAAATCATACAGTATGTAGCCTTTTCAGGCTGGCTTCTTTCACTTAGTAATAAGCATTTAAGGTCTGTGCATGCATTTTCATGGTTTGATAGCTCATTTCTTATCAGGGCTGAATAATATTCTATTGTCTGCATGCATTACAGTAGACAATTCCCCTATTTAAGTACATCTTGGTTGCTTCCAAGTTTGGGAAATTATGAATAAAGCTGATATAAACACCCATGCACATGTTTTTGCATAGATATATGCTCAACTCCTTTGGACAGATACCAGGGAGTATAATTGTTGGATCATATGGCAAGAATATGTTTAGTATATAGAAACAACACCACTAAACTGTTTTCCAAAGTGGCTGTACCATTTTGCCTTCCCTTCAGCAATGAATGAGAGTTCCTGATGGTCTACATTTTTGCCAGCATTTAGTATTGTCAGGGTTCTGGATTTTGGCAATAGGCGTGTAGTGATATATTTTTTTGTTGTTTATGCTTGTATTTCCCTGATGACATGTGAAATGGACAACTTTTCATATGCTTTTGTATATTTGTCATCTGTATATCTTCTTTGTTGAGGTGTCTGCTAAAGTCTTCAGCCCATTTTTTTTTTAAATCAGTTGTTTCCTTATCACTGAATTTTAAGTATTCTTCATAGATTTTGGAAAACAGTCATTTATCAGATGTGTATTTTGCAAAAACACATATTTTCTCCATCTGTGGATTGTCTTTTAATTCTCTTGACATTATTTTTAACAGGGAATATTTTAATTTTAATGAAGTCCAGTTTATTAATTATTTATTTTGTGGATCATGTCTTTTGTGTTATATTTTAAAATTCATTGCTACACTCAAGGTCATTTAGGTATTCTCCTATGTTATCTTCTAGGAGTTCTATAGTTTTGCATTTTAAATTTAGGCCTATGATTTATATTGAGTAAATTTGTGCTAAGGGTGTAAAATCTGTCTGTATTTAATGTCTGGATTTAACAAATTGTTCTTCCAATTTCTGACTTTTGATGAAATCCCTGCTGCTATAGTTTCAATATTGGCCTTATTGCCCATCTATAATTATTATTCTACTAGAGGCCCGGTGCACAAAAATTTGTGCACTCGGGGGGGAGGAGGTCCCTCAGCCCGGCCTGTGCCCTCTCGCAGTCTGGGACCCCTCAGGAGATAACGACCTGCTGGCTTAGGCCTGCTCCCGGGTGGCAGAGAGCAGGCCCAATCCCTAGGTGCAGCCCCTGGTCGGGCTCAGAGCAGGGCCTATTGGGGAATTGGGGCGCCACCCCCTGTCATGCACAGAGCAGGGCGGATTGGGAGGTTGCGATGCCACCCTCAGTCATCCTCAGGGTAGGGCCAATTGGGGGGTTGGGGCACCGCCCCCTGTCACACTCAAGGCAGGGTCGAAGGGGAAGTTGCAGCGCCACCCCCTGTCATGCACAGAGCAGGGCTGATCAGGGGGTTGGGGAGTTCCCTCCTGTCATGGACAGAGCAGGGCCTATCAGGGGGTTGGGGAGCTCCCCCCTGTCATGCACAGAGCAGGGCGGATCAGGAGGTTGGGGCGCTGCCACTATCACACTCAGGGCAGGGCTGATGGGGAGGTTATGGCTCTACCCCATCACACACAGAGCAGGGCCTGTGGGGTGGGGGGGTTGGGGCGCCGCACCCTGTCATACACAGAGCCGCAGGGTGATCAGGAGGTTGGGGAGCTCCCCCCTATCAGGCACAGAGCAGGGCCGATCAGGGGGTTGGGGTGTCTTCCCCTGTCAGGAACAGAGCAGGGCCTATAGGGAGGTTGTGGCCCCTCCCCCTGTCACATACAGAGCCGCAGGGCAATCAGGGGGTTTGGGTGCTGCCCCTGTCATGCTGATCCCAGTGCCGGGAGACCTCGCGGCTCCGCTGATCCCGGTGCTGAGAGGCATATTACCCTTTTACTATATAGGATAGAGGCCTGGTGCACCGGTGGGGGCCGGCTGGTTTGCCCTGAAGGGTGTCCCGGATCAGGGTGGGGGTCCCCACTGGGGTGCCTGGCCAGCCTGGATGAGGGGATGATGGCTGTTTGCAGCTGGTCACACACCCTTCAGGGTGGGGGTCCCCACTGGGGTGCCTGGCCAGTCTGGGTGAGGGGCTGAGGGCTGTTTTCAGGCTGGGACTGAAGCTCCCAACCGCTCCTTTTTTTCTTTTTTTTCTTTTTTTATTCTGAGCCAGCTTTAGCTCTGAGGCTCCAGCTCTTAGGCCTCTGCTCCTGAAAGCAGGTACCTGGTTTGTTTAGGTTCTACAATCAAAACTCTGTATCAACTCCAGCTCTGAGATCCTGGGCTCACTGAAAGCTGGTTTCTGGGGTTTTGTTTAGCTTCTATTTTTGTAGCTATGTTTCAAACTGCCAGCTCAGAGGCCTGAAGTGGCAGGCGGTGAACGTTGGAGTCCTCCGTCACTGAAGCAAGCAAGCCTCATGTTAGTTTCAAGCTGCCTGGCTGCCGGCCGCCATCTTGGCTGGCAGTTAATTTGCATATCGCCCTTATTAGCCAATGGGAAGGGTAGGGGTCATACGCCAATTACCATGTTTCTCTTTTATTAGATAGGATTTGACTTACTTCCATGACTTATTCTTACCTGATACTTATCTCTTTACACTCTTATAAACCCTAGCTTGATATGATATTCATGAACAGCTGCAATTTATGTTTGATATTTTCATTATTTTATTAGTGGTTAACAGTGGTGCTGGAGACACCAAGATAAGAAAGACATATTTGCTGTTACTAGAACAGCCGTGGGCAAACTACGGCCCGCGGGCCGGATCCTGCCCGTTTGAAATGAATAAAACTAAAAAAAAAAAAGACCGTACCCTTTTATGTAATGATGTTTACTTTGAATTTATATTAGTTCACACAAACACTCCATCTATGCTTTTGTTCCGGCCCTCCGGTCCAGTTTAAGAACCCATTGTGGCCCTCGAGTCAAAAAGTTTGCCCTCCCCTGTACTAGAACAATCTATTTATATAAAAACCATGGGTGGTGTTCATCACGTCCAGAACCTTGGAAACCAAGTGGAAGGAAATCAATCCTGCAGGGGTTGTCTTGGCAACAGCTGCGCCCTCTCCCCAAGTTGTTTCCCAGAGTTGTTTCCTGTAAGGGCTGGGTTTGAGGCAGGAAACCTCCCTGGGAGCGTGGAGGCAGATCTTTCTAAAGTGTGCCGAGCCAGCACGGCCAGGGGTGAACCTGAGTGGGGGTGGCTGAAAGGCTTAGAAAAGACAGACAAGAGAATGAAAGCCAGGTCTCAGTGGGACGCTGCTTCTCTGAGAGACAGCGACCATGCCCACAGCCATGCCTTTATTTTATAGCAGATGCTAAGAGGCAAAGTAAGGGTGTGACCAAGATGTTTACAACATTCTCCTGGGTTTCAATCCTACTCAACTACATGCACCTGAACTCTATCAAGCCTACATCACTCAGGCACGTGGGGACATGTGTTTGGACCATACGTTCAAGCTTACAACTACAGCTGTTGGCTATAATTGTCCTGGGAGGGCCCTGCCCTCCAAGCTGGGACTTGCATGTGGCAATGAGAGGACTGTGCCCTCTCATCAGTCCAAGGCTTGAACCTGTCCAAAACACTGTAGCAGCTCCCCACAATAAAGTTTTAATTCCGTTTCTTTGTTACTGATGTTGTGGCCCCACCCCATAACAAAGAAACAATTTCCGGAGGATGAGGCCCAGGAATCAGGATTTTAAAAAGATTCCCAGGTGATTCTCATGTGCAGCCAAGGTTGAGAACCACTGCTATAGATAATACTAAAAATATATCTAAACATGCAATTCTTTGTCCAAAAAAATGAGCATGTTCAAAAATTAAATGAAGAAAATTTGGATATACTCGATGGAGATTTTCACCCATATTTGATTGATGATTCCATTGATTCCACAGATGATAATGAAAAGAAAAATTTTCCCATTGAATTTCTTAATAGTATTACTCCTTCGGGAATGCCGTGTCATAAATTAAAATTGAAAGTGGGTGCAATCATCATGCTACTGAGAAATCTCAATAATAAATGGGATCTTTGTAATGGTACCAGATTTATTATCAAAAGATTACGACCTAACATTATCAAAGCTGAAGTATTAACAGGATCTGCAGAGGGAGAGGCTGTTCTGATTCCAAAAATTAATTTGTCCCCATCTGACACTGGCCTCCCATTTAAATTGATTCAACGACGGTTTCCCGTGATGCCAGCATTTGTGATGACTATTAACAAATCATAAGGACAAACTCTAGACAAAGTAGGCATATTCCTACCTGAACCCGTTTTTGCACATGGTCAGTTACATGTTGCTTTCTCTCGAGTTTGAAGAGCATGTGATGTTATAGTTAAAGTTCTAAGTACTTCCTCACAAGGGAAATTAGTCAAGCACTCTGAAAGTGTTTTCACTCTTAATGTGGTGTACAGGGAGATATTAGAATAAGTTTAATCACTTTATCAGTCATTGTTTGCATCACTGTTGTTTTTATATCATGTTTTTGTTGTTTTCATATCATGTTTTTGTCGTTTTTATATCTTGCCTCCGTTGTTATATCCTTTTCTTACTGTTTATTTATTAATAAATTTATGTATTATTTTCATATACATTTTATTAATTTCCTTTCATCACTCACACTTCTATTATAGAGAAAGGGCAAATAGCAATATTAAAATATCTCTGTTAATTAATTCCCTTTTTAAAAAAAAATATTTTATTGATTATTTACAGAGAGGAAGGGAGAGTTATAGAGAGTTAGAAACATCGATGAGAGAGAAACATTGATCAGCTGTCTCCTGCACACTCCCCACTGGGGATGTGCCTGCAACCAAGGTACATGCCCTTGACCAGAATTGAACCTGGGACCCTTGAGTCCACAGGCCAATGCTCTATCCACTGAACCAAGCAAGTTAGAGCAATTAATTCCCTTTTAATGTGCATGAATTTCGTGCACCAGGCTACTAGTAAATACATATAATTATAATTTCAGCTATTTATAAAAGCCACTGTAGAGAAGTATGCATCATGTGTTAGAACACAAAATTGTTCACATAACTTTCTAGGGCAATCATGGGGTAAACAGCTGAGTGGGAGTCATTTCAAGCAAAAGGAAGAGCATATGCATATGCATTGGGATATCAGTGGAGAAGAGAGTGAATCTCTGTGTGGATGGACCTTAGAGATTTTGGCAAATATTGAGGTAAGAAAGTAGGTTGGGAGATATGGGAAAAAACTTTTTAGGCCAATACTAATGAGATTTGATTCTATCTTATGGGATATATTTGTGGTAATAATATTGGAACAGGGGGCAGAGGCAAAGGGACTGAGTTACTTAAGCAAGTAGTGGCATAATTAGATATGTGTTTTAGAAAAATGAATGAATGCCCTGGCCAGTGTGGCTTGGCTAGATGGGTGTTTTTCCATGCACCAAAAGGCTGCAGTTTCAATTCCAGGGCAGGGCACATACCCAGGTTGGGGGCTCAATCCCTAGTCAGGGGCATACAGGAGGCAGCATATCAAAGTTTTCTTCTCACATCAATGTTTCCCTCTTCCTATCCCTTACTCTCTCTCTCTAAAAATCAATTTTAAACTCTTTAAAAAATGAATGAATGAATAAACAAACAAAAACAATTCCAGCCCTATATCCTTGCAGAATATTATATAGATTAGGGCACGATCATTTTTTTATTACTCTCCATTTTTGCCATACTGTAACCTGTATATTAGGTCAAAATCTTGGAACTGTGTGTCATTTGTGTCATTGACAGTTACCACAGATGTGGAAAAGTGTGTCATGTATTAGGGTTCAACAAAAACTGCCCAGATGTGGCTTTTTTGATGTAAAGAACAGATATTATATACAGCAACAAGTCTATTGAAAGCAAATGATGGCAATTTTAAGAAATTAAATTTCAAGGAAAGTGTGAGCCTCAGATGGCCTTCATTGTGAAGTTCTGTAGAGGGACCCAGCTGGAATCCCTTTACAAAAAGATCCAACATATTATTACCAACAGCTTCTCAGGCTTTGGCTTGGATGATTGCTGACTACTGATCTTTTTTTGAAAATGAAGCTAGACTGAATCTGGGAATTGTAGATTAGGCATCTGACTTTGATATCAATGAGAGTAGATAAGGAAAATCTCTAAAGAGCACATTATTGAGTATAAATTTCAAGATCTGCCACTACCTTTTCTACTAGAGAAAATTATGTCTAACACAAAAGAGCACTTGAAACAAAATAAAGCTACACCCAAAAGAAACAGTCAAGGAGTATTTTGTCTATAAAGCATTATAAAACTTTTGAAAATGCATTTTAAAAAGCTTTCAAAAATGTGGCAATTATATGTGTTTCTATGGTTCCCTTGTTATTTACATGGCAAATCACTGTGAGAGGCAAAGTACTGCACTTTATCTTAGAACAATTAAAATTTAGAAAATGATCCAAAATAGGAATATTAAATTCCTAAAGCAGTATTGCTTATAGGCTTCCAAACCCTCATATTACAGATAATGTTGTGAAGGCCCGAAGTGGAGAAATGATTTTCACACTGCCATATATTGCCAGGGACAATTCTCAATATCATATGCCATATACTAAATCTTGACTCTTTTTCAAGCACAGTGCCAAGATACTTTAAGGTATATTATCTCATTGTTAACTCCATTACACATAGGGAACGAAGACCCAAAGAGGCTTACATTGCTCAAGGTAATACAGTTGTGGTTTTGTGGGGTTTTTTGGAGATGTAGGCTTACGACACACACTTAGGTTTGTCTAATTCCAGGGCCTCTGCTTTTATCTATAATGACATATCTATTGTCTAGACCAGATTAGTATTATTCCCTCTGTTATACTCTTTCCCATGTTACCATTAACTGATTTTAGTTATTGAATTATGACAGAGTAACTAAATGAGTTTATATATTTAACCCCCAAAAAATCATATATAGAGTATGTAAAGGGAGTAACAAAAACCTACAGGCTGTACTGGAAAAAAAGTATGCACACGTGTTTTGAGTGTTTCAGGAGGGCTTGATAAGCTAGGAACTTCAAGACTCCTACAGAGTTTATCTGTTAATACTAGGTACCTTGCATAGAATCACTCCACTAATATACACATGGAAGTCAGAAACCTGCTGAGCGCTTATCCACTATCTCTTGGTAGCTGTCTTCCTGAGAGAACACAGTTTAAATTGTGTATGCCATTATAGGTATTGATTAAGGTACAGGTTTGCTTCCTCCTTTGCTTAACTTCATTCCATTTCAGGATTGGAGTGTCATTCCCCAGTTTGCTTGTTGGATTTGTTCTGTCATGAAAGATCAGAAAGATAGTTTCAAATATCAATAGTTTAAAATATTTTATTTCAGCAAGATTTCTGCTCCCGTCCCCCTTCTTAACAATCAAAATATGAGCTTTGCAAAATCTAACTATTTGGCTGTGTGTTGAAAGCATATGAACTTCAGTGGGCTCTTACACTCTTATTGACCAGAGTTTGGTAGATCAGGCTATAGAAGAATTAATGAAAGAAATGAGAGAGCTGCTAGGAAAACAACTGCACATTGTGCTCTTATGACTGGTGATATTGTGGGTGTGAAAAGATAGTTAGGGTTTATTGTAATTTAAGGCATACCTTTGCCAACTACTGGGATAATTAAATACATCTGAGACCCTTTTTCCAAGATTCAGAGCCTTCATCTTTAATATTCACACCCATACTAATGCTTGATAGATAGGGAAATGCATGTTTGTACCTATTCCCTGCTAAGACCTGTTTTACCTTAATTAATATTTATTTCCCCTTGACATATATACTATTGCAAGGAGATACTTATTAACTGGCAACTCTATTTTTGCCATTGCCGACTTAAAAACAACATATTTTCCTATAAAATGGGTTTGAAGATAAAGTTGTAAAGCATGATTTCCTGTCATTTCCTGTCACTCCTCTGCAATATACTAAAAAAGTAAAATCCTTTCCTCATTTTCATTTTAGTTAAGACAGTTGATATTCTTTAATTATTAGTATTCTGGCCAGATGATTTATTTTAGCTGTCATTTAAAAATGCATAAGGCTAAATTAAATATTGTGAGATGCTATTAAAAACTTAATCATGCCAAAACCGGTTTGGCTCAGTGGATAGAGCATCAGTCTGCGGACTGAAAGGTCCCAGGTTCAATTCCGGTCAAGGGCATGTACTTTGGTTGCAGGCACATCCCCAGTAGGAGATGTGCAGGAGGTAGCTGATCGATGTTTCTCTCTCATCGATGTTTCTAACTCTCTATCTCTCTCCCTTCTTCTCTGTAAAACAATCAATAAAATATATTTAAAAAAAACACAAAACTTAATCATGCCCTGGCCAGTGTGTCTAACTGGTTAGAGTGCTGTTGGTTCGATTCTGGGCAAGGGCATGTACCTGGGTTACAGGTTCGCTCCTTGCCTCTGGTTGGGGCTCATGTAGGAGGCGACCAGATGGAATGTCTCTCTCACACTGATGTTTCTCTTTCTCTTTCCCCTTCTCCCTCCCTCCTTTCACTCTATCTCTGAAAAAGCAATGGGAAAAATATCATCAGGTAAGGATTAACAAAACAAAACAAACAACAACAACAACAAAATTAATCAATATGCAAGCATATAGACCTAACCAATGGACACAGACAACAGGGGGATGAGGGCATGAGTGGGGAAGATGTGGGGGGGGTAATGTGGGGATAAGAACACATATGTAATAATTTAATCAATAAAGAAATTTTAAAAGCTTAATTATAATTGATATATTTTTATCAATATATTTTTAAATATTTTTATTGATTTCAGAAAGGAAAGGAGAGGGAGAGAGAGATAGAAACATCAGTGATGAGAGAGAATCATTCATTGGCTGACTCCTGCATACCCCCTACTGGGGACTGAGCCTGCAACCCCAGCACGTGCCCTTGACCAGAATCAAACCTGAGACCCTTCAGTCGACAGGCCAATGCTCCGTCCACTGAGCCAAGTAGAAAAGTGGTATCTACACCAATAGTTATGGTCTTCTTTTTAAAAAACTAACACTGATTTTGTTATTTTTGGCAGATACAATCTATATCTTGAAATACTTAACTAAACATATTACATTAATTCATTAATTATGTCTTGATCAGGAGGAAAAAAAGAAAAACAAATAGATCAAACACCTAGTTAATTGTCAATAAACACTTCTGATTAGCACAAAGTAGCTTGTTAAGCATCTTTCATGATAGAAGAGTAACAGTAGTTGTGCAGTGGAAAGAGCCCAGGTTTCAGGATCAGAGAGCCCTGGATTCATTTCTTTGTTCTTACACATACAAACACAAATGTGTGATCTTAGGCAGAGCGCTTCAGTTTTGAGCCTCAGTTCCTTTATCTGTAAGCTGACAATAGCAATTTATTTGTTTCAGGTGTCTTATGATAATTACATTTAGCTTGAGACCTGGCACAGAGCACTAAATGATTGAAAACCATTATCTTTATTATTGATCTAAGGAAGTATTTAGTTTCTCTGAATATCATTTTATTCTCTTTTAATATTTAATTAATAACATCCCCTTGCTGGGTAGTTAGGAAAATTAGTAATGCTTATGAAAATAATCTACTTTAGCCCAGCCAGTGTGGCTCAGTGGTTGAGTGTCAACCTATGAACCAGGAGCTCATGGTTCGATTCCTGGTCAGGGCACATGCCTGGGTTATAGGCTTGATCGCCAGTGGGGAGCATGCAGGAGGCAGCCAACCAATGATTCTCTCTCATCATTGATGTTTCTCTCTCTCCCTCTCTCTTCCTCTCTGAAATCAATAAAAATATATATTTAAAAAGGAAATAATCTACTTTACACTTGGCACATATTAGGTAAATATGTGCCATAAATAATAACACCTGTATTGTTTACTACCAGTATTTTAGTTGAAATTCATTTATTTAATATCTGCTCCATGTTGTGATTTAGGTGCTGATGGTAACATGGTGAAAAAGCCACACCAAATCTCCTCCTTAAGGAGATTAGAACCAAATCAGGAACATACATTGAACAACTGAGTGTAAATGGGATAAAGGTTGTTGCTGTGAAATCTAATTTATTTGGAAGAGGATCCAGGAAAGCTTTCCTGAGATGACATTTCCTGAGATGACATTTGTGTTGAGTCTCAGAAGATAAGTGGAATTAGCTAGGAAAATAAGTAGTATAAAAAGCTTTATGAATGCACAACAATGGAAACTTAAATAAGGCCGAGGTGGTCAGGGAGGGCTTTCTTGAATGAATCAAATGTAAACTTACAACTGAAGTATATGACTAAGAGTTGGCAGCATGAAGTGGGGACTTGATGGCATTTGGAAAAGAGGAAGAATATGAGGCCCATATTTTTGAAATGGCCTGTATAGGCCCTACTGACCTAGTCAGCCTCTCCTTCCATCACTCTTCCCTTACCCCCAGTGCTGGAGCCACAATGAACCATAGGATAGCAGTTACAATGCACGTTTGGGAGCCTGACTACCTGGGTTAAGATCCCGGTTCTGCCATTCACTAGCAGCACAATTTAGGCAAATCGTCTAACTTCTCTGTGCCCAGCTTATTGATCTATAAATGGAGAGGTAAAGTAATATTTATCTCATATGGTTGAATAAGTAATTTAATACATTGAAACATATGGAATAGTGCCTAGTACATAGTAAGTATTCAATAAATGTTAATGCTGTTATGATTAATTTATTTCCTCAAATAGGTCTTGCTGTCTTCATATGCTGTTCCTTCTTGGGATGTTCTTCCCTCCCCCTCTTAACCTACCTATTTGTTACCCACACTTGAAATCTTAGCAGCACATTGAAGCCTCAGGAGTGTCTGATATGACTTAGTGAGACTTTGAAGAGTGAGAAAAGAAGGGAGTTAAGACAGAGAATTGAGAAATCCCAACATTTGAAGATCTGGGTAAGGAAGAAAATCACTTAAAGAGCCTGAAATGAAGTATTGGAGAGGCTGGAAGAAAATCAAAAGAGAATAGTATCATGGAAAACACTAAGAGAAAGACTTGAAGGAGGATGTTACCCGTGTCCACTGCTGCTCAGACGCCAAGTTATATAAAATAAAAATTAGGGTCACCCTTTGGCTTTAGGCACTGGGAAGTTATTGCTGACCTTAATAAGAGCAGCTTCAGTGGCATAGTGGTGATGGAAGAGATACTACAGTAAATTAAATAATGATTGAAAGCTGAGAAGAGAAAAAAGAATAATGCTATACCAGGAGCATTGAAGATAATTGCACTTCTGATCTTAAAATTTCACTACTGCTATCAATGTATCTTAAGAAAATCATTAGAGATTCTTATAAAGATTTATATTCATGTATGATTAAAATATCACTTCTTTAACAATATAAAAGTAAAAACTATCTTTCTAACTATATGGCAATAAGAAAGTAATGCTAGATCTCTATAATAGAAATGAAGCCATAAATATCATAATTTCTGTAAATATTACAATGATATGGGTAAATGTTAATGGTATAATTTCAGTAAAAAAAAATCTGAATCCATTCACATAGAGCATTTTTTAAGTCTTCATAAATGAGTAGGTAGGTAAATAAGATAGATTAAAGGCTGGAATAAAATTAACAAAATTATTAACACAAAAATCTTAATGAAATAGTATAGTTTTAGGTAGTGCTGGGTTCCATAATTACCCTTTGATCTTAAGATAATTTTTCTGAATTGAGAAAGTCAGGCCCACGTTCAGATGTTTCACTCCCCACTATTCACTCCCAAATCCCAAGCAACAATCCTATCTCCCTTTCTTATAATGAAAGGCAAACATCAGCAAAATGTGATTTGCTTGCCTTTTTATTTATTCTGCAGTGGGTGGTATAAGGAACAAAACTACAGCCAGCCTTCACTAGGTGCTTTTAATCCCACACCTCCTGGTTCTTTGGGAGATTTAAAAAAATTTCATTTTTTTACACTCTTGTTTATTAAAGGTTAACAAACTACTGGTGTTTATGATCATTCAATCTTCCCTTTCCAGGTTTTCTTCTAGTTGGAAAAAAAAAATGATAAACATTGTGGGAATTTTTTCCTCTTCTGCCTCTGATAAAAATACCTGTGCAGTTGAATTTTGGCCAAAGTGAAAGGCATCACTGAGTAATTTATTTTTCCTTCAAGAGCTGTTCCAATATTTAAAAAAATATTAAATTTATTCGGGTTAACATTGGTTAATAAAATTATATAGGTTTCAAGTGCACAATTCAATAATACAACATCTGTATATTGTATTGTCTATGACTATGAGTTTTTGTATGTTTTTTTGGTTTTGCTTGTTCATTTGTTGCTTTCAGTTTTATATCCCACATTAGTGAAATCATATGGTTCTTAACTTTTTCCATCTGACTTATCTGGTTTAGCATCTTCTCAAGATTCATCCATGTTGTTTCAAATGGGAGTATTTCATCTTTTCTGATGGTTGAGTAGTATATCATTGTACATATTTACACCATTTTCTTTATCCAATCATGTTAAATCTTCTTTAATATTGGGTAGAATTCTTCTGTATAATCAACAGGGACTGGATATCTCTTTTTTTGACTAGTGTTAAATTAGAAATTTAATATCCTTCAAATTTATAGGACTATTTAAGTTATCTATTTCATTTTTTATGAATTGTGGTAGTGTAAAGATTTTGTAGAATTAATCCATTTCACATAAATTGTCAAATGTATGTTTAAATATTCTTTTATTATATCTTTGATATTTTTCATTGTGTAATGATGTCACTTGTTGTCTTCTTTTTGTTTGTAATTTGTGTCTGGTGAATACTATCACTGGGTATAGAATTCTGGGTTGGCAATTCTTTTTTCTCATCACTTGAATAATTTTATTTAATATCTTTGCAGCCTTCATGATTTCTGATGAAAATTCAAATTATTTTTCCTTTAAGCTTATGTTATTATTTTTCTCTGGTTGCTTTTAAAATTTATTCTTTGTATTACATTTTCAGAAGTATAATGTCTCCTGTTGTGGATTTATCTGTGTTTATACTGCTTAGAGTTTGCTCAGATTTTTTATTCTGTAGGCTTATTTATTTCTCTTGCCAAATTTGGGGACTTCTCCAGCTGTCATTTTCTTCTCTCCTTTTAGGTCTCTGATGACATAAATGCTATATCTTTTTTTTTTTTTTTTTTTTTTTTTGGTATTTTCTGAGGTTCTGTTGATTTTATCTTGTTTTCAAGTCTATTTTTCCTCTATTTATATTGAGTAATTTGTCTTATTTTATATTAATGTTAATTGATTTATTTTCCCTCTGCCCCCTCCACTTTGCTATTGAGCCCATCCATTGAATTTTTTATTTGGTTATTATATTTTTCAGTTTTAAAATTTCTGTTTGATTTTTCTTTATATCCTTAATTTTTTCACTGAGACTTTTAATATTTTCATTTGTTTCAAGTGTGCATGTAAATTTCTGTTGAAGCTTTTTTATGATAGCTTCTTTAAAATATTTGGCAGATAATTCTAGCATTTCTGTATCTTAGTGATGACATCCATTGATTTTATTTTTTTCATTCAAGTTGAGATTCTCCTAGTTCTTCATATGATGAGTTGTTTTTTATGGAATCATTGGTCTCTTGTGTATTATATTGTGATATTTTGAATCTTATTTAAACTTCCATTTTAGTTGGGCTTCTCTGACACAGCTCTGGCCGGCGGGGCAGCATTGCCTCCTTATTACCAGGTATGTATAAACAACTAGATTGCCTACTCCGCCTCCATGGCCACCTGAGGAGGAGAGATATTCTTTTGGGGTGAGAGTAGGACTTTCAATTTGCCACTAGGTCTCTACTGATATTTCCCTGGCTTAGGAAGTAGAGTGCCTCATCACTGCTCCTCATGTGACCCCCACTAACAACACTGAAGGGGGTGGTAGTCTCATTCACCCTGGATTTTGGTAAAATTCCTGACACTCCAGAAGTCATCTTCTAAAAGCACCCTTGCAAGGAGTTGTTGGGCATCTTGTTATTGCCAAGTGGAAATATAAGGCCATGCTTTCAATATATTTTCAACTGATACTTCTAGGGCTGAAGCTCATCAAACACTTATCAAAGGTGAAAATTCTGACTCCTTGAACTTTTCTGACACCATACTTGCCCACATGTTAGGGCAACTTGTTATAGGTTGGAAGCCTAGCATCCCAACTTGGTGAAATGGGTGGTATAGAGACGTTTTTTATGGGGTGGTGGTTTGCTGCAGCAAAGTATTTATTTTATAAAAGTTGTCTCTCTTCCTAAGCTACATCATTTCTGGTCCTTTGATTATAGAGAGCAGGGTTTTGTTTGGGCTCTTTTTGATTATAGAGAGCAGGGTTTTGTCTGTGCCTGTTGGCATTTCCAAGTTGCTAGCTTCTTTGGTTGGACATCTAGGATATATAATGAATGTAAAAAAAAAAAAGAAAGAAACCTGGGAAACTTGTTCCTTAGCTCTTGAGTCCCTAGCCAGTCTGACTTTTTCTCTTTACCTTTCAAAGTATTCTTATGTTTATTTAATATATAATACCCAACATTTTTAGTTAAAGTTGATAGGAGAAAAAGGCAAAATTATATCTACTCTGTCTTCCAGAGAAGAGAGTGATTTTCATATACATTTAAAATTTTATTTTGACAACTACTTAAAGTTAACAATGAAAATCATTTAGATGAGAAAACTGAGATGCAGAGCATTTAAGTCAGTTAGTTTCAATTGTTGAATCACTGTCATTTACATAGACATTTTCGCCAAGACACTTATCACTCTTATGTTTTATGGTTTTAATTTCTACAATGTATTTACTTTGCATCAGTTTCTTCAGATTAAGAGTCTGTATCAGATTTCTGATAGTTCTCAGACCTTGCTTAGTGGCTTATGTATATGTGAAGTATTTAATAACTACTTGCTGAATAAAACAGAACAGTGAATGCCTTCTCTTACCCTTATTATTATTTTTTGGAAATTTTATTAATTATTTTATCTGGAATATTGGTAAGCCTTTCCTTTATCCTTTAGTTTTATAGCTTGTACATAGCCTAATGCTAATATATGATTTAGGAGTCTATACCAGGGCACCCATAGGCCCCACCTGGGAAAAATACCTATTTTAAAACTGGGTACCTATGAAATTCAGAGTCCCTTTGAAATTTGTAGATCAGAAAATCAGTATAGGCCTGAAATGGTACTTTTGGAAGGAGATATTTGTGAGCCTTTTCTTGGTTCACAGCAACTTGATTCAACTTCACCCATCACCTTGAAGTCAGCCCGCCAAAAATCACAGGCACTAATAGCATTTTCTTCCTTTCATTGATTTTTCAAACTGAATGCACAGCCTTCCTCTCACTGGCACATGCTATTGTGCCCTGCTGCAGTTCCTTCTAGCCCTCTCTATTACCCTGTGTGATGCTGCTCAAATCCCTAATTACCCTTCTGAGTACTGCAATGGCATCTAATAAAAAGATTTTGCAGACTCAGACTGCCTTGACTCTTCTGCAGCTACATGTTCTTCTACTGTTGTTATGTCGGTTTCAACATATGTTTACTGCTACACCTGTTGTTTCTAGTGCCAGTATTTTTCATTTTTCTCCATTATGCTTTACAGTGTTTTAGTTGAACTTACTAGTATATCAGAATGGGAATTGAATCAATGTGACATTAACATGCCTTAAGCACAAAAACATTTTGATCTTACACTTACACGTGCACCTCAATTCAGATTGAACATGTATGCTCTATTTTCTTAAACCATGAAAAAACAGGTCCATTATTGTTTTGTGAATTAAAAGGAACAAACTCTATAGAATCATACAATTATGTTGACAGTGGTGGAGAACAATAATATGTGGTTTTGACCTATCATGACAGTTGTTCCTGGCAGTGGCCTAAACTTGATATCCTGAATATACAACCACATTTGATTTTTCCCAGTCCATTTAATCATCTCTTCCTGATTTCCCTGTGTTCATTAAGGCCACTACCAGCTTCCTAATCACACAGATTTTAAAATTAAGACACATCCTTGTTTCCTCTTTTTCTCAATCATCTTTTTTCTACTCTTCCATCAAAATTCATCCTTCCTTCCTTCCAAATTTCCAATATGTCAGCCATGTTCTTTGCTTTTCTACTACTAGCCCCCAGTTCAGACCTTTTTTTACTTTTTGTCTGGATTCCCCCTTTCTTAGTAGAATGCCTGTCTCTAACACTTCTCCCTGTCTGAACCTGTAGCAGAATTGATATAGATCTAGTCCAATCCTAAAAGCCTTAGAACCAGGGAAGCCAAAGACTGAGAACCAGTTCGAGTCCAAGTTTGAAAGTCTAAGAAACAGGAGCAGTGATGTCTGAGGGCAGTTTTAATAGAAAGAGCAAATTTCTCTCTCTTCTTTTTTTGTTCTGTTTGGGTCCTTTAAGGATGGGATGATGCCTCTCCATATTGATGAGGGAAATATTCTTTACTCATTCTCCTGATTCAAATGCCAATCTATTTCTGACACACCCATAAATAATGTTTAACTAGCTCTCTGGGCATACCTTAGCCTAGTTGAGTTGACACACGATATTAAGCATCACCATTGCTTTTACTGGAACAGGTTCCTAATATTGAAGCTTTTTGTTCTTGAAGATTTAGCACTAAAGTGCAACTTCCTCCAAATGTTCTTCACCTCATCATCCTTGGCATAATGATGTTTTTGCATGCTACCTTCTTATGGCTCTTTATCAACATCATTAATACATGTGCTCCTTCATTTTGTGGTTGATGTTCTTTTTCTTCCTAATGACATGTTAATTGAGGGTAGAAACATAAATATGCTAGGTGATAATGAATAATTGTAAATGTATTTTTTAAAATTGACTGAATGGGCCTTATTTTATCCTATATAATAAAGAGGTAATATGAAAATTGACCATCACACCCTCACACAAGATGGCCTCCCCCATGTGGTCAAATATGGCCACCCCCATGTGGTCACAAGATGGCCACCACAAGATGGCCTGGAAGGGAGGGCAGTTGGGGGCGACTGGGACGGCATGGGAGGGCAGTTGGAGGTAATCAGGCCAGCAGGGGGCAGTTAGGTGCTGATCAGGCTGGCAGGGGAGTGGTTAGGGGGTGATCAGGCTGGCAGGCAGAAGTGGTTAGGGGCAATCAGGCAGGCAGGCAGGTGAGCAGTGGGTAGCCAGCAATCCCAGATTGTGAGAGGGATGTCTGAATGCTGGTTTAGGCTCAATCCCACAGAGGTCGCGCTTAAATTGGCAGTCAGACATCCCCTGTGGGGTCCCAAGTTGGAGAGGGTACAGGCTGGGCTGAGGGACACCCTCCCTGTGCACAAATTTAATGCATCAGGCCTCTAGTTTACTAATATTTAGGGAAATTCTGAGTTTATATTTCTACCCAAGATTAAAGGGACTCATAGAATATTAGAGCTGTCATTAAAGCTCACATATTAAAGATTTCCCATACATTACAGGTGAGAAAACTGATGCCCAGAGAGCTTAAGTGACCTATACTAGGTCACTCAATAAGTTAGTAAGTTACCTCACTTTATCCCAAAGAGTAGTATGAATTACAAGTGAACTGCAATCCAGTAAGGTTTACTTTCAATTAAAGCAATGGTGATACAAAAATAATGTTCTTACTTATTACTCTAAACATTCATCTACACTAATAAAAGACAAACATGCAAATTGACCATACCTTCGCTATGCCTTAAGCCACGCCTACCAGCCAATTGGAGTGACTATATGCAAATTAACCCAACCAAGATGGCGGCCATCAGCCACAGAGGTGGAGCAAGCAGGAGGTTTGGTTGCCCCAATGATGGAGGAAGCCAAGCTTCCTGCTTGCCATGTCAAGCTCTGAGCTCCACTCAAAGAAACAAAATTTCAATTATAGAAGGTAAATAAACCCCAGATACCTGCTTTCAGCCAGCGGTGGCCATGGAGCTGGAGCGAGCAGGAGGCTTCCCTCCTGCCCAGCCTGGCTGGCTCTGAGCTCCTCTCAAGGCTACAAAGTTTCAATTATAGAAGGTAAATAAATCCCAGAACAAAAAAAGAAAAAAAGGAGAGGCTGGGAGCTTCCATCGCCGGGGGGCTTGGCCAGCTTGAAAACGGCCCTCAGCCCCTCACCCAGACTGGCCAGGCACCCCAGTGGGGACCCCCACCCTAAAGGGGTTGTGGCCAACCTGAAAACAGCCATCAGCCCCTCACCCAGGCTGGCCAAACCTCCATGGGGTGAGGGTCCACAATGGGAGGGCTTGACTATCCAGCAAACAGCCCTCAGCCCCTCACCCAAGCTAGCCAGGCACCCCAGTGGGGACCCCCACCCTGAAGGGGGTGTGACCAGCCTGCAAACACCCATAAGCCCCTCACCCAGGCTGGCCAGGCACCCCAGCGGGACCTCCACCTTGATCTGAGACACCCTTCAGGGCAAACCAGCCAGCCCCCACCCATGCACCAGGCCTCCATCTTATATAATAAAAGGCTAATATGCAAACTGACCTTAACAGCAGAACGACTGATAATGACTGGTCACTATGACAGACACTGACTACCAGGAGCTGCCCCCTGGTGGTCAGTGCACTCCCACAGGGGAAGCTCTGCTCAGCCACAAGCCAGGCTGATGGCTGCCAGTACAGGGGTGGGGGTGGGAGCCTCTCCTACTTCCTTACCAGTGTTAAGGGTGTCTGACTACAGCTTAGGCCTGCTCCCCGCTGGCAAGTGGACATCCCCCAAGGGGCTGCTGAGCTGCCAGAAGGATGTCTGACTGCCAGCTTGGGCCTGATCCCCCAGGGAGTGGGCCTAAGCCAGCAGGTGGACATCCTCTGAGGTGTCCCAGACTGCAAGAGGGCATAGGCCGGGCTGAGGGACACCCCCAAGTGTACAAATTTTTGTGCACCGGGCCTCTAGTTTTATAATAGTCCTCATTCAGAATCAATTTATATTAACAGGTTTCATATCTGTAATTGATAATATATTCCATTTGAATTTGTCTTTAGATGAGGAAAGTTTATATTGTATTATGAAGAGAAATATTCTGCAGATATTTGAGATATATATAGCAAATTAGGCTGGGACACCGTAATGGGTCACGACCAGACAGGAGGAGGTTGTGCACGCAGGTGAGGCCCAGAGCGGAGATGGAGACAGGGACAGGGGGGCCTGCCCAAGCCAGTGTGGCAGCTCTGGCAGCCCAGAGCAGACACAGGCAGGGAGGGCCTGGGGTGGAAGTCAGGCATGGGTCTTGGCTGCCTACAGCGCTGGTCTGGCCTGACTCCCGTGGTGGCCCAGAGCTGCGCAAGTCAGGCATGGGTCCCGGCTGCCCTCGGGGTGCCTCCTCACATGGCGGGAGGTGGGGTGCCTCCTCGTTCAATTTCAATTGTGAGCTGGGCCTCTAGTATTTAATATGTTGGGGAAAGATATTTTCACTTGATGAGATTTCATACACTATTATGCAAATTTATTTATAGCATCCGTGGGGAAATATAATTCAGAAACAATATGTTGTATTGTGAAAAAAATAAACAAATCTACCACTTACCGAAGGACATGAATCATATGAAATATTTATAAATCACATTTTGTAACATTTAATAATATCAAACCAAGTCCAGTGGTTTTAAATTAGATTTCAGTCCGGGGCTCTGCTTTTCAAGCAATGCTTGATATAGCCAGCCTTCACTATCAAGTGTACTTTTAAATAACTGTGCTCCTCATAAAATGTCTTCTTCAGGGAGAAACCTTGTTTCTTGTTGTCTATAATAAACAAGATGAACTGCCATGCTATTTTCTTCCTCTTACCTATATCATCAGATTGTTTTGATTTATATTTCTCTCATAAAATATTATCAAGCAAAATAAACACAAAACCTTTGTTCTTGTACAAGCAAGAGGAAGTCTAGCTTTTAGGCTGTGGTTGGTTGAATAGTTTGACTTCTTTTTCCTTCTGTTTTTCTTTCTTTTTTTCCCCCTTTGAATATTAGGAATTTTTTTTGAAATATGCATTCAATCTGCCCCTTTTTAGGTGTTCTCTTGCCTTGACATTCTAAAACAGGTTATGCTGTGTGCTGAGTTATTACACAATTTCCAAAGAGAATTCACTCCTATGGAAGGCCTTCAATAGCCTGGCTCTTTCTTTTCAATAAAAATAAAAACAAAAATTATAGCAGAACCGGTTTGGCTCAGTGGATAGAGCGTCGGCCTGCGGACTCAAGGGTCCCGGGTTCGATTCCGGTCAAGGGCATGTACCTTGGTTTCGGGCACATCCTCACTGGGGGGTGTGCAGGAGGCAGCTGATCGATGTTTCTCTCTCATTGATGTTTCTAACTCTCTATCCCTCTCCCTTCTTCTCTGTGAAAAATCAATAAAATATATTTAAAAAAAAAAAAAAAAATAAAAAAAAAAAAAAACCAAAAAAAACAAAAATTATAGGATGATCTCCCAGGACAAAATCATTATACACATTCTGAGCTATCTTTTGGATTTGAAGTCCAAACATATTCCTGAACTCCTCTGTATTTAATTTTATTTAAGTACTTGCAATTTAAAATTTTTTTTTTTAAATATATTTTATTGATTTTTTACAGAGAGGAAGGGAGAGAGATAGAGAGTTAGAAACATCGATGGGAGAGAAACATCGATCAGCCGCCTCCCGCACATCTCCCGCTGGGGATGTGCCCGCAACCCAGGTACATGCCCTTGACCGGAATTGATCCTGGGACCCCTCAGTCCGCAGGCCGACGCTCTATCCACTGAGCCAAACCGGTTCAGGCAGTACTTGCAATTTTAGATAAATACATTGGCAAAGAGGATGGGCCAACAAAGAAACAGTTTCTTCCCTTAGTAGTTAGTAACAAATTATTAGCTCTTATAGAAAATTGCCTCCTTTACCTGCTTTAAGATATGCACCCTTTGTTTATAACACATTTTGTCTTTAATGCTGTGCAGCACCATATATGTTATTCGTTTGCTTTACTTCACATTGATTCCAAAACACAGCAACCAAGGTTACATTAAAGGGAATGTCCTTACATTAGAATATTCTCTATTTACTCATAGGCTCAAATTAACATATATGCCTTAGATAAGCCACGCCTGTATTACTGAGTACAATTGCTTTTTATTTTATGTTATTTACTTTCTTTATTTCTATTTTAGCAGAGTCAATACATATTATGTTTCATTGAAATAAAGCTATATAGAGCCAAATAAATGTACCTATATCAGATATATATATATATATATATATATATATATATATATATATCCTATCTAATAAAGAGGGAATATGCAAATTGTCACAAAGATGGTGGTGTCCATAGCCACATGATGGCAGTGCCCAGTCCCCTCAGCACAGCCCAGGGAGTGGCAGGCAGGCGGTGCAACTGGACCCACCCCCAGGATTCCTTCAGTCCTTTCAGTCCCGCAGGTGGTGAGCCAGCAAGTGGGCCCCGCAGACAGCAGGGTCTGCTTGCCAGTCGCTGCAGCATTGAGCAGGCAGGCCCTGCAGAGAGCAGAGAACCATGGGGAGTGAGCCTAAGACGTCAGTAGGACATCCCCTGAGGGCTCCCAGATTAGAAAGGGTGCAGGTTGGGCTGAGGGACCCCCCCCCCTTGTGCACAAATTTTTGCACCAGGCCTCTAATATAGATAGATAGATAGATAGATAGATAGATAGATAGATAGATAGATAGATAGATACAGTGAATCATAGCCAGAAGAGAGCAACTAAATACGGAGCCTACTGGAAATCATATCTCAAGACAGGTAGTTAAAGTGACTGAGGACCACATGTCATGATCAGTAGCTTTAAAATCTCAAGAGCTTGCATGGTTAAGAAAACCCAAAAGGAAAGATGGCGGCATGGGTAAACACCTGTACTTACTGCCTCCCACAACCACATCAAAATTACAACTAAAATACAGAACAACCATAATTCAGAACCACCTGAAATCTGGCTGAATGGAAGTCCTACAACTAGAGAAGTAAAGAAGAAAGCACATTGAGAATGGTAGGAGGGTTGGAGGCACAGAACGGGCTGGCCCAACACACATGTGGTGTTTTTTTAATCTAGAGGGATATCTCGGCTGTAGAGGCCTTCCGTGAGGAGCAAGGGATCCAAGCCCCACACCAGACACAGGTTTCCAGAGCTGGAAAGAGGAGCCCTTGAACTTTGAACTGCAAAAACCAGCGAAGATTGTGCCTGAGTGACGCAGAGGCTGCTGGAGTCCCAGGTGTTCATCATGAAGGGCCCATGCATGAAATTACCTGGTCCTGCTCCCTCTGAGCTCCAGTGCTGGGGCAGCGGCTTCGGGAAATCCAGTGAAAATATGGGGAGTAACTGGATTGTCTGGCACTGGGGCAAGAACTCAGGGGCAGCTTTCTTCCAAACAGGGGTGCTTGCAGGGGTCATTGTTCTTATGCTGAGAACTCCCCTATCTCAGAGTAGACTGGCAGCCATCTCTGAGTTTCCATCACACTGTATTTAATCAAGTTACTTTAATAAACAATCAGTTTTGTATTCTCTTACCCATTTTAAAGATTAGAAAAAAATACAATTTGGTAAGGTTAGTGGCATCCCCAATTCACACAGAGATGTTCAGTTGCCTATGGATTACACCAGGGGTCCTCAAACTTTTTAAACAGGGGGCCAGTTCACTGTCCCTCAGACCGTTGGAGGGCCGGACTATAGTTTAAAAAAAAAAAAACTATGAACAAATTCCTATGCACAATGCACATATCTTATTTTGAAGTAAAAAAAACAAAACTTCAAAAAAAAGGGCTCTCGTAACTTCAAAAAGAAAGGCCCTACTAACTGCAAAAAAAAGAAAAAAAAATAGACCTCCTAACTTCAAAAAAAAATAAATCCTAACTTGTTCTTACCTTGGTCCTCAGGCAGCAGCAGGCTCTGCACAGGCAAGCTCGTGACTCGTCTAATCACACCGGAGACTGAGAGGAGGAGTCAAGGGACAGAGAGAAGGAGGGGAGTTGGAGAGTGGGGTGCACATTCCACACATGCGCACTGCAGGCCTGGGATGAGTCAGCTGCTAAGCAACAGGCAGTGGCGGCAAAAACACCCAGCAGGCGGGATAAATGTTTTTGGCAGGCCGCATGTGGCCCGTGGGCTGTAGTTTGAGGACCCCTGGATTACACACTTGGCTGTAGGTATTCTTGGAGCCAAATAGAGGAGTAATGTTAGGAGACAAATTCTTTCTTATGCAGGCTTTAACTTAATTTTACTGTTTTCAGTTCTGTGCCTCTTTCTTTCTGCACTTTATCAGAGCTTGATGAATACTAGATTATTAAACCAGGAGGTGCATTGCTGCCAGAACACAGAGAAATTTGCTCTGGGGCCTTTAATTTATTTAGAGAAAATCCTCACTTTTTCTTTTCTTTTTCTTTTTCTCTTTCTCCCCCCCCCCCCCCCAGTGGTAAGTGCTTGGAAGCTGTGAATATAATAGTTTAAGGAAAATGTAAGAGAATGTTTCATTGATCAAGAGGCATGTTTACTATTAATTCCAACCCTTGATATTTGAGCTATCACCTTCTCTGTGGTTCTGTGGAATGTGATCTTCATGAAAATGAGTTTCTATGTTTTATCTTCTCTTTCTCTGTTTCACCAGACCTTATCCAAAAAGCTTTCCAACTGTAATGAATGTGTTAGTATCTTTTGCTTACTAATATGTTTAAATTTCTATCATCATTTTAATGTGGTCATTATTAGGAAATGCAATAAAGATGTTTTGTTATTCTGCCATCTTTAACCATCCACGGATTGGTGACATTGAATTCAAAGGGTTTTAAACCACTGTGCTCAACCTTTGCTCAAGCTATTCATCCTTCCTCTTATGCCTTCCCTGGTTTATTCAAGCAATATTTATTTTCTTTAAAATCCATATTTAATTCAATGCTCTTTGAAAGTATGTCAATTATCACTGTGAAGACCTAATATCTCTATTCTTCTGAATCCCACAGCATGTTTTCTTAATCTCAATTACAACATTCACAATCATTGGCTTTATTACTGAAATCATTTATATATCTCTGATTCCCCAATTAGACTCCAAGCTCCAGGATACAGGGATCCATGCCTTTTTAATCTTTATATTCCCAATGGTATTTTGCCTAGAGGAGATAAGTGTTTATTCAATTGAATTAAATTACTTTATTCTGAATTGTTATTCTTTATTTCACTTATTTATGCCTAATAAGTCCTTTAATTTGTTTGTTTTATAATTATAAACACTAATGTAATCTTTCTTAAGGGATGTTGGTTTTTCAAATCTAATATTCTGTGCCTAAACTCATATGTCTGTTAAATTACCTGAATAAGTAAAATAAAAACACATTATGGCAGAAAGGAAAATAAGGGAAACAGTACATAATTCAGCAAAGACATTGGAATCAGACAGACCTAATCTGACTCCACCTCTTACTTGCTGTGTCACCTAGGGCAAATCGTTAAAACTTCTCTGAACTTCAGTTTCTTCATCAGTAAAATGAGGATAATAAGGCCTACTGTGTATGTTTTTCAAGATTAAATGATTTTGTTAATTATACTAATTTTTTAAGTACTAAACAAATTCAATCATAGTATATTTCCTGTTCTCAACTCCAGGTATAGGGCCTACCTCATAGTAGGTGCATACTATATATTTGCCACATAGCAGCTAAATATATATAATAGGCACTTACTACATATTTGAAGAACAAAGACATGTGGAAGAAGGAGAAAAGGAAACGGGGGCAGGGAGAGGGGAAGAACTAAATTATATGACACATGTTTCCAGATCGGCAACAAATGGAAATTCTTCTATCTATATGAAGGCACATTCTAAAATATTATCATGTTTAGAAGTAATTCTCTTCTTGTCATAGTAAAAATGCATGTCTTTCCTAGTATATTTGTTCATATTCATTAAAGAATAGGAACAATTTTTACAATATACATCAAGTACACAAAGTAGAATGAGTATTCATTGTGTTCCTTAAGACATATAGATTAATGTGGAAGATAAAAATGAAGGTGTATTTTTTCTACTTTCATAACAACACTGGGAAAAATATGCAAGATAATTTGAATCCCACCCTGTGTTCTATTTCAGTGCTGTGCTATAACTACTTTACTTAACTACACTTTTAAAGACCTACTAAGTCATGGCATCATAGTCAGATGAAGGGAAATCCAATTTAGAAAGGCTAACGTGGTGGGTAAGCAGCAGACTCTGGAGAAATGCATGGTGTGACTGTAATTCCTCTATTTCTGGTTCAATGATATCCAAATAAACAGGACTTGAGAGAAGAGAAAACTAAACAAAACACTACTAGTAGGAACTTAAAGACATTTTGGAGTTGTGCATCCAAAACAGCTTGGGGAGTCAGATTCTGCTGCTAACTATATGAGTGTGTTTGGAGAGGCTGATTCAAAATGTAAATTCCTCAGTTTCTTCCTCTAATAAAATGGCTGATATTCCTTACTTTTTGGGATTTTTATGGGAGCGATTGTCTGGTGTATACATTTTCCCTCTTTCATAGTTGAAAAGAACCTTAGGAAAGAAATTAATGGCTGCATTTGAGTCTATAAGCAAGTAAGATCTTGTAAGTTAGATTCTAGAGGAAGAAAGTTATGCTTCTGGAAGTTTTTATGAATATAAGAAGATTCAAGTGTGTTAGAAAGAACCCTCCTACTCATGTTTTTAGAAAATCAGTTTTAAAATAAGCTATAATTAGTTCAGTCATTCAGTAATATTTGGGGATATAAAGCTCAAGTCTAAATTTAAACTTGAACCAGTTTTCTGTATTTGAACATGAAGTGCTAAATCATGATTCATTAACAAGAAGTAGAGAGAAATGTATAATACTTGCCATATGAATTCTTTCCTTTAAGATATGCCTGAAGTGTGTAGCATCTTTTGGGATATGATGATTCTTAATGCATTATGCATAACTGTTAAGAAAAAAAGAATTATCAATCTAAAAAATGAATTAGTTATTACTAAAAAAGCATGCAGTTGGTCATGCCTATGACTGAAATCTGGGTCTGTAGCCCACAAGTTCCTGAGCAGACCTGGTGGAAGCATACTGAAAATGCAAGCAAATCACTTTAATTTCTGAGTTTGCAATCAGAACCACAAAGCTAAGACCAGTAAGAAGCCTCACAAACATCATCAACAATGTGGGAAAAGTAAACTGACTACATGTGTGAAAGAACATCAGATTATTTATAGCATTTGATCAGATAATTCAATGTCAAAAAGGCTATCCTAAAGAAATAATCAGGAACATAAAGAATAATGAATCTATCAAAAATCTTTACCACTACATTATTAATAATAAATTTGGAAGTTAGTTATTCAACAGAAGAATTGTTAAAGAACCTGTGATATCCATATTATGGTTTTTTACATAGTCATCACAATGTTACTTAGAATTTCCAATGACCTGGAAAATACTCGTTATATAATTTTAGGCTAAACACAGCAGGCTATGAAATTTTAATAAAATATAAATGTTGTGCGTTTGTAGGTATATGCATGCATGTTCATAACTCTGTGTATACATTATAAGAAGACTAGAAATAAATGCTCCAAAATATTATTGAGCTTAACAACTAAATTTTATTTGTTAGTATAAGTATATTTATATTTTGAATTTCATAATAAACATGTATTACTATTGTATTCAGAAAAACACAAAATTGTTATGACAATATTTTTATGAAGCTCTCCTACAGTAACCTAATTTAAATGTATATGTGAGATATAAACTTGGAATAAATTAAAACTGAAATATTGTTATTCTATGCCCACAGTGAGGTGACTTACCTTATAGTTATCTACTACTTGGAAACTGCCTCACAAATAATAATTTTCCTCTTGATGAATCCTCTCCAGTCTGGTGCAGTTCAGTAATTCTTGTCATGTGTCCTATTTGCCAGCTGCTCCTCTCCCTCATGCAACCTAGGTTACTAACATTCATGCTTCTATGGTACAGCATAAACAGGAAAGAATACTATATGCCTGTGTTACAATTTTAACACAAAACTAACACAAACAGACAACAATGACGACAACAAAAAAATGACAAAATAAGATATGCATCATACTTGACAAAGCAGTGTTTTCTTATTTTAAACACATGATGTCTGAAATGAGTATTATTGTGACTGAGATCACTCTTTTTAATGAAAAATGTTAACAGCTTTTAAAAGGTTGTTACAGTTTGGGAAGAATTGGGATAAGTCCAGTATGAATTTGGGGAAATTGTTTCTGTTTGTGATGCAGAATAGCTATACATTCTTAGAATGTCACTTCTCTTGGAGCTGGTTTCCCTATTTCTCTAACTGGAAAAATAGGGGTTAGTGAACATGAATACATTAGCTCTCCTCGAAAACTGTGATTCCTCTGGATACTAAAATTTTTTCAAAGCTCAGAAATTTAAGAACACAGAATATAATGTTTTCAGTGTCATAAAAGTTTGAAAAACTAAAATTGTCATTACTCTTAAAAATAGGCTTATTGCTGTATAAATCAAGTGTCAAAATGTGTTGTGAACAAGGCGCTTGACTCAGTGGCGCTTCATCTGCCACTGCCACTTATACAAGGTCACAGAGGTTACTCATCTAAAATGAACCCCTGTCTAGATTTAATCCTTGGACTATTTGTATACAGAGATACTAAATCATTTTCCACTTTCTAGAATTACAATTTATTTATTATTGCATGAAAATACCAGTCAAGACTAGTGAAACATTTCTAAAATGCAACTAAAAGTAGCTATTATTAAATTGATTAGAGTAAAAATTCCTCTCATAATTTTATATAAAAATGGAAATGATGTACTATGAATACTTTCCCTACATTAAATATTTAAGCATTAATTTATCTACTCATTTCACAAAATTATCAAGTATCTACCATGCTAATTTCTGAGGGAATAAAATGATGATAAAAAATGAAATAAAAACAAGCAATGTGCTGCCCTTGTGAAGGTTATATTTTAATTTGTAATGTGTGTGTCAGTGTTTGTCACTGTCTATTCATATGTCTATGGTTACACACTTGTATCCTATCTAATAAAAGGGTAATATAAAAATTAACCATCACTCTGTCACAAAGATGGTGGCACCCATAGCCACAAGATGGCGGTGTCCAGTCACCTCAGCCCCGCCACTGGAGTCCCCAGTCCTGTCAGCCCCGACAAGGCAGGGCGGAGGGTGAGTGGCACACACTGGAGTTCCCAGTCCTGTCAGCCCCACCTCTGGAGTCCCTGGTCCTGTCAGCCATGCTGGGAGGGGCAGCAGGCGAGCGTCGTGTGCTGGAGTACCCCATCCTGTCAGCCCTGCCAGAGGGGGCAGGGGGTAGCTGGAGTCTCCAGTCCTTTCGGCTTCTGCGGCCTCTGGACCAAAAGCAGAAGCCAAGAACACAGGGAGCACCAAGAATGCTGGGAATAGTGGTTTTGGTGGTGGGCACATTGCAAGATCTCCCAGACACTTGAGTGAAGTGAACCTGGAGCAAGTTACTGATGCTGGTAGGGGATGGAGGAAAAGCAAAGGTGAGAGACATAAGTAAAGTCAGAGTGTCGAGGAAAAATTAAAAGGAAGATATATTGCAACTTCTATGAAATCTCCACCAATGGAGCAAAGGGAAAAAAAAAAAAAAAGACCTCTATTATTCTGTGAGCACCAAACCAGACTGGGCTGGGGTCTCACACAATTTGCTCATATGATTGCAAAGACAGACAGAAACTTCACTCTTTCATGTACCCAGGCAGATACAATGCATGTTTTGACAGAAGAGGACTTAACAGCACCATTTGCTATACACCCTTTGGTAAGTCACCTTTTAGGTGGCCATCTGTGTTAGTTAATTGCCATAATCAAGAGTAAAAATTAAAACTTTTCTCTCTCTATGACAAGCAGGTCCTTACAACTTGGAGCAAGGCAACTATCTACACTAATAAAAGACAAAAATGCTAACTGACCATACCTTCCCTATGCCCTGAGCCACACCCATCAGCCAATCAGAGCGACTATATGCAAATTAACCCAACAAAGATGGCGGCCGTCAGCCACAGAGCTGGAGCAAGCAGGAGGCTTGGTTGCCTGGGCAATGGAGGAAGCCAAGCTTCCCGCCTGCCCAAAGGCAGATGTGGCCTCTGCTCATGGCAACAAAGTTACAATTATAGAAGACAAATAAATCCCAGTTACCTGCTTCCAGCCAGCCTCCACTGGGAGCTTGGGTGGCTGGGGTTTGTGGCCAGCCTGCAAACAGCCATCAGCCCCACACTCAGACTGGCCAGGCACCCCAGCAGGATCCCCCACCCTGAAGGGGCTGTGGCCAACCTGAAAATGGCCTTCAGCCCCTCACTCAGGCTGGCCAGGCACCCTAGGGGCAACCCTCACCCTAAAGGGTCTGTGGCCAGCCTGCAAACAGCCATGAGCCCCTCACCCAGGCTGGCCAGGCACTCCGATATAATAAAAGGGTAATATGCAAATTGACCCTAACAGCAGAACAACTTGGAATGACTGGTCACTATGACACACACTGACCACCAGGCAGATGCTCAATGCAGGAGCTGCCCCATGGTGGTCAGTGAGCTCCCAGAGGGCGAGCTCTGCTCAGCCACTAGCCAGGCTGATGGCTGCCAGTACAGCAGTGGTGGTGGGAGCCTCTCCCGCCTCCTCAGCAGCACTAAGGATGTCCGACTGCAGCTTAGGCCTGCTCCCACTGGCAAGTAGACATCCCTTAAAGGCTCCTGGGCTGCCAGAGGGATGTCTGACTGCCAGCTTAGTCCCAATCCCCCAGGGAGTGGGCCTAAGCCAGCAGGTGGTCATCCCCCGATGGGTCCCAGACTGCGAGAAGGCACAGGCCAGGATGAGGGATGCCCTCCCCCCCCCCCCCGAGTGCACAGATTTTTGTGCACCAGGTCTCTAGTCTATAATAATAAAAGTGTGATATGAGGGACAATCAGGCAGGCAGGCAGAGGGGTTAGGGGCAATCAGGCAGGCAGGTGAGCAGTTGGAGCTATCAGGCAGGCAGAGTGGTTAGGGGTGATCAGGCAGGCAGAGGCAGTTAGGGACAATGAGGCAGGCGAGCAGAGTGGTTAGGGGCAATCAAGCAGGCCAGCAGGCAAGCGGTTAGGAGCCTGGGGTCCCGGATTGTTAGAGTATGAAGGCAGGGCTGAAGGACCGCTCCCCCACACCTCATGCACGAATTTTGTGCACCAAGAATCTAAGTATATATATGAAACATAAACATTTGGGAGCCAGGAAAATCTGTCATGAGACACTAGTTTCAGTGTTGGCACTTATAACACATTTTATTTCCTAAAGAAGGCCCCCATATTTTCTTTTCTACAATTTAACTTTGACACACTCCAATCAAGAGGTGGAATCTAATTCTCCTCCCTTTCAAACTGTGTAGGTGATATGAATTGCTTGTAATTGCTAGAAATGTAGCAGAATGATGCTCTGTGAATTCCAAGGCTAGTTCAGAAAAGGTCAAACACCTTCTGCCTGGTTCTCTTCAGATACTTTTTCTGGGGGAACTCAATTACAGTATGGGAAGTGAGCTTCCTAAGATGACCATATTGGAGGTGCTACATGTAGACACTTTGGTCAAAAGTCCCAGTTGAGCCAAGACTTCTTTCATTCACCCTTTCTAAGGTGTCACACATGAGTAAAGCAGACTTGGACTCTAGAGACCATCCTTTCCACCAGGTGAGCACCCTAAGTTACCTTGGACAATGGTCATGAGGAGTAGAAGAATCATCCAACTGAGATGTGCCCAAATCCCTTAACTACAGAATTTGTAAAGTGTAATAAAATAGTGGTTTGCTTCACAAAAAATAGTAACTGGGATAGAAATACAAGTTAATAGCTATGTAACTATTGAAAAGTTACTTTCTCTGAACTTTATTCTTCTCATTTGCAAAATGAAGTTACCAAAATATTTACTATGTCCTTCCTACCCAACATAAAATAACAAAGATCATAGAGGATAAGAGCTGTGAAAGTGCATTGTTAATAGGGCAAGCATTCTATCATCTATCTATCTATCTATCTATCTATCTATCTATCTATCTATCATCTATCTATCTATTTGTCATCTGTCTATCACCTATATATCTAATTGAAAAGTCAGTATGGTGTTTCTAACATTCAAAACCCTCTAATCTTCTACATTATGTGGAGATGGCTGATGACTTTAAAGCATGTAGTGTATTGTATAAGATAATAACTCAGTCACAATTGGAAGCTACATTTTGCAAATGCTCCTTCTTCAGAACAAATATATGAATTATCTCCATAGTTCAGGTGATTCTGGTTTCTGAGTCACATGGCCTGAGCACTGAAATATTCTTTATGTGAATACTTTCTAATAAGGTACAATTCAAGGTGTCGTTTTAGCACTGATTTTCTTCAAACCCACAATTTCCCTCAGAAATTTTTATTCTCTCAGCAATTAAATACCAAGCTAGTCTTGTTTCTTCACCCAATACTTTTTTGGGTCAAGAAAGTCAAATTGCAATTGAGGTCAGAATGCAGTGCTGTCAAGTTTCATTCTCAGAGCTAATTGGTGACTCTAATGTAGCTTGAGCTGCATTGCCTCTAGGTTTTAATCTGCCAGAGTTTCAGAAACTTCATTTTGGATATTTTCCTAAACCTTCTTTTCCATAGTGACTCTCAGGGAAAAATTAGGCATGTTTTCAAAATGATTTTCCAAGCAGAATTTGAGGCAAATTACGAGGTTCTTTTGCCTGAGTTCTTCTAGTATGCAAATGTCAAAATTAATATTTCCATTACAAGAAAAAACTGAACACATATTATGCCATGTCTCCTAACCTGTGTTTTATCCTGCCAAATGTTATCGATATACTAGTGGCCTGGTGCACAAAATTCATGCATGGGGGAAGGGGGTGCGGTTCCCTTAGCCCAGCCTGCACCCTCTCCAATCAGGGACTCCATGGGGGATGTCCAACTGCCAGTTTAGGCCCAATACCACAGCTGGCTCCTAACTTTTTAGTTTGATGCAGCCCTATTTGTTTATTTTTTATTTTATTTCCCTTGCCTGAGCAGACTTATCAGAAAAAAACAAAACAAAACAAAACATTGCTTTGAGAAATTTTTGCGATTTTACTAATGGTTTCACAATTTAATTTAACGAAAAACACTGCTTATGAAATTCTAGATAAAACATTATGAGTCTAAAATAGTTATTTTACTTTTTAAAGATACATTGTATTATATTTGATGGGTAGAAACATATATTATAGTGGATTGTGTCAAATAAAAGTTTCAGCAAGATCTTAAGACAGATATTGTTCTCCCAAAGTTGTCAAATAATTTTTTTCATTATTATACTACATCTATTTACATATCATCAAATTGCATTTCAGCAGGATGAAAGTGACAAGGTTTAGATTTCATGAGACCTCAATATTTCAATGTAGAAACAGCTCAGTTTATTTTGAAATTTTGGGGCTAATTCTTTCACTTCCTTGTGAGTATTTTATTATTGTTTAAAGTATTACAAATAGTAGTACATATGTCTCCTTTTTTTCCCCCCAATTGACCTTCACCAGCCTCTCCTACCCTCCAGCACATGCCCTCACACCCCTCCCAGTGTTTTGCATCCATTGGTTATGCTTATATGCATGCATAGAAGACCTTTGATTAATCCCTTACCTACCCCCGCCCCCCAGCCCTCCCCAGGCTTCCCGCTGTCTTTGGCAGTCTGTTCAATGCTTCTCTGCCTCTGTATCTATTTTTGTTCAACAGTTTATAATGTTATTTATTATCCATAAATGAGTGAGATCATGTGGTGTTTTTCTTTCACTGACTGTCTTATTTCACTTTGCATAATGCTCTCCAGTTCCATCCATGCTGTTGCAAATGGTAAGAATTCCTTCTTTTTTATAGCAGCGTAGTATTACATTGTGTAGATGTACCACAGTTTATTAATCCATTCATCTGCTGGTGGGCACTTAGGCTGTTTCCAAATCTTAGCTATTGTAAATTGTGCTGCTATGAACATAGGGGTGAATATATCCTTTCTGATTGGTGTTTCTGTTTTCTTGGGATATATTCCTAGAAGTGGTATTACTAGGTCAAATGGCAGTTCCATTTTTAATTTTTAGAGGAAACGCCATACTGTTTTCCACAGTGGCTGCACCAGTCTGCATTCCCACCAGCAGTGAAGGAGGGTTCCTTTTTCTCCACATCCTCGCCAGCACTTGTTGTTTGTTGATTTGTTGATGATAGCCATTTTGACAGGTATGCAGTGGTACCTCATTGTTTTGATTTGCATCTCTCAGATGATTAGTAACTTTGAGCATGTTTTCATATGTCTCTTGGCTTTCTGATTGTCCTTTTTCAAAAACTGTCTATTCAGGTCCTTTGCCCATTTTTTGATTGGGTTGTTTATCTTCCTTTTGTTAAGTTGTATGATTTCCATGTAAATGTTGGAGATTAAACCCTTATCAGAGATAACATTGACAAATATGTTCCCCCATGCCTTGGGCTTCTTTGTTATTTTGTTGATGGTTTCTTTTGCTGTGCAGAAGCTTTTTATTTTGATGCAGTCCCATTTGTTTATTTTCTCTTGAGTTTCCATTGCCCTAGGAGCTGTTTCTGTAAAGATATTGCTGCAACAAATGTCTGCTATTTTGCTGCCGATGGCTTCTTCTAAGATTTTGATGGTTTCCCACATTATGTTTATGTCCTTTATTCATTTTGAGTTTATTTTTGTGTATGGTGTAAGTTGGTGGTCTGGTTTCATTTTTTTTTTTTTTTTTGCAAGTGTCTGTCTAGTTTTCCCAACACCATTTATTGAAGAGACTGTCTTGGCTCCATTGTATGGTCTTGCTTCCTTTGTCAAATATTAATTGCGCAAAATTGCAGCTTGTTTCGATTTCTGGGTTCTCTGTTCTGTTCCACTGGTCTATATGTCTGTTCTTGTGCCAGTAACAGGCAGTTTTGAGAACAATGGCTTTGTAGTATAGCTTAATATCTGGTATTATGATATCTCCAACATTGTTCTTCTTCCTCAAGATTGCTGCAGCTATTTGGGTCTTTTTTTATTCCAGATGAATTTTTGGAGAATTTGTTCTAGGTCTTTGAAGTATGCCATTGGTATTTTAATGGGGATTGCATTGCATTCACAGATTGCTTTGGGTAGTATGGACATTTTAATGATATTGATTCTACCAATCCATATTGGTATATTGGTATATTCTTCTATTTGTTCACGTCTCCCTTTATCTCTTTTTTCAGCATTTTGAAATTGTCTGAGTACAGATCCTTTATCTCCTTCATTAAATTTATTCTTAGGTATCTTAATTTTTTTGTTGCAATGAATGGTAAATGGGATTGCTTTTAAAATTTTTCTTTCTGTGAGTTCATGATTGGTGTATAGAAAAACCATAAACTGCTGGGTGTTAATTTTGTATCCTGCTACATAGCTGAATTCATTTATTAAGTCTAGTAGTTTTTTGAAGGAGTCTTTGGGGTTTCCTATGTACAGTGTCATGTCATCTTCAAATAAGGACAGTTTTACTCCTTCTTTTCCAATTTTGATGCCTTTTATTTCTTCTTCTTGTCAGATCGCAATGGCTAGTACTTCCAGTACTATGTCAAACAGGAGTGGTGAGAGTGGGCATCCCTGTCTTGTTCCTGTTCTTAGGTGAAATGGTTTTAGTTTTTGTCCATTGAGTATGATGTTGGCTGTAGGTTTGTCATATAAGGCTTTTATTATGTTGTTGAGGTATGATCCTTCTATTCCCACCTTGTTGAGGGTTTTTATCAAGAAAGGGTGTTGGATTTTGTCAAATGCTTTTTCTGCATCAATGGATATGATTATATGGGTTTTTTTTTATCTCTCAGTTTGTTTATATGGTGTATCACATTTATTGATTTGCAGATATTGTACCATCCTTGCATCCCCAGGATAAATCCCACTTGGTCATGGTGTATGATCTTTCTAATGTATTGCTGGATTCAATTTGCTAGAATTTTGTTGAGGATTATGGCATCTATGTTCATGAGGGATATTGGCCTGTAATTCTCTTTCTTTGTGTTGTCTCTATCTGGTTTTTGGATTAGGGTAATGCTGGTTTCATAGAAAGAGCATAGAAGTGCTCCTTCCTTTTGATTTTTTTGGAATAGTCTGAGGAAGATAGGTTTTATTTCTTCTTTGAATGTTTTATAAAACTCCCCTATGAAGCCATCTGGTCCAGGTCTTTTGTTTGTTGGAAGGTTTTTTATTACTGCTTCAATTTTCTCCATAGTTATCAGCCTATTCAGATTTTTTTAAACCTCCTGGCTGAGTTTTGGAAGGTCGTATTTTTTTAGGAATATGCCTATTTCTTCTAGGTTGACCAGTTTGTTGAAGTAGAGTTGCTCATAGTACTGTTTTAAAATTCTTCATATTTCTGTGGGGTCTGTTGTTATTTCACTCTTTCATTTCTGATTTTGTTTATTTGGGTCCTCTCTCTTTGCTTCGGGATGAGCCAGGCTAGAAGTTCATCAATATCGTTTGTCCTTTCAAAGAACCTGCTCTTGGTTTCATTGATCTTTTGTATTGTGTTTTTTGTTTGTTTGTTTGTTTTTTAGTCTCTGTCATTTATTTCTGCTCTGATCTTTAATATTGCCTTCCTTCTGCACACTCTGGGCTTTTCTTGTTGCTCTCTTTCTAATTATTCAAGTTGCAGAGTTAGATGGTTTATTATCAGTTTTTCTTGGGTTTTTTAAAAAATATATTTTATTGATTTTTTACAGAGAGGAAGGGATAGGGATAGGGAGTTAGAAACATTGATGAGAGAGATCGATCAGCTGCCTCCTGCATGCCCCCCATTGGGGATGTGCCCGCAACCTGGGTACATGCCCTTGACCGGAATCGAACCCGGGACCCTTGAGTCCACAGGCCGAAGCTCTATCCACTGAGCCAAACCGGTTCAGAAGTTTTTCTTGTTTTTTGAGGTAGGCCTTTAATGCTATGAACTCTCTCTCAGTACTGCTTTCATTGTGTCCTAAAGATTTTGGAATGTTGTGTTTTCAATCTTGTTTGTTTGCAGGATGTGTTTTATTTCTTCTTTGATCTCTTTGGTAACCCACTCATTGTTTAATAGTATGTTATTCAGCCTCCAAGTGTTTGAATTTTTGTGATTGTTTTTACTGTAGTTGATTTCTAATTTTATGCCATTGTGATCTGAGAAGATGCTTGATATGATTTCAATCCTCTTGAATTTGGAGAGATTTTACCTGTGTACCAATATGTGATCTATCTTTGAAAATGTCCCATGTGTGCTTGAAAAGAATGTATATTCTCTATTTTGGGGGTGGAATGTTCGTTCTAAAGATGTTGATTAAGTCCATCTGATCTAGTGAGTCATTTAGGATTGAAGTTTATTTGCTAATTTTTTTGTCTAGAGGATTTATCCAGTGATGTTAATGGGTTATTAAAGTTTCCTACTATGATTGTGTTGCTGTCAATCTCACCCCTGATATCTTCCAGAAGTTTTTTTTATGTATTTGGGTGCTCCTGCATTGGGTGCATGTTCACCAGAGTTATATCCTCTTCTTGCATAGATCCCTTTAGAATTATAAAGTGGCCTTTCTTGTCTCTTGTTATGGTCTTCACTTTGAGGTCTATTTTGTCAGATATGAGTATTGCCACCCCATCTTTTTTTTTCATTTCCATTTGCTTGATAGGTATTTTTCCATCCCTTCACTTTCAGTCTGTGCGAGTCCCTTGTTCTGAGGTGGGTCTCCTGTAGACAGCATATAGATGGGTCATGTTTTCTTATCCATTCATTCACTCTATGCCTTTTGATTCAAGCATTTAATCCATTTACATTTAGTGTTATTATGATAGATACTTGTTTGTAGCCATTTCTGTACCTTATGCCTGTGTTCCTTCTTCCCTTTCTATTTCTTCTTTTTACAGCATTCCCTTTAGCAGTTCTTGCATTGTTGGCTTGGTAGTGACAAACTCCCTTAGCCTTTTTTTTTCTCTGCAAAGTTCCTGATTTCCCCTTCGATTTTGATTGATAGTCTTGATGGATAGAGTATTCTTGGATTCAGTCCTTTGCTTTGCATCACTTTATATACCTCCTTCCATTCCCTTCTAGCTTGATGTGTTTCTGTTGAGAAATCATTTGATAACCTGATGGGGTATCCTTTGTAGATAACTCTGTCTCTCTCTTGCAGCCTTTAATATTCTCGCTTTGTTGTTAACATTTGCCATTGTCATTATGAAGTGTCTTGGTATGGGTCTTTTGGGATTCAGCTTGTTTGGGACTCTCTGTACTTGTGTAACTTATTTCTTCCCCATGTCAGGGAAGTTTTCTGTTATTATTTCTTCAAACAGATTTTCTAATCCTTGCTGCTCCTCTTGCCCTTCTGGTAGCCCTATTATATGTATGTTACCTCATTTTGCATTGTCCCACAGCTCCCTTAGGCTCTCCTGCTTTTTAATTTTTTTCTACAGTTGTTGTTCAGATTGGGCTTGTTTCTGTACCTTATCTTCTAACTCACTAATTCGGTCCTCTGCTTCTTCTGGTCTACTGTTGAAACCTTTAATGGTGTTTTTGATTGTAGCTATATCACTTTTGATTTCTTCCTGGTTTTTGCATAGGTTGTTCATTTTCTCATCCATCCGATGTATAAACTGTACAACCATTACTCTGAATTCTTTTTCTGTCATGTTGCATGCTTCCATTTCACTTATTTCCTTTCTTGGCGATTTCTCATTTTCTTTCCTCTGGGGTTGTTTTGTTGTTGCCCCATTCTATCACCAGAAGGTTCAAAAATTTCAAGTTGCACGGGCCTGGGCCATGTGCTTGTGAGTTATTTATCTGAGAGTTTTACTTGCCTTCTCTAAATTCCTATACATTAGAAATTAACATTCTTGTGTGTTGTGATTGTTTTTCTTTCACATTTTTCTGAGATCTATCAACAATTGAACCTAGTTTTGCAACTATGCAAAGAAAACAATGAACTAAAACACTTTTCTAGCTTAGATGCCTCTTTTATTTTTTTTACTCTTCTAGAATTATTATTTTTTTTTAAATATATTTTATTGATTTTTTACAGAGAGGAAGGGAGAGAGATAGAGAGTTAGAAACATCGATGAGAGAGAAACATCGACCAGCTGCCTCCTGCACATCTCCCACTGGGGATGTGCCCGCAACCCAGGTACATGCCCTTGACCGGAATCGAACCTGAGACCTTTCAGTCCGCAGGCCGACGCTCTATCCACTGAGCCAAACCGGTTTCGGCTAGAATTATTTTTAAGTGAATTTTCTTGAGCATATGTATTGACTTCATAAATATTTTCTTTTTTTTAATCCTCACACAAGGAAATGCTTGTTGATTTAAGAGAGAGAGAGAGAGAGAGAGAGAGAGAGAGAGAGAGAGAGAGAGAGATACCCATGTCAGCTACCAGTTGCCTCCTGTACTTGCTCCAACCTGGGATCCAACTCAAAACCTAGGTATGTGCCCTGACTAAAAAAACAATACAAAGGGGAGATCCAAGATGGTGGCCAACAGGATGGCAGTGAGGGAGAGAGTGTGAGTGAGTGAGGGAGCGAAAGGGGAGAATCTGGATGTGTGGGACATGTGTGTGTGTGAGTGGGGGACAATTATATCCCACAGGACTGTTGGGGGCTGGCGGACCAGGATCCCCGGGGCAGGCAGTCTCTGCTACCACTGCAACCTCTCCTAGGGCAGCCGGCTCTGCTGCAGAGACCATGTCATCTTGAAGCCCAGCTTCACCTCCACATGGGCAGCCCTTGGACACCACCCAGGCAGCCCTTGAACACCACCTGGGGGCCTACAGTCACACCGGCCAGGGACCTGCTGCCTTGGCTGTGAACCCACAAACACCGAGACTCCAGCCTCCCGAGCTGCAGGCTTCTTAAACTTTTGTCCAGGTGGAGACAAGCTGGTGGCCAAATAAATGGATGGGTCCTGGGCCTTCCCACAGAGCAGATAAAAGGAACAGCTGAATTGAATAACATCCACCTTGAATTGGCAAATTAAACACAGATGGAGAGACAATCCACAGCCTGAAAGGACAGAAGACGCCTAGAGAACAGTAGCATTGGGGCTCTGGGCTGGAGGGAGAAACACGTGCAGCTGGGACTAGAGTCTCAGAAGGAGACTGTGCTGCATCAAGTCCACATCCCTTGGGCACAGTGTAGTGCCTGACTGTGGAAGGGGGTCCACAGGGCTGCTGGCAGCGGGGGGACTCTAGATCTAAGTCCACAGTCATGGGAAGCTGTGCCCAGAAAGGCAGCCTGAAGCTCGGCACCAGCTGCATTTGGGGGCCTGGGGGGAGGGGGAGACACAGACTGGCATAGTTTCTCTGTCTTTATAATTCCTTTGCTTTTATTCTCTAAACCCAGTGCATAGGATCTTTCATCTTTCGATTACAAAAAATCACCGAGGCTGCTGTGCAGGGGAAGGTGGCTTTGTGGAAGCTGGGGCAAGATCTGGGACAGTCCAGCCCTTCTAATCCTGAACAGACATTTTTCTCCTGAAGACCAGGTCCCTCCTAGCAGCACAGCCACACCCAGCCTGGAGCTTGGGAGGGAAACAAGGATTCTGAATACCCCCAGGGATCCCCTGGGAACTGGGTTGAGGGGCCATTTGTTCCCGAAACTAATACAGAACACCACCACCTAGAAGCCGTGTCAGAAATAGACACTTGTGTAAATATGACTGAAAGCAGGCAGAAAAACAGCGGGCAGATTGGTCTCACCTGGCTGAAACCAAGGTTGTGGAGTCTGACACAGAGGAGTGGTGGATTTCTGGGAGCTTCAACATGGTGCTGATTATCTAGCAAGAAGCTGAGGCGTGGCTGATAGAACACTAGAGAGGGGTCTTAAACCAGCTCCCATGGGACATTAAACTCAGCTGAAGTGAACTTCACTACTTCACTTTTTTATTTTTTATCTTTTACTTAAGAAACTAAACTTTTTCTCTTTCCTTTATTTTATTATTTTTTATTTTATTTATTATTATTTTATTTTTATGTTTTGGATTAGTGTTCTACATTCTCTTTTTATTTATTTATTTTTATCATTTGTTTACTCTGTCTCATTTTTTCCTTTATGCCAACCCTTTCTTCCTCACTTTCTTCCTCAGCAGATGAGTGGATAAGAAAACTGTGGTACATCTACACAATGGAATACTATGCTATAAAAAGGAAGGGGCTTTTACCATTTGCAACAGCATGGATGGAACTGGAGAGCATTATGCTAAGCGAAATAAGCCAGTCGGAGAAAGATAAATATCACATGATTTCACTCATATGTGGGATATAATGATCAACATAAACTGATGAACAAAAACAGATACAGAGACAAGGTAGCACTGAACAGACCATCCAACCTCAGAGACAAGGCAGGGGAGGGGGGTTAGAGATCAACCAAAGGACTTGTATGCATGCATATTAGTATAACCAATGGACACAGACACTGGGGTAGTGGGGGCTTGCCCTTGGGGGTGGGAGTGGCCAGAGGGGGGTCAAATTGGGAAAAAGGAGACATATGTAATACTTAAAACAATAACAAACAAACAAAAAAAACAATACAAAAGATCAATGAAACCAAGAGCTGGTTCTTTGAAAAGGTAAACACGATTGCTGAGCCTTTAGCCAGACTCATCAAGAAACAAAGAGAGCCTGGCTGGTGTTGTTCAGTGGAAGAGTGTTCACCTATGAACCAGGAGGTCACAGTTCGATTCCTGGTCGGGGCACATGCCCAGGTTGTGGGCTCAATCCCCAGTGTGGGGTGTTCAGGAGTCAATCGATCAATGATTCTCTCTCATCCTTGATGTTTCTATCACTCTCTCCCCCGCCTTTCCTCTCTGAAATCAATAAAAAAAAATATTTTTAGAAGAAACAAAGAGAGAGGACCCAAATAAATAAAGTCAGAAGCAAAAGAGGTGAAGTAACAACTGACACCACAGAAATGCAAAGGATTATAAGAAAATACTATGAACAACTATATGCCAACAAACTGGACAACCTGGATGAAATGGATAAATTCATAGAAAAGTATAGTCTTCCAAAACTGAATCAGGAAGAATCAGAACATCTGAATAGGCCAATTAAAAAATGGTGAAATAGAAGCAGTAATAAAAAAAATCTCAGCAAACAAAAGCCCTGGTCTGGATGGATTCACAGGGGAGTTTTACCAAACATTCAAAGAACTAACACCGATACTCCTCAAACTATTCCAAAAAACCCAAGAGGAAGGAACACATCCAAGCTCTTTTTATGATGCCATCATTATCCTAATTCCAAAACCAGGTAAAGACACTACAAAGAAAGGGAATTACAAGCCAATATCCCTGATGAACCTAGATGAGATAATAGTTCTTATCAGAGGATCTATTGGCTACGTGTTAGCATTATTAGAACAGTAAGCCTTCTTCCCATTTTAAATACAGTATATTCCTGAGAACATATGCTTTTCTTTATTGAAATAAATGACTTTACCTGAATTTTACAATTTTCCTACTTTACTCTGGTTTTCACTCTATCTGCTGGTGATGACCTTATCCATATTTGGAAGAGCTCTTTTAAATTTTTTTTTTCAGGATTATACTTAAGGCAGACTAACATTTTCAAAGCAAGTTACATGTACTTCAATATTCTTTTCAGAGAGCATTGTAGGAATGAATATGTGAGACTAATTGTAAGGGTAAATGTAGTTTCCCATTTTTCTCTTACTTGTATATATCATTAGTGTCCCCAAATTTAGATTAGGAATGGGAAATAAAAAAGGATGAAAGAACATTCTAATGGATAATATTAGCGTACTTACAAGTAAATAACACCATATAAGAAGTAGAAGTAATGTTAACATACAAAATATTTAGCTTATAAAACTTCATGGAGCCACCTTAAAATTTGGAGCCCACAGTAAAATTTAATTTGGGTTGCTATTCAGAATTGGCTTTGACAGGTTCCTTTTTTATGCTTCCTTAATCTAAAGTGGTTTTGTGAATTGAATTTAAATGCTGCTACTAGGTTGATAATACACAGTACATTTTAAAACACGAGTTCTCTATTGGCTGCAACATTCAAGTTTCACTTGCTAGAGAGATAGAGTATTTCTATTAGCACTAGACTTATTTATGGTTCTGAGGGCTAGTAAGCACCACAGATGATAAAATTTAGTTTGCCATGGTAAAGATCAAGCATGCAGCATTCTCTTTTGAGTCTTACTTTTCAAAATGAGTTGGAGCCCGGCCGGCATGGCTCAGTGGTTGTTGAATTGACCTAGGTCAGTGTTTGACTCCCAGTCAGGGCATATGCCCCGGTTGCTGGCTCAAACCCCAGTGAGGGGTGTGCAGGAGGCAGCTGATCAATGATTCCCTCTCATCATTGATGTTTCTATCTCTCTCTCCCTCTCCCTTTATCTCTGAAATCAGTAAAAATATATTACCAAAAAAAAAGTGAGTTGGATCCAGCTGTTCTGAATTGCCTGCACTCATTAAAGTTCTCCTTTTCTCTTCTCCTTGTTAATAAGAAGTAATCATCAAAAAATATTCCTCTGCATAAAAGTACTATTATCTTCTTTCTAGATTATTTCCTAAGCTCATATCCTCCATACATAGGAGATTCCATGGTCACATATTACTATATTCTTTAATATAAAATTTTTTTAAGATTCACCATATTTTGTAGTTAAGTTTTATTTATTCCTTCAGAGAAAAAAATGCCTTCCTTTGTGGAAATTATATTTGAAGAACAGAGGGGAACACAATACAAAACAAAAAAGTTATATAGCATGTCTAATGGTAATGAATTAAAAAAAGGGAGGGAGGGTAATAATAAGAATAGACTTCATGCCCTAGCCGTTTGGCTCAGTGGATAGAGCGTCGGCCTGCAGACTGAAGGGTTCCAAGTTTGATTCTGGTCAAGGGCATATGCCTAGGTTGTGGGCTCGAGCCCCAGTGGGGGACGTGCAAGAGGCAGCCAATCAGTGATTCCCTCTCATCATTGATGTTTCTATGTTTCTCCCTCTCCCTCTCTGAAATCAATTAAAAAAATTATATATATAAAAATAACAATAGACTTCATTGGCAAAGAGACTTTGGAAAAGAGACTTGATAAAAAGGAAGAGAGTGACTTATGTAGACAAAAGGAACAGCCAAGTGCAAAGAATGTGAAGCAGGGGTGTGCCTAGAGGGTTGGAAGAATTGAAGGGCAATGAAGCCAAGCAGCCTAAGTGTGTACAAGGAAGAAAGTAGTAGTGGAAGATAGAGAAGTGCAGATGTAAAACTAACAAAGAGGTAGGAAATGTTGATATCAAGGCTGGGATAGGTTTACTATATATAAATCCAATTAACCATGGGCAATTTATGCAGTTAATGGGATTAGCTAATTTGACTGTCATTATTGATCTAAATAACCTGTTATTTAATATTTTATTCTATAGATAAAGCTTAAGATTTCAAGTTAGTACTGATATAATAAATTAGAAACATATTACATGGTATAATTCTGTTAGAAGAGTTATGCTAAGAGGGTGGGTAGAAGAGTAGTGTCTACATTTTTTTAAAATTTATGACAAAAAAAAATGAAGGCTTATTCAACAAAACACCAACATGACTTGTTGAGCAATGAAAGAATTAAACTGTCAAACTGTTACATGTCTTCATGTACATGAGACATATGCCCTGTGTTTAAATTCATTTATTTAAAATGAATATGTTAAGCAATATATATCTATGTAGATATATTTGTAGATAATCAAACTTTTCAAACACCAGTTTCAAGAAATTAGAGTGGTATTCTTTTACCTCTTTATTTTTGAGTGTAGTAATTAATTTTTGTATACTAGAAAGAATTTGGAAGTATGCTACAGAACCCTGAATATGGGCCCTAATACTGTTTACACTTATTTTACTCATTTTTGCTCTAGTTTATACAATATCTCCAATTAGCTAAAGGCTGTCCCAAAATTCACGCAAGAAGTAATTTTGATAGAAAACACAGGTTTATAATTAAAAATTGTAATATTTTTATTGATTCATAAAGTATATAGTATAGGGTTATGTATGGAATAGCATATCGGGTAAACTGGATTATCATGTTGCGATAGCGAGCACCATCATCTGTTATTGCCTGAGCAGCCTCATTTTCAAAGAAGAAAAATCCGATGATGCCTCCAGCCCAAAATCCGCACCAAACAGTGACACGTTGTAGATACATGAATCAGGAGGTTATGGTTTGATTCCCGATCAGGGCACATGCTCTATCCCTGGTGGGGGGCATGCAGGAGGCAGCCGATCATTGATTCTCTTTCATCATTGATGTTTCTATCTCTCCCTCTCCCGTCCTCTTTTGAAATCAATAAAAATATATTTAAAAGAAAAAAATAAAATAAAATAAAAAAGTAAAATAAGAGATTGTACTAGATCAGTGACTTGAAAACTGTTTTCCAGTAGACAAAGACACATTAAGGGCTACTGCTGGAGTTAGAGTGGGGTGAAATGAAAAAGGAGTGCACAGCTATTCCAAGCACAACCCTTTGATACATTGAGATAACATATAAGATTTCAGTTGAAGGATGTTTTTCACTGTGAAAAGTATTCGATGATTGCTGTATTGGAACAGTATTCATCCGACTACTTTTGCTTTCATAGTTCATAAAAAAAAACACTTTCTCCTCACAAACTTATAAATTAAAAGCTAAAAATGTTCACTATATGTTTAAAAGGCCACAAAGAGTATACTTTAGAGAATGTTATAAATATTTAATTTTTAAAATAAAAATATTTCATCATTCTTTCAAATTCATCCAATAGTATCTATATAATAAAACAATTGGATACACACCATTATACATTAAAAAGTGTATGAACAATCTGTATTATAACTGTCAGAAATTTAACATTGTTCCTTTTGTCTTGTAACCAATATAGCCATTTCCACAATATTTTATACTAGTGTAATATATTTTGTGCTTAAGCCTTCCATGGAGCATCAGATCATGGAACATCAGATCATATTTATTTGGGATATATATATATATATATATATATATATATATATATGCCAAATATATATACAAGTAAAAATATTCATTTAAACATTTCCTATGACAATAAATTTCTATGAATTAAAAAAAATCAGGATCAAGTTATCATTACATTATTTAGTAGTATACAATTGATCAAAATAAAACATTACACATTTGAATAAAATATTAAAAACATAAAAATTAATATTTATTAGAAATATATTTCTTGGAGGGAGAGGGTTGAGAATAATGGCATAGGAAGATTCTGAACTCACTACCTCCCACATATACCCCAAATCTACAGATACATATAGAACACTGTTATATGTCAATTATCGATATATAAAGAGCTAGGGGCCATCACATCTGAAACAACCGAACAAATGACGGAACAGGCTATGTGAGGCGACCAAGCCAGCAGGGGGGTTAGTGAGGGATGACCAAACGACTGAACAGCAGGCTGTGTGGGACGATCTGGCCCGGCAGGGGGGGCAGTTGGTGGCAACCAGGCTGACAGGGGGGGGCAGTGAGGGGTTGGGCCTAAACCGGCAGTCAGACATCCCCTGAGGGGTCCCAGATTGGAGAGGGTGCAGGCTGGGCTGAGGGGACCCTGCCCCCTGTGCACGAATTTTATGCACTGGGCCTCTAGTCCTATATAATAAAACCCTAATATGCAAATCGACTGAATGGCGGAACGACTGGTTGTTATGACGTGCACTGACCATCAGGGGGCAGACACTCAATGCAGGAGCTGCCCCCGGTGGTCAGTGCACTTCTATAGTGGGAGCGCTGCTCAGCCAGAAGCCTGGCTCACAACTGGTGAGTGCAGTAGCAATGGCAGGAGCCTCTCCCTGCCTCCACGGAAGCGGTAAGGACCCCTCACACTTAAGCCAGCAGGCAGACATCCTCCGAGGGGTCCTGAACTGTGAGAGGGTGCAGGCCAGGCTGAGGGACCCCTCCAGTGCACAAATGTCGTGCATCGGGCCTCTAGTTTCTCAATAAAACTGTAAAAACTACTCATAGAGCATCATGACAGAGTGAAGTGAAGTTAATGTAAAATAAAATGCAAATGATATCCAACCCTATACATTGTCTGAGTCTCACAACCAATGACGTATTTTTAATCCTTAAAATACTATGTAAAATTTGGTAAGAGGTTACATACAATTGGTCTAATTTCAAATGATATTAATTTTATTAATTTTACAGCACTGACAATAATTATAACACTTCTAATTAACTCAGAAATAATAGTTAATATTTTTCTTTACATTTTCATAGTGAAATCATAAATATTCTCATTGTATTTATTGCCTCAGTTATTAAATTTGTAAATTATTACATCTTGGACCATATTGGGAATAAATACATCCTTTTTGTTCTCCCACTTGTTCATGAACCATTTCATTATATTTCAAAATATTTGTTATTTTAACTCCAATTGTAGTTTTAGTCAGAGTTTTTTCAATGATTAAGATGCTCTTGTTACCCAAATTTGTGTTTTCCTCCAAGCCACACTGAGCTTACAAATTATATTTTAACTGTTAAAACATTAATTTGATGAATTAAAATGAAGTAATAAAACAAAAATTTAAAAAAGAAATGTATTTCTTTTTTAAAAAAAATATATTTTATTGATTTTTTTACAGAGAGGAAAGGAGAGGGATAGAGAGTTAGAAACATCGATGAGAGAGAAACATCGATCAACTGTCTCCTGCACATCTCCTACTGGGGATGTGCCCGCAACCCAGGTACATGCCCTTGACCGGAATCGAACCTGGGACCTTTCAGTCCGCAGGCCGATGTTCTATCCACTGAGCCAAACCGGTTTTGGCTGAAATGTATTTCTTAAATGCATTGGATAAGAATAATTTTTCAATGAGTTTCTATGCCCTTACATAAATAAAATATTACTTTGTCCTATATTTAACTCAATTCATCAAAAACTTTTTGGTGTCTGTGTGTTTGTATATATGTTAGGACTACAAATTTATTTTTGTAAATTATAAGATGGAAAAGGAGTAATGTCTCACATTCATTTGAGCCCTGACACATGTCAAATATATATTAGTTGTTAACTGGTTTAGGTCTTCCTTCAATGTGGTTGAAAGAAAAGAATTGGAAACCATATGAACTGCAAATAATGTGTCACCCAGTGATAGTTTGATTCACGTTACAACAGTGTTTGAAATTCATCCTGTGTCTGGTGCCTTGGAGGTTTTTCTCTTCCAGAGAAATAACCCATGCTGTGATGTTAAGGGCAGCTTGAGAACACTGACCTTCTTTTGTAAATGGGAGGAGGAAGATAGTGAAAAGCAAAATGAAAAGGGAGAACTTGCTTGGGCCCTCATTCAAGCTGTTTTCAGGCAGATCAATTTTAGAAAGATGACATGTGGAAGTGAGGGAATGGAAAATACATTATCTTAGAACTAGCCACATTCATATACACCTTAAAAAATTTTCATGGACCTCTATCTGCAGATATTCACATACTGATTTAAAAACCACTGCCCTGGAGGATCTCTTGGATCTCTTGGCATTTTATAATTCCATGATAACTTGTAGGTTATTGTGTTATAAATTATAACCCTAAAATCCCATTATAATGGAGAAGCAAGAAGGGAAAGCATAGATTATGCAAAATATGCACCACACTTTTTAACATTTTTCTTTTGCATTTATATCAGATTAAACCTCTGTAAATAATGGTATTCCCCAAATTAGTATTGTTCTTCCCATGTGTATCTGATTGAAGACTGAACTTGAAAATTGAGTTTTACAGTTTACTTGTAAGTAGAGCCAGAGCAAATCAGCCCTGTTTCATGCCTCTTGCCAACTGATAAATTGAATTGACTTGAGCAGAATCACATTAAAATGTAACATGAGAAGAATATAGGAAAAGAGGAGAAGTGGTGTGATGATTACCACAGAAACATTATATCAACCCTACTATTAGTTTTTTATGTCACTAGCAACACTGAGAAGCAAGCTCATTAGAGTAAATATAAAGACTTACTTTTATGTATTACAATTATATTGTTTTCGTTTAGAAGAAAAGCATGGCACAGCTACATGGATTCTGTGTAGAGCACGTTAGGTAATTAACTCCAGCAGTGACACACTATTTTCAGATAACAAAGAACATGTAATTTTCACCTGAGGGCTCCAAACATTTAGCTTCCACAAATTAAGACTACAGTGCTGAGGACTAGTTAATCCATGAATGCAGCATGGCTCACTTAGCTGTCTTTCCTAAATCTCTTGAGCAGCATGAAGAGACTTTCACTCTCCATATAAATATATAATAACATCACCATGAAATGTGGTGGCTGACTTCCACTGTCAGACTTGGATGCTTACTAGATAATGCATACAGGCAGAATGGCTGCCTAATGTTCTTGGGTCCTAGTGTTTCTGGGAAGATTTAATGGATATTTATGGAAAAAAGAAAAGAAAGAAGGAAGGAAAGGAGGAATGAAGAAAAGCATTTTATATATATTTATTATATAATATAAATTACATATGAGTATATGTATATGTATAGAAACCTAGTAGTACATCTTACCTAATAATAGACAAACATGTAAATTTACCATCCCTCTGCTATGGTCACCAGCCAATCAGGAGAGTATGCAAACTAACCCAACAAAGATGGTGGTTAATTTGCATACGCAGGCACAGAGCGAAGACTGAAGGCTCCGACCAGAGCAGCGAAGACTGAAGGCGAGCGAAGGCCTGGGTCCTGGGTGCCGGAGGAAAACTGGTGCCGGCAGCCAGGGGAAGGAAGGCCTATTGCACGAATCTCTTCATGCAATGGGCTTCTAGTCCTATACAATAAAGAGGTAATATGCAAAGTAACCATCACACCATCACGGGATAGCTGCCTATGAGCATGCTGGCAGGGGGGTTAGTGAGGGACGAATAATTGACTAAACAAGCAGGCTGTATGGGGCGACCAGGCCAGCAGGGGGGTTAGTGAGGGACAACCAAACGACTGAGCAGCAGGCTGCATGGGGCAACCAGACTAGCGGGTTGGGTAGTGAGGAATGACCAGGCCAGCAGGGGGGGAAGTTAGGGGCGACCAGGCCAGGAGGGGGGCAGTTGGAGACAACCAGGCAGGCAGGCAGGTGAGTGATTAGGAGCCAGTGGTACAGGATTGTGAAAGGGATCGGGCCTAAACCAGCAGTTGGACATCCTCCGCGGGGCCCTGGATTGGAAAGGGTGCAGGCTGGGCTGAGGGGACTCCTCTCTTTGCACAAATTTTGTGCACTGGGCCTCTAGTATAGATATAAATGAATGGAATAATTTATAATAGAGACCACTCAAAGATTTTTGTAACTCATATTTTTGTGTGTATATTTATGTTTGCATGTGTGTATATATACACACTATATATGTGATCATATAATGTGAATACACATACAATATTCACAAATCATATATATATATATATATATATATATATATATATATATATGTAAGGCAATACAAAAAATAAAATCAAATAAGGAGCTGCAGATAATGAGAACATATGTGTGGGTGCAATTTAAAGTTGTAAAGATCATTGAAAGGATGGCATATTGAGGGCATATCTAGTTCTTGATTTCTTGAAAGAGACACAGGAATACAACTACCCCAGAAATTGTAGTCAAAGGCAATAGAGCATTTGATTAAAGGTAGTCATAAGTGTGGTACCCAGAATTAGACAGAACTAAGTTAGAATCCCAGCTGTGAGACCCTAACTTCTATGTTCTCAGTCATTTCATTTGTACAAAATAGCATAATAAAAAATTTTAAAGCATTGGGCTGTTAAAAAATACAGGCTACAGTGCATGTACAAGATTTCTTAGTACAGATTTCTGGGTATGACAATATAGGTTAATGTTTATTCAATTAACATTTGCCAAAAAGATCTTAAAAGAAGACAAGAATTGCCCCAATTGTTCAGGTTGCAAATCTCTCTGGTAATAAAGATAATATGAGTTTTGTAGTATGATAAATCTGGGTTGATTTTCTAAATCTGATATGTAAAATCTATGTGACTTGGAGGAAGTTACTTAAGCCATAAGATTCTCAGACTTCTCTCTGTAAAATCTATACTAATAAAAGGGTAATATGCTAATTAGACCCAGAGACCTTTTGGACAAAGCCATGGTGGCAGGGCCAAGGCAGAGGCAGTTAGGGGAAATCAGGCCAGGAGGGGAGGGCAGTTGGGGGTGAGCAGGCCAGCAGTGGAGAGCAGTTGGGGGCAAGCAGGCAAGCAGAGGGGGGGGAAGTTAGGAGCAAGCAGGCCAGCGGGGGTGGGGATGGTTGGGGGTGAGCAGGCCTGCAGGGGGACGCAATTGGGGGTGATCAGGCCAGTGGGGGGGCAGTTGGGGGCCATAAGACTGGCCAGGGAGGGCAGTTGGGGGTCATTATGCTGGCCAGGGAGGGAAGTTGGGGGGCCACGAGGCTGACCGAGGATGGCAGTTGGGGGTCATTATGCTGGCCAGGGAGAGAAGTTGGGGGGCCACGAGGCTGGCCGAGGATGGCAGTTGGGGGTGAACAGACTGGTGGGGGGCAGTTTGGGGTCATCAGGCCAGAAGGGGGGCAGTTGGGGGCAATCAGGCTGGCAGCACAGTGATTAGGGTCTATCAGAAAGGCAGGCAGGCAGGTAAGCAGTTAGGAGCCAGCAGTCCCAGATTGCAAGAAGGTGTCTGACTGCCGGATCAGGCCTAAACCGGCAGTTGGACATCCCCTGATGGGTACCATATTGGAGAGGGTGCAGGCCGGGCTGAGGGACACCCTCCCCCCTGTGCACAAATTTCATGCACCAGGCCACTAGTAGTATATAATAAAAGCCTAATATGCTAAGTGTTCAACTGTTAGTTTGACTATTCAAACAGTCACTATGCTGCACACTGACCACCAGGGGGAAGACACTCCAACTGGTAGGTTAGCTTGCTGCTGGGGTCCGGCCAATCATGACTGGGAGAGACAAGCCAGACACTCCCTGGAACCCTCCCATAGTCCCTCCCCAGTCCCGATCATGCACTGGTGGGGTCCCTTAGCCTGCCCTGTGCCCTCTTGCAATCCGGGAGGCAATCTGTGCACCAGTGGGGTCCCTCCTCCTAGCCTGTGGGGATCAGGCAGAAACCGGCTCTCTAACATTCCCCAAGGTGATCCCCACAGGCCAGGCTGAGGGACCCCACTTGTGCATGAATCCATGTACCGGGCCTATAGTATGCATATAAGATCTTTGGTTAATCTCTTCCCACTCTCACCCTCCTCCCTTCCCTCTGAGATTCATCAGTCTGCTCCATGTTTCCATGCTTGTGCATTGAATGTCTGCCCCCTGCTGGTCAGTGCACATCATAGTTACCAGTTGAATGGTTGAAAGGTCGAATGGTTGCTTGAGCTTTTATATATAGAGATAGTAGCTAGTTAAATTTAGTAGTGACAATATGCCAGACTCTGTTCTAAGAGCTTTACATGTATTTGCTCGTTTAATCTTCACAGCAACCCAGCGGAATACATATAGTATTGTTACTCCTAGCTACTACATTGAAGTTGTTGTCATTACCCTCATCTCACAATTGAAGAATAACTTCAGAGAGATTTCATGAATGGTTCTAGATTTTCAACTTTTTCAACTTGTATCCTGTGTAAGGTACCAACAATTCTTTGGCACCTATGAAGATTAGGTGAACTAAGTCATGAAGATAACTAACACAAATTAAGCCTATAAACTTGACAATGGCTTGAGTATAGCTTGAATATTTTTTTGTATTTATATACTTATATATTTATTTATTATGTTTTTAAACTTATCTTTATTATTGAAAGTATTACAGATGCCCTCTATGTTTGTTTGTTTTTCTCCATTGGGCCCCTCCACCACACACCCACCCCTCCCAGGTCTTCACCACTCTATTGTCTATGTCCATGGGTTCTGTATATATGCATATAAGTTTCCCAGTTAATCACTTCCCTCCCTGCTGCCTTCCTTTTGAGATTCCACAGTCTGTTCTATGCTTCTATATCTCTGGGATCTATTTTGTTCATCAATTTATTTTGTTCATTAGATTCCACATATGAGTGCAATCATGGTGATATTTATCTTTCTCTTACTGGCTTATTTCGCTTAGCATAATACTCTCCAGGTCCGTCTATGCTGTTGCAAATGGTAAGAGTTCTTTCTTTTTTACAGCTTTGTAGTATTCCATGGTGTAAATGTACCAGTTAGCTTGAATATTTTAATAACACTTTTGAAAACTGAGAGTTCCTGAGAATGAGGATCGGGTGAGGTGTGCGGGGGCACAGACTCATCAGACTAACAGTTGAAGACACAAGCCTTTTAAAAGGGACTGAGTGATTCCACATGTAGCTTTTTGCAGGAGAATAAATTGAGCCATTTGAAATCTATGGAAAGTATTCTGCCAAGTACCCTAAAAATTTGACTGCTAGAATTTCAGGTTTTAGATGCTTTCTTTCTCAAAAAAATGAAAGCCTATTGACATTTAGTTATTAGACTTACAAGGCTAAAAAGACACCTTAAAGCTGTCAAGTCCGGCTGGCATGGCTCAGTGATTGAGTGTCAACCTATGAACCAGAAGGTCATGGTTTGATTTCTGGTCAGAGCACATGCTCAGATTGTGGACTCGATCCCCAGTGGGGGGACATTTGGGAAACAGCCAATCACTGATTCTCTCTTATCATTGATGTTTCTATCTCTCCCTTCCTTTCTAAAATCAATATATATATATAAAAGCTGACAATATTCTTAAGTTTGATTGACTTTTCCTTATTAGGGAACTATAAGGAAAGAGATTTACACTACTCCATACAAAATATATGAACAACTAGAGGCCCAGTGCATGAAATTCGTACACAGCAGGGGGGTCCCCTCAGCCCAGCCTGCACCCTCTCCAATTCAGGACACCTTAAGGGACATCCCTCTCACAATCCTGGACCACTGGCTCTTAATCGTTCACCTGCCTGCCTGCCCAGTCACCCCTAACTGCCTCCCCTGCAGGCCTGGTCTCCCCCAAGTGGCCCCATCTATGACCTGGTTGCCCATCACTGCCCCCACCTCTGCCAGCCTGGTTGCCCCAACTTCCCCCCCCCACGGCCAAGTCATCCCTCACTGCCCCCCCCTGCCAGCCTAATCGCCCTCAACTGCCCCACCTCCACTGGCCTGGTTGCCTCTTACCGCCTCCCCCTGCTGCCCTGGTTGCCCCAGCTTCCCCCCTCTTCCAGCCTGGTCACCCCTAACTGACCCCCTGCTGACCTGGTTGCCCCCAACTGCCCCCCCCCTCACTGGCCTGGTTGCCCCATCCAGCCTGCTTGTTCAGTCATTTGGTTGTCCCTCACTAACCCCCCTGCCAGCCTGGTTGTAGGCAGTCATCTTATGAGGGCATGAGGGTTAATTTGCATATTACCTCTTTATTTTATAGGATGTATATGGTATGGTGGAAGTTTTAATCTACCTTTTTACTATTAAAGGTAGTAATAGTAAATAAAGGTGAAAATAATGTATTTGTCTGGATTGGATATTAGAAATAGGTGTGTCTGATTTTAATACCAGTTGGCTTTTTTCTTACTAGATGATTCATATAAGTTTATGCTAATCCATATAATTTAACATATATTTTCAAGAACTGTCTGAGTGGTTCAAACATAATATTATTATGTCTGTTGCTGTTTTTATTTCATTCATTCCTAGATTTTGGAAGAAGTTAAGCCTATAGAAAGACTATATCTACTTATGGAGATATAATCTATCCAGTGAGATGAGACCTATATGCATAGAAAGGTAACATAAAACAAGTTTCCCTGTTCAATGGGACTAAATTTAATTACCAAAGATCATGATGCCAGTAATCCCATACTTGGATTTATATTAAAGATAAATTGTTTAGGTCAGTGTCTGAGCCACTTCTAAATGTCACCTTTGGATCTGTCACAACATAGTTTATGAAGAAATATTTAGGAAATTTGTAATCAAATATAGATATATCATTGAAATCACTATATCCTGATCATTCAGATGATGAGATTAAGTATGCAAAGGCCCAGTTTTGTTGATACTATTTACTGATTTAACTGTAGTATATGATCTGTTAGGCCTTGCTCTTTGTAGAAGCCAGCTCTGTTCTGCTTCCTTTAACTACCTCCTCCTTAATTAATGTAATTACATTTTCTATTAATTCATTTATTCAAAAATATTTATTCAGTGCTTACTATATACGAGGCACTCTCATAGGTTCTGAGGACCTGGGAGTGAAAAGACCAACATGGTTCTATTCCTTGCTGAGCACAAAGTCTAGTGGAGGAGGCAGATCTTTTGTAGGTAGATCTAAAAGGACTTGCTGATAGATTGCATGTGGTAGCTAAGAAAGATTGAGGAGTTAAGAGTGACTCCCAGGTTTCTGACTTGAGCAACTAAATGAATGGTCTTGCCATTCACTGAGAGCAAGTACACCTGAGGGAGAGCAGGGCTTTTGTTGTTGTTGCTTTGGTATCCCTCTGGCTTGACAAGAGAAAAATTAGAGATTACATTTTTGGTGTATTGAGCTTTAGGGGTTTATGGGCCATCAAAGGGGAAATGTCTAGTAGGTAGTTGGATATATAGTTCAGCATTAGTTTAATCTCCCTGAATCCCATTCCTCCCTTTTTCAAGGACCTTAATCTATTGTTTATCCCCTCTATGGTGTTTTAATTTTTTCTCTATATTTGTTCTTTGTCTTCAGTATTAAAGATGTATTTCACACACTTAAAACAAAGGGACACACATCTCCTACCCTGGTATCTCTCTCCATATACTGCCTGTATCCCATTGCTTAATCATTCATTTAATTAATAGTTATGGAGCACATATTAAACACTTGGGCAGTTACTAGAGATAAAGTGGTAAATAAGATCAACAAGAGTCCTGTTGTTATGGTGTTTCATGCAGGCAGTGAACAAATAACAACTATGTCACATATTGTGTAAAAATTACTAAATATTAAAAGAAAAATAGAATCAGAATACCTAATCTAGACAGATAAGTCATAAAAATCCTGAAGAAAGTGATATTTAGGTGAGACCTAAAGAATGAGTAATATCTGACCAAGAAAAAAAGCATGGAGGTTGTTTAATGGCATTTCCATTTTGGAACAGAATTGATGGTTGTAGGAAGATTTGTCAAGCCTCTAAGGTAGGAAAGATCATAAGCTTTGGGAGAACTAAAGAAAGTTTATAGTAGATAGAATAAGTAACTTCAACCATATGGAATTGTCATTACTTTTGGTCTACAGGAATGGCAATTCTATATGGTTCATTCCAACAGAAAGCAATGGGAAGTGAGGTAGATCATTTATTTGGAAAGCATTTGTTGGTTTAATATATGCTGAGCCCTCTTCTAAGCACTGAGGATTCTATAGTGAATAAGACAAAGAATCCCACCCCTATAAAGCTGAAATTCTAGTGAAGAGAGAAAGAAATTAAAAGGTAGTGATGGGGAGTCCTGGACAGATCATATAGAGTCTTGTACTTTTGTAATTAATCTTATGGGCAATGAGAAGATATTATGACATGTGAAGCAGTGAAGTTGTCAGGATAGTTGTACATTTTAAAAATATAATAAAGTGTGATGAAGATGAATGGGTTGGAGGAAACAAAAGTAGAAATAGGAGACAAAGCAGGAGACTTAATCATCAGGTGAGAGATCACAGTCAATAAGAATAAAAAGAAGTGCAGGAATAGATATTTATTTTTTAGGTAGAATTAGCAAGGCTTCATAAATGTTGGCATGTGGGGAGGGGAGGTAAAGTAAGGTAAAAATCTAGAGATACTTCTAGATTTTTGAATTGTAAGCCTGGTGGATGGTGGTTTGATCTACTAAGACCAGGAACATAAAAAGAAGAGTAAGTTTGAAGACACTATAAGTGCGATAGCTAGGAAACAATCAAGCAAAAGATGTCAATAGACAATTGTATATGTAAAAAACAGAACAATGGGAGCAGTCTTTCCTAAGTATAGGCAACAAATTATGCATGTTCTCTAAAGAATTTGTAAGCAATAAAATAATTGACAGAAATGTATCTGCTTTTTATAATTGAAATGTGCCAGCAATGCTAAATGATCCCAGAGACAAAATATTCCTCTCTACATATAGTATTAAGGCCTATCATTAACTGGTAACCTGCTTGGGCTTCCATTCCATAAAGGAACCACATGCATTGGTTATAAGCATTGGCTTGACTATGTGTGCATAATGCCAGCTAAATGACTCGCTAAAACTGGAAATGTCACTAAGTAATCTAATGCCATGTTAATAAAATATAGTAATATGATTGAAAGCAACCTTTAAAAAAGGAATCAATTTTAGATAAAAATATTATTTTGTGTACAGGCAAGTAAATTTGAATCATGTGATAATTTTTAGAGAATTAATTTACTACTGAATATGCTAAGATTTTTTATGAAAGCTAATAATGACTGATATTTACTGGTGGTATGATTACAAATTAATTCTTCATCTTGTTAGATGTCATATTAATAACTTAAATTTCATATTAATACATTTCTTCTGGATAACATTTTGCTTAACTTGTTCTTTGTAACATTACCTAAGCTTCTGGATTCCTGTTGATCATTCATAAATTCTGGTAGAGGCTGTGTTCTACATCTTTTGACCCTCAGTATTACAGTGTTCTGCATATAGTAGGGGCTCAAGAATGACAAGAATGTGGTGGACTGTTTTGAACTGCCACTCTAAGAAAGGACAATTAATTTAATTTTTAAATATAACAAAAATGTATTTCTCAGTATAGGGGTTACTGTAATATTGTTTTAAAACATCCCCATGAAGTACAATAGCAGTTTTTTCAAGTGATAGAACGCTGTTTTATTTTTACATTTATGATGTCTTGCCGGGAGCCGGTCCATGCTTGCTGTTTCAAGGGACCTGGCATATATGGCATACTGTTCTTAATATGTTTGCTCACCTTCTTGGCACTATGTGTTTTAACCAAGGTCTCTGAGAAAGGTTGTTTCCCCAGGTAGGGATTTTCCCCTGAAGTTAGGGAGGGAATAAAACCTCTTAACTAAGTGCCAGGTGGGTAATTAATCACTTTAACTACGAACAATCATGCTTAAGCTACATAATCTTTACTCCCTGGAATGGAAATAAGAAACGCCCTAACCTTTGTAATAGAGATTGATAGGATTGAATCAACTGGTATAAATACAGATGTAACAAGACAGCAAGACACAGAACTTAGAATACAGAACCAAGAGAGACAGAACCTAGGAACAGAACCTACACAGAACGTTCTCTAGAGACAGAAGAACTTCGCTGGAGACAACATGGCAAAAGATCCTGGACAGAAACTGGCCTCAGAACCTAGAGACAGAAACTAGTGAGAGAACATGGCAAAAGATCCTGGACTGAACCTGACTACAGAAATTGGCAAGAGAACCTGACTAGAACCTGGTGACTGAACCTGGCTGGAGAACCTGGACAGAACCTGGCTGGAAAACCTAGCGAGGGAACATGGCTACAGAACCTGGCTGGAGAACCTGGAGAACCTAGCAAGACAACTGGACACAGAACCTGGCTGGAGATCCTGAACCAGAACTTCGCTGGAGATCCAGACCAGAACTTGGCTGGAGATCCTGGCTAGAGATCCTGGCTAGGCTGCTGATCAACTGAACACTGTCTCCATGTCATTCATTCTTCACCGACTCCATCCACACCTTTGGGGAACCCTGGACCTGCTGGGGTTGGACCCCGGCAATGTCTTCTTTTCTGGATAGAGGTTTACTATTTTAAAAAAATAATATTCCAAAAATTAATAGCCTTATTTGTTTATTAATGCTTTGTTCAACTTTTCCCCTCTAATTAAATGGTTTTCCAAATTATAATATGCTCTATAGTAACTGTAATGTGGAAAACAATTTTTCCTGTTATTCTTCTTTTGTATTATATATAGTAAGGAGCCACAACCAGCAAACATATATATACCTTACAAAGCAGAAGTATTCAACTTCAGTATTCTAATGGTTTTTGTCATTTCACTGAAATTAAGAGTCATATTAGCACATTTATTGCTCTGAGGGCAGTCACCTCCAAATTTCTCTATATAAGTTGATTAACATAATGAGGTTTAGGTTTCACATTATTTGGAAAGAACTTTAGATCTTATAATGGAACCTGTGACAAGTTATACCTTGTCCACAAGAATATAATTTCCATAATGGCAAGGACCTTTTCTAGTTGATTTCTATATTCTCATTAGTAGTGTACATATTGACTAAATAGTTGTTTAGTTAAACAATTAATTATTCTTGTCATGAGTTTGATATGTCTATAAACAAAGACAGAGAGGTACTTTATGGAGCAGTTGATTTGTTATTCTAGCAATTGTGTTTGTCACACTCCATCACATACCCTATTTTATTATATCCACTAGAGGCCTGTTGCATGAAGAGATTCGTGCAATAGGCCTTCCTTTCCCCTGGCTGCTGGCACCGGTTTGTCTCCAGCATCCAGGGCCCAGGCCTTCGGTCTGGCCGAGTTCTGGCTGGAGCCCGCCCCAGAAAGGTCAGGCCTCACTGCTCCACCCACCCCGTAAATGTCAGGCCTCCCTGCTCCACTGGCCCCGGGCGGTCAGGCTTCCCTCCACCACTTGGAGCCTACATATGCAAATTAACTGCCATCTTTGTTGGCAGTTAATTTGCATATCATGCTGATTAGCCAATGGGAGGCATAGCAAAGGTATGGTCAATTACCATGTTTCTTTATTATTAGATAGGATGGTTGATATAACCCATTGATATAATATAGTTTAAAAAAATAACTCTTATTTATTCACTTATTCATATGTAGTCTCTCTATTAGATTATAAATTTCACAAGGTCATGTACCATGTCTGTCTTGTACGTAAGTATGTCTTAGACACCTCAAATAGTGCTGGAATATAATAGATCTAATATATATATCTACACTAATAAAAAACAAAAATGCTAATTGTCCATACCTTTGCTATGCCCTAAGCCACACCCACCAGCCAATCAGAGCAACTATATGCAAATTAACCCAACCAAGATATAGGCTGGCAGCCACAGAGCTGGAGCAAGCAGGAGGCTTGGTTGCCTGGGCGATGGAGGAAGACAAGCTTCCCACCTGCCCTGAACCGGCTGGGGCCTCTACTCATGGCAACAAAATTTCAATTATAGAAGAAAAATAAATCCCAGATATCTGCTTCCAGCCAGCCTCCACTGGGAGCTTGGGTGGCTTGGGGTTGTGGCCAGCCTGCAAATAGCCATTAGCCCCTCACCCAGGCTGGCCACACCCTCATGGAGTGAGGGTCCCTGCTGGGGGACTTAGCCAGCCTGAAAACAGCCCTCAGCCCCTCACCCAGACTGGCCAGGCACCCCAGCAGGACCCCCCACCCTGAAGGGGCTGTGGCCAGACTGAAAACAGCCCTCAGCTCCTCACCCAGGATAGCCAGGAACCCCAGGGGGGACCCCTACACTGAAGGGGCTGGGGCCAGCCTGAAAATAGCCATGAGCCCCTCACCCAGGCTGGCCAGGCACTCCTATATAATAAAAGGGTAATATGCAAATTGACACTAACAGCAGAATGACTGGGAATGACTGGTCACTACGACACACACTGACCACCAGGGGGCAGATGCTTAATGCAGGATCTTTCCCCTGGTGGTCAGTGCGCTCCCACAGCGGGAGCTCTGCTCAGCCACCAGCCAGGCTGATGGCTGCCAGTACAGCGGTGGTGGTGGGAGCCTCTCCCACCCCCTCAGTAGCGCTAAGCATGTCTGACTGCAGCTTAGGCCTGCTCCCCGCTGGCAAGTGGACATCCCCTGAGGGCTCCCGGGCTGCCAGAGAGCTGTCTGACTGCCAGCTTAGGCCCAGTCCCTCAGGGCGCGGGCCTAAGCCAGCAGCTGGTCATCCTCCGATGGGTCCCAGACTGCGAGAGGGCACAGGCCAAGCTGAGGGACTTCCTCGAGTGCACTAATTTTTGTGCATCATATATATATATACATGTATATATATGTATATATATATATATATCTGTTGAATAAAGTAGTAAATTTTAATATGTATCTGGTATATGTATAAAATGCAAGACCAAAAAAACAGAAATTTAAGAAAAATCCAAATTTTGGAATAGTGAGACCCTACTACTTGTATCTATTCATTATGTGAAGTCAGATTATAGAAATTACTTTCTATAATGAGCTGGAACCTGCTTATGAATCTTGAATATTTGTGGATATTAAGTATTTCTAGATGATACTGGGAAATGTTGGTTTTGGCAGAAGTTAATTTAAGGATTTCATGAGTCTTTAAGACAGAGAGATAACTTCATGGGATTGATATATTCTAGCACTAAGGGATATTTTAAAAGGAGTGCAGTATAATCTGATCATTATTATATTTATGTAGTTTATTATTATTACTAGCAATAATAGTAATTTCAGTAGTAGTAGTTAGTAGTGGTAGTATCTGGCAGGCACCAAAATCCTATGTAATAAAAGCCAAATATGCTAAGCGTCTGGTCATCCGGTCATCTGTTCAACCAATCAAAGTGCAATATGCTAATAATATGTTAAGGCCGCTCAACCACTTGCTATGATGTGCACTGACCACCAGGGGGCAGATGTTCTGACTAGAAGGTTAGCTTGCTGCTGGAGTCCAGCCGATCAGACTGAGCAAGACAGGTCAGACATTCCCTGGAGCCCTACCCCAATCCCTCCCCAGCCCTGATTGTGCACTGCTGGGTTCCCTTGGCCAGGCCTGTGCCCTCTCGCAATCTGGGACCCCTTGGGGGATATAGAAGAGCTGGTTTCAGCCTGATCCCGCAGGCCAGGCCAAGGGACCCAATTTGTGCAATTTGTGCATGAATTTGTGCACGAATTTGTGCACCAGGCCTCTAGTAATATAAATAATGAATGAATGAATGACCTGTCATATTTAGATTTTCTGTCCCTCTTTTTCTGACATGTCTTCAGAACTAAAACAAACATTCCAGTCCACTCAAATGCCCAAGGTAGATATACAGTGATTGGGGCCAGCATAAACTCTGAGAGGAGCCTTGGAGCTAATCTCTACCAACTATTTTCTAAAAGATAGATACCAATTGTTTGTACTTAGATTTGCCCTCACAGAAAAAACTAAAGCTCACCAATATTTCCATATATCTATTATTCAGTTTCCATTTCAGATAAGAGTAGATATCAAAGAGATGTCAGGTATTGGCTTCAGGCAGTCTCAACATGTAGCAGTAAGTTTCCAGAATGATCACAGTCTTAAGAAATCAATGAAATTGATTTGCACAGAATAATTCAAGTTATATGAGACTACAAAACATTTACCAAACTTATAAGACTCTTATAATAAAACAAAATGCCAATTTAGGAATTATAATAGAAGTATATATCTGGCTCAAGAACTGGGTCCAATTTTCAGCAGAAAGGCTTCCTTGTTGATACACAGCTGAAAAATTTGTAGATATAATCACAATGTGGTGTTTGAATAAAGGCACATTTTGCTACAACAATATTTGTATTGGTTTTCACTTCCACCTAATTATTCACCAGGTCCTGTGGGAAACTGTTTATTGCCTTCACTATCTGATAAGCATAGACAGAGCACCCCCCGAAACCCCCCCCCCCCCCCCCCCGAAGGCTGGGTGCCTTTGAAGCCCTCCCAAAGGTCAGAGTTAGGCGCCACCTCTGTTTGTCCAGACAGTGGTAGCTGAAACTATTCCCCCATTTATTATTATGTAAATCCTTGCTGATGGGCTAGTCTGCCTGTTGCAGGGGGTCACCTGCCTAGGGCTATGCTATAGGGGCATCCCAGATCAATAAAAAGCTTGGTGAGGCCTGAGCATAGAGAGAGAAGTCCTTAGGGACTTGCCGCCTGGTCCCCCAATATTGCAAAATTATCTCGTGTCTTTTTCTCTCATTTGCTGTGCGGCTCCTCTTTCAGATACCGAACCCTACTCCACGCGAGTCGTGGAAGGAAACACTCGACATCTGGCGCCCAACGGGTAATCTGGAAGTGCAGGTCTCGCTGGAGCGAGAAAAGGAAGTTTTCACCGAAAAGGTGTGGAAAACTCACCGAAAAAAGGTGAGGGGGATTCCACCGCACGCAATGCCCAGGATCAACTACAGAAGCCCGGGTCTGTAAGTAACTGGGAACGTTTTCTTAACCAGGCTAACAAACGGGGAAGGATTTGGCTTTAAGAAAGTAGATTCGGCTTTAAAAAGGTATATTTGGCTTTTAGAAGAGTAAGAAACTTTATTATAGGCTTTTGATTTGCATGTTTAAAGTATTAAAATTTTAGAAAGTAATATCTTATAGTTTTTGCATGTTATTATAGAACATAACCCTTGGTTTCTTGAAAAAGGTACATTAGATCTTAAAAGTTTGCCAAAAAGTTAATCAGAACTTGCCAAAAATTGTTTCCCCTTGTGGAACACGGCATTTCATTTCCTAGAGGCTTTAGGAGAGGTCAAGGAGGATGGATCTCCTCCCCCTTGCACCCTCCGCTCCTTAAGAGGAACAAAAAAAAAAAAAAAAAAAAAAGAAAAAGAAAAAATGGGAGGAATGGCCTTCATGGCTCCCTCCACCTCCATGTCCTAATCCTGATATGTTTAATTTGCCGTTAATAGAATCACCTGTGCAAAAAGGCCAAATTATAAAGAAATTGGAATATTAAAAGGTACTCCTTAAGATCAGGCTGAAAAAAGAGTGCCATGGTCACATCAATGTGGTTTCTTGTTCAAATTAAAATCTTAATTTGTATTTGGAATCTATCTGTAATAAGAAATGAAACCCCGCTGCCGAATCTCTCTCTGGTGAGGAGAGATTCAAAGGTGGCAGGAAAAGGCAGAGTTATAACCTCTCCCACAGTGAGATTACTTAATGTTTTATTTAAAAATTACCGGAGAACATCTTATGACAACCAAACTTTGGCTAAGATAACCTTGGGTGCTAGCCATGACTTTAGAAAGCGAAATAGGAAAAAATTTAAAATGTCTTCTATTAAGCATGACTTTGGGAAAAATACGCCATCTGAGTCATTTGCTGAAACTTCCCCCAAAGCAGGATGTGGGGAAAGGGAAGAAGGAGCATGTGGCGATCCAGTGTGGACGCCCCCTCCCCAAGTATTCTAAAATTAAAGTCCTTCTAGTAATTGAAAAGCTTTTATAAATTTATAAATGCATCTGGGTTTTCTGTTCACATGTAAAGGGAAAAGGCCAGTTTAAAAACGAGTGCGCATAGTTTTGAGCTGAACTTGACCTTTTGCTGTGTACAGAATAAAAACCCGAGACTGTTTTGGACTTAAAAACGGCGGAGATGAACCTGACAAAGAAATACAGGCTGGTTTCCCAAGGCGATTTAAAGTAGCTCTTTTGAAATTTCCCGCCCTGAGGCAAGTACCACCAGGAAGTTGATAATCAAGTTTACATGTGAATAGCTATGGTTTTGTTTCTTGACTTCCCCAGCAGGAAAATTGTGACCATTTTAGCAGCTATGCCAGGCTTATTGGCTGGAAACTTAAAGCTTTTAAGTTCAAATCATCTAAAAGTATTGAAATTTATAATACTGAAATGTTGATCTGAGTATGCCTATTATGAAGTCTAGAAGATAGAAGTTAATCTATTAATTGAAAATGCCTTATATTTTATTTGAAATGTCTAAGATTTAAAGCTCTGAAAGTTTAAAGTGCAAATTGAATCAGGAAAAATTAATTAAATATCTAATGTATAACTTGTTTTTGAAAAAATAGAATGTGTTTTCTCTTAAATGATTAGGAATTCAAAATATGTTACTTCTTGGTCTGATTTTAAAAAGAGGATTAATTTTTAAGATCTCAACTGAAATTTTTAATACAAAAACCAGTTTGAATGTAATTAATATTAAGATAATTATAAAGGGTATAAACAGCTAATGAGATTTCTGTTTGTCTACAATATAATGTTGGCCATCTATCTTTTAGGGATTTTGGTTTGCTCTTCCCTTGTTTATTGTGAAAATAAGGAAATCATCTTTTCTATCAGAGAACAGTGTAGACAGCCGCCACTTTGAGCTGCCTGACTTGGCAGCCGCCATGTTGGCCGCATGGCCTCCCGCGCCCCTGGGGGCCGCCATCTTCGAACAGCCCCTCCCTCTGACTTAGCCAATCACAAAAGGAGTGTCTGCTCACTGAGGCAGGATGGGATTTCAGGGGTGGAGTTTTAAGGCGGAGTTTTACTGCAGAAATGCGGATGGGGCAAAAAGTGTGCTAGCCGCGGATTTATTTAATACTATTTTTAAGAAGATATTTTTAATGCTTAATAAATTAGCAATCATGGTCTTAATATAATTTCAGTGGTATGATAGACCAATGTTTTGAGCAGTTGGCTTTATAAGGGCCGACAATAGAGCTCATATTTCTTAAAAGGCTTGTAGATACATTTTTAAAAGATATCTAAAATTCTCAGTAGAACCACAGTTATACATATATCATAAACAAATTAAGAGTAATTGATTCCATGGTCAAGACTAGATCCTATTATGTTGAGAACTGTTTTTAAGTGTTAAAAATGTTTTAATTAGATATGTATTTGACAGTTTTTCCAGAGTACAATATTTCAAAATATAATATACTTGGTTGCATAAGGAATTTCTGCCAAATAAAAGAAAGAATTGATTTATTAGTAGCAAAGTCTTTATTTAAACTAGCAATGTCTTTTATTTAAAAGCTCCTCACCGCTGCAATTTAAATTAGGCTGGAAGTGAAGCAGCGTTTACACCTCGTGTATCAGACATAAAACTTTACTGAATTTACTAATCTTTGTAAGCAATTGAATCCTAGTAAAGTAAAATTCTTCTAAAAAGTTACTGAAGGCTTCCCATGATCCCTCTGTATATGCAAATAAGCCAAAAGGGAATGCTGTTTAAAAACATTATTTTAATTTAATAAAAAGGAGAAAGTTTAATATTTTGAAATATCTTCCACTAATATTTACAGGATAATCTAATGATTTGCTGTTAAAATACCAAATCTGAAAATAAGTACAGTCACTATAAATGTTTAATGACTTGGAATACATGGCCTTGCAGCACTATCAGTCAACATCCAAGAAGTAACCCTATAAGTTACTTTGTGTAAAAAAGAAAGATTTTTCCTTTTTAAGTTAAAGTTCTCCAAGTGTAATCCAGCAGGAGGAAGACAAACCAGACAACCAACAGCTCCGAGACCACCTGGGGCATGATAAAGTGAAATATGGTAACAATTCAGGTAAAAACTGTAAGTTTCATATGTCTTAGAAGGCACATTTTTCCTTTACCTGGGAAGGACAGTATAAGGCTCCAGTTAGCGTGTCAACTCAGTGGTCTGGAGACCCAAAACTGTAATTTAGATAGCATACTGTCTCTGCTTCTGTAAATTGCTTTTTTTTTGCTAACTAGGTTCCTCATTCCAAACCTTGAGACAGCCAGTTTAAAATTAAGTTGTCATGACCTAGAGCAAAGAATATTCCTACATGGTATTATTCTACAAGTTTCATTAATAATTTTTGATGCTTTATAACAGTATATTGTGCATTTATCCCAAACAAATTTACAAATGAATTTGAATGTTTTACATGAAGGGATTTATTCCTTTCCACTGTGTGGAGGGCCTCCTGGGGAAGGCACTTAAGCATTCTGTATTGACCTCTCTTGACTTTTTTTTTGCCAAGAGGAATCCAATTGCCTACAGCTGTTACTTGAGCTCTCTGTTCAAGCTGGGATCATGAAAAGCTGGTACCATGGATCTGTCTCTTGCCCAATGGCGTAAGCTGGGCCCTCTCTGGAGAAGAAACCTGGGTTCCCTATGATCAATGCCGGGGCCCCGAAAGCAGGCGAGGGGATCCAAAGGCAGTTGCTGGGCATGGAGGCCAGAGGGACATAGGCTATCAAGGAGACAACTGAACCTCACATCACCCTACTTGGCCCAGAGATAGCTGGTAGTCAACGACGGGTAAGATCCCACAGGGTGGGACGACCTAAGACAGGCACAGCTGGGGGCCAGTAGGAGAAAAATTGGGGTGCAACAAAGGTGGGGCACAGATCCTCACCCCCCCCCCAATGGTGCAGGGGCTTGAACACTCGCCCCTTCTGAGGAAGGTCTCCTGTCCCCATGGCTGCTTCTTGCTTCCCATGCCCAGCCCAGATCAGGAACCAAATAACAAAAGAGATTTGGTCCAGCTGAAATCAGTACCCAGAAAAACAGGCTTGGCTAACAGACCCTATGTCTAAATCTAGCCTAACAACAGGAATGCTCAGAGCCTTCACAAGGATGTAAAGTGATCCTTTCAATTAATATTTACAGTGTAAATTAAGATTATTGTTAAAATATTAAATTTGACAGCAAAATAGTTTTCAAATTAATTAAATTTGGCTAACTTGAAATAAGTAATTATTCAAAAAGTATTAACAAAAATGTTCATGGTAAACATGCTATGAACCTAAAGCATGTTCAGGTTCATTTTTTTTTGTATGCAAAAAATTAATATTTAAAGCTATCTAGACTGCATTATAAAATTTCCAAGAAGTCTCCTAATTAAAAAAAGGGGGGATAGTGGAAGAATACCATGTAAGGAAAAATATCCTGTAACTAAATTACATCTAGAAAAATTTCTTTTTTCATTTTGTAATGCTAACAGCAAGACACCCATGAAAAACATATGTGGTGTCAAAATAAGCCAAAGGAAAATCATTTGGGCAAATATAAAAAGGATTCCCCAAGTAAAATTTCCTTTATTAACCTTTGGTCGAGAATATGTTTGTATACTTTCAGAGAACAACTCCAAGACCATGTGGATTCCTGTAACAACGGATCACAGAAAGCCAGGCACAAAGACAGAAGAGACAGTTCAGAGATGGAGATGGTGAAGACGCCTTGCCATGCTAGCAGTCAGCAGCTGTGCGTCGCTGCAGGGTGCCCAGGACCAGACCAGAAAGGACCGGACCTGCATTTTCCACCATCCAGAACCAACATTTCATTGCTGGCGTGTACACATGAACTGTCGGACATTGAAACATGGACTCAGAACTTTTGGACATTGAAATTGGGACTTGATTATTTTTTAAAGAAAAAATAAGGGGGAGATGTGGGAAACTGTTTATTGCCTTCACTATCTGATAAGCATAGACAGAGCACTCCCCGAAACCCCCCCGAAGGCTGGGTGCCTTTGAAGCCCTAGCAAAGCCCAGAGCTAGGCGCCACCTCTGTTTGTCCAGACAGTGGTAGCTGAAACTACTCCCCCATTTATTATTATGTAAATCCTTGCTGATGGGCTAGTCTGCCTGTTGCAGGGGGTCACCTGCCTAGGGCTATGCTATAGGGGCATCCCAGATCAATAAAAAGCTTGGTGAGGCCTGAGCATAGAGAGAGAAGTCCTTAGGGACTTGCCGCCTGGTCCCCCAATATTGCAAAATTATCTCGTGTCTTTTTCTCTCATTTGCTGTGCGGCTCCTCTTTCAGATACCGAACCCTACTCCACGCGAGTCGTGGAAGGAAACACTCGACAGGTCCTGTCAATTCCACCTCAGAAATGTATCTTGAATTATTTTCTTCCTTTCTTTTCCTATTTCACTTCCTAATTTCATCATGTTTTTCACTGAACTGAAGTAATGCCATTTTAACTGCTTTCTCTATCTTCAATTTCCTTTCTGTATTTAATCCCATCCTTTTTTAGATTTACCTTCCACACTATGGTCTCAAAAAGCTCTCTGGTTATTAAGTCTGATCGTATCATGGCACACTAACCCTCTTGAGCCAAATCTTCAGTGACTATTTCATTTCAGGAAGAAACAAGATATATACACATATGCATGCACATGCATACAGTTAGTTGCACTTTTAAGCCAGATAACTACTCTTTATAATCAGCCCTAACCCACATTTCCATCCTCTCTAAAAGAGAATAACCTATGCTCCCACAGTGATTGCCATAATATCGGCCAATTCTAAGTTGTGCCAAGTATTTCTTTCATCTTCTTATTTTGTTCTGCATCCTAGAATGTTTTTCTATACTTTATCTGCCTAGTAAAATCCTTTTTCATTAAGGCCAAAATCAAATACCACTTCTTCTGTGAAAAATTTTTTGATCCACCTACTTGAAATAATTATTTCTCTCTATTTCCACAATATGTGTCGTAATATACTATTTTGAACTTTTTTTATTATCTTTCTTTTGTTGTTTGAGTATGTCTGCTTTCATCATTATATTGCTAGCACCATTCAGGCATGACTAGTATTTTCTTCAGCTTCATAATCTGCTGTCTTAATCTACTTAGGTTGCTATAACAAAGCATCTTAAACTATGTGGCTTAAACAACAGACATTTATTTCTCACCATTCTGGAGGTTGAGAAGTATAAAATCAAGGTACCAACATATTTGATTCTTGTTGAGAGCCTACTTACTGGCTTGCAGACACTCACCTTTTCACTGTGTCCTCACTTGTCAAAAAGAGAGGAAGCTCTGGTATCTTTTACTTTTTTTTTATAATGGCACTAATCCCATCATGTAAGCTCCACCATCATGACCTCATCTAAACCTAATTACCTCCCAAAGGCTCCACCTCTTAACACCATTACATTGAGAGCTTGGGCTTCAACATATACATTTGTGGGGGACACAAACATTCAGCCCATAATGGTTAACCACTTGTCCCTATCCCCCTTTAGTGTTTAGTACAGTGTTAAGTATATAATAGGTTTGAAGATATGAAAATCAACCTTCATATCTCTTACTGTAGTTGACCAACAGTCTCTGCTACTATATTCTTATCATCTTTTGTGGAAGCCCTCCTTTTCTCCAGGCTTCTCTCAGCCAGTGATGAAGTGCAGCAGGAATACTAAGGAAGACAAGCCTCTGGGACATTTAAGACTCTTCTGATGACTGACATTGTCTCAATGATTCCCATTGGCCTTGTTGAACTCTCTTATGAATGCTCTGTAGTCTAAGCTATATCCATGAAATATTCTTTTCTTCATTCTCTCTTTCACAAAGTTTAGACCCATTTTATTGTCTGATGGTTCTTCTGGCCTCCTCTCCCCATTTTTCCTCACAAACAACAGACTCCAAAATTCTCTTGCATGAGTATTACCCTCTTAGTGTCTGCTTTTTAGGAGATTTTGAATAATACAATAAGTTTGAATAAATCAATGAATCTAGGAATGAATGGTGCACTGATGCTCCTATCTCCCAGATGTCTTGGTGCTATTCTCTGGTGTTCAAATTCCTTAATATGATCATCAACCTGGGCCTGCCTTCCTTTTCAGTGCACTCTCATTTATTGACCTGGGAGCCTATGGTGTTATTTACCCTTTATTAGTGACAAACAATTGATATGGGTCTAGATTTAGTGACTAATCACTTGCTCATCCAGTACTTATTTTAAAACACATTGCTGAGAAAATAAGATTCATTTTGAGCTGATAAGTAACATTATCAAAATTATAACATTGTTTTATGTTTATATAAAACTTATCTCAAAATATTCACTGTGTGTCCTGACTTTGTGCTTGTTTTCAGGCACACTGTTTGAAGTAAGAACTTAAAAGATATAAAAATAACATCAGAAGAAGAACAACATAATGGCTGGGGCACTGAGCTTGTCACTATATTTCTATTATTACCTGTCAATTGAACACTGAAAGTATGGCTAACAAAACAGAAAGAGGGTTCCAGGCAATGTCTAGATGTAGTTTCACATCAGACACATGTAAGGAAGAGAAAAACACTAGCTAATAATCATAGAAATGTTATTAAATTCCAATCTGCAAACAACAAGACAGGTGGCAAGATCAACTCCTAGCTTCTAAATTACACAAATCTGAGCCAGTTCTGGTAATTTATTCTCTGTCCCTCTTTCTGTCTTTCTCTCTTTTTGGTTTCTTTTTTATATTATTTATTGGGGTGACATTGATTCAAAAACCATACAAGTTTCAAGTGTACAACTCAACAAAATATCATCTGCACACTACATCCTGCACCCACCACCCCAAGTGAAGTCTATCTCCGTCACCATTCCCCCAACCTCCCTCCCCTCACTGCTATCAGTCTGTTCCATGTATCCATATCTCTGACTAGGAATCAAACCAGCAGCCTCTTGATTCCTGGTTGGATGTTCAACTGCTGAGCCACACACCAGGCAGGTGAGTAGGGATTTCTTTGTTGAATTATAGTTGGGTAACTTGTAGAAATTTCAAGGAAGGGAGAGCAAGGGGCTTCCTCATGTTACCATTCCTCTAACATGGCTCTGGGTCTATTTTGTTCTTCAGTTTATTTTGCTCATTAGATCCCACATATGAGTGAGATCATGTGATACTTGTCTTTCTCTGACTGGTTTATTTCGCTTAACATAATACTCTCTAGGTGCCTCCATGCTGTCTCGCTGTCTCAGAGGGTAAGAGATCCTTCTTTTTTAATGTTGCATAGTATCATACTAGCAGTCTTGCTGGATATAGTAGTCTTGGTTTCAGATACTTTCTTTTCATTACCTTGAATATTTCATGCCATGCCCATTCTGGCCTGCAGTGTTTCTGTTGATAAATCAGCTGACAGCCTTATGGAACCTACCTTGTAGGTCACTGACTGTCTCTTTCTTGCATCCCTTAAGATGCTCTCTTTGTCCTTATCATTTGCCATTTTAATTATGATGTGACTTGGAGTGGCTCTCTTTGGGTTCCTCTTGATTGGTATCCTCTGTGCTCCTGAACTTGTGTGGCTTTCTCCTTCACCAACTTAGGGAAATATTGTCATTAGTTTTTCCAAAAGGTTATCTATCCCTTGCTCACTTTATTCTCCCTCTAGCACCCCTATGTGGGGGATGTTGTTTCATTTTATGTTGTCCCAAAGTTCCCTTACACCAGTGGTCGGCAAACCGTGGCTTGTGAGCCACATGCGGCTCTTTGGCCTCATGGCATGGGCCATGAAGTTTCAATCACACTGTACGTGTGCGCCCGCACGTGATATTTTGTGGAAGAGCCACACTCAAGGGGCCAGTTTGCCCACCACTGCCTTAAACTGTTTTATGCTTTTAAAGTTTTTTTTCCTTCTTTTTCTGCTCTGAATATATGGTTTTGTTCTATCTTGTCTTCTAATTCACTTATTATTCAATCCTCTGCTTCATCAAGCCTGCTTTTAATTCCTTCCAGCCTATTCTTGATGTCAGATATAGTATTCTTAATTTCTGTCTGGTTCTTATTCATAATATCTATATCTTTTTTAATGCTGATGTAGCCTCACCAAGTTCCTTGTAATTCTCACTAAGTTCCTGCAAGTGCCTATTAAGTCTCTATAGTTATTACTAGAGGCCTGGTGCATGAAATCCATGCATCGGGGAGGGGGGGGGTTCCTCCTCAACCTAGCCTGCACCCTCTCCAATCGAGGACCCCTCAGGGGATGTCTGACTGTCAGTTTAGGCCAGATCCCTTAATCGGCAGTTGGACATCCCTCTCACAATCCTGGACCGCTGGCTCCTAACCACTCACCTGCCTATCTGCCTGGTTGCCCCTAACTGACCCCCCCCTACCCCCCCCCCCCCCCGCCGGCCTGATCACTCCTCACTGCCTCTGCATGCTGGCCTGATTACCCCTAACTGCCCCCTCTTCTGGCCTGGTCTCCCCCAACTGTGCCCTCACTGGCCTAGTCGCCCCTCACTGCACCCCCCCACCAGCCTAATCACCCCAACTGCCCCCCTCTACAGTCCTGGTTGCCCCCAACTGCCCCTTCTGCCTTCCGGTCACCCCTTACGGCTCCCCCGCTGGCCTGGTTGCCCCGTGCAGCCTGCTTGTTCAGTCGTTTGGGTGTCCCTCACTAACCTCCCTGCCGGCCTGGTCACCCCACACAACCTGCTTGTTCAGTTGTTTGGTCGTTCCTCAGTAACCTCCTTGCCAGCCTGGTCATAGGCAGCCATCTTGTGAGGGTGTGAGGGTTAATTTGCATATTACATCTATTATATAGGATTACGTTATTTGAATATTTTTATAAAACTTTATCTGAAATCTATGTCTGATAACTTGCTTTCCTCCATCTCATCTAGTCTTTTTCTCATGATTCCTCCTTTTCTTTAATTTGGGGGTTGTTTCTTTGTCTGCTCGTGTTAGTTGTCTCTTTGTATTTGTATCTATGTATTAGATATATTTGCTATGACTCCCAGTCTTGTGGGTGGGCTTTTGTAGTGAATGACCTGTTGGACCTAATGGTGTATTTTCCTTGTATTTCTGAGCTGTATCTTCTATGTGTGTCTTTTTTGTGGGTTATTGGGACTCTCCTTTTGTGACTGGGTATAGATTTTTGTTGTCCCATTTTTGGGAAGGCTCTTCTTTTAGGCTGGCTAACTGTGAGGTTCAGCTGCTACTACACTGTGTTAGCTGTTGTACAGGTGCTGATAGGGCAAAACAAATCGAAACCAAACTGACAGGAAACAAACAGGAGGAAGGGCCCTCTTTTTTATCCCATGCCACACAGTTTTTAGATGTTTTCTGAGTATCTGTACAGTCCCTTACAGGAAAGTAGAGGGTCCCTTTAAGTCACTGCTGGGTACAGCCCACAGGTTCCTTTCTATTCTGGAGCCACACACTGTGGCACAGCCTTCCTAGCAGTTAGCACCCAGAGTGAATCTCCTCTGCCAGGCCTTCCTGCCATTAGGTGCGTTCTTTTACTGGGAAGGTATGGACCCCACCTCACAGGCAGACTGTTCCCTGGATCCCTCTGCCTGGCACTGGGCTCTCCTTCCTGTCTCCAGTGAGATTCCTGCATTTGGATACTAGTCCACACTCACAAGGGGAGGGAGCTTTGCAGCCACTGTCCCTCGGGCCTTGCAGCCAAGCACTGGATCCAGGGTGAACTCCCCTTTCTGCCACTCCTCCTCTCTTACCAATCTCTACATTATTTCTTCAGTGTTCCTTAGATATAATATGTCCAATCTGCCATACTTCCCTGTGTTTTTCCAAGCTTATGGGGGTGCGTTCTCTCTTCCCACGACCAGCGCAGAAAGAGAGAATGCAGGGGTTCATGAAATCTTGAGTAGAACGTGACGAGTGTTAAGGAAGAATGAAAAAACAAGACTGAGACAGAAATAGAGGGAAAGCTGGGCCTGGGTGTGGTGTCTGCCCTCTGATAGATGAACAGAGTGCCCCCCACACCAGTGGGATCTTTTTTTTTTTTTAAATATATTTTATTGATTTTTTTACAGAGAGGAAGGGAGAGGGATAGAGAGTTAGAAACATCGATGGGAGAGAAACATCGATCAGCTGCCTCCTGCACATCTCCTACTGGGGATGTGCCCGCAACCCAGGTACATGCCCTTGACCGGAATCGAACCTGGGACCTCTCAGTCCGCAGGCCGACGCTCTATCCACTGAGCCAAACCGGTTTCGGCAAGGATCTTTATTTATACTCAAAGTAACAGGAAGTTACATCACATCTGGGTGGGCCTTGAGTTCCTGGCTACATAATGGGATCCACCCCCTTAGCACCTGGGCTGGAAAAGGTCAGACTGAGTGGCATCGTTGCCTCTTGGCTAGGAACGCCCCCAGGGCGTGGCTCTGCCTGCACCCTAGGTTCAGTTGACAATATTTTTAAGAAGCATGCCCATGTGTCTTGCCAGGGGCCCTCCACACAAGCTGTCGGTGTTTCAGGTGTAAATCCAGTCTGTGGCTGGGAGCAAGGGCACTCATCCTCTTGTTAGAGTACAGTCATTTTAGCTCCTATATATTTATTTTTTTAAAGAAAAAAAACGATCTCCAGAGTATCATAGGTTGAGTCCATGTCTACCATCATAGTTCTGAACAATCAGAATTTATGACCTTGAAGAACATAACAATATCTATGAAGAACAACGACCTTAAAGCATTTCAAGATCCACATAGAAAAACTCAATTGTAATCCCTAGGCACTATTCAACTGCTTTAGAACAATTTTCAACAACAATGGCTGGGATACTATTGGGTTTTAGAGTAAGTCTCAGCTAACCCCAAAAATTAAGCCAAACACCTGATTCCCCAAACAGCCTGGATAATTGGGGTTTTATGGTACATTAACATGAATGTTAGATAATTATTTCCCCCATCTGTTTCCTTCTTCTAAAGCTTCCAGCAAAAGTCTTTGTAGTAGCTCTTAAAAATCTTTCTTGAATTTTATCCCATTTCCATGGCTCTTATCTAAATTGTCTTTCTTGATATTATTGTCTTAAATGGCGAGATTGTGTGCCAAGTGATTTTCTCGTTTCAGTTGTGTCATATTCTCATTTTTATTTATTCAATTTTAAAAAGTGAAGCTCTCCACATCATATCATAGCTGATAATATCAGGTAAACAATTAAAATATTTGCATTATTTAACATTAAATATGATTCATCTATTTTTGACTATTTTAAAAACTAAGTGTAGTATAAGTAAGTCTTCCATAGATATTAAAAAACAGTGTTCAATAAATTAACAACTTAGGATGTCTTACATTTTATCAGCAACTCTGGTCAGCTGTGTATCTGCCAAGGAGATGCTGGTTTATGCAATCAGCAGCAACAGCAGCTGCCACAGCAACAGCATGTTCTGTTCCTCTTTTCTAGTATATACTGAAGAGCTATTTTTGCCTTCAAAGGCAAAAATTGGACAAGAAATGATAAGAATGGAGTGAGAAACTTTCTTAAATTTTAGCAGAAACTGAGAATTATTGTCCTAGAGAATGAAAATAGTGGTTTCCTATCTGACATCATTCAATTCTCTCCTGGCTGGCTTTCTTTCTTTCTTTTTTTTTTTTTTTAGGCTCCTGCCTCAGAGTTTTTTTATTTTTTATTTATTTATTGTCTAAAGTTTTACATATGTCTCCTTTTTCCCCACTTGACCCCTCTCCCCCAGCCATTCCCACCCAGGGCAAGCCCCACAGCCCCAATGTTTGTGTCCATTGGTTATGCTAATATGCATGCGTTCAAGTCCTTTGGTTGCTCTCTAACCACCACCACCCCCCCGCCACCCCACAACACCTCCCCTACCATTTGTCTCTGGATCTATTCTTCTTCATCAAATTATGTTGACCATTAAACCCACATATAAAATCATGTGATATTTATCTTTCTTCAACTGGATTATTTCCTTTAGCATAATGCTCTCCAGTTCCATCCATGCTGTTGCAAATGGTAAAAGTTCCTTCTTTTTTATAGCGGCATAGTATTCCATTGTGTAGATGTACCACTGTTTTCTAATCCACTCATCTGCTGATGGGCACTTAGGCTCTTTCCAAATCTTAGCTATTGTAAATTGTGCTGCTATGAACATAGGGGTGCATCTATCCTTTCTGATTGGTGTTTCTGCTTTCTTGAGATGTAGTCCTAGAGGTGGGATCACTGGGTCTAATGGGAGTTCCATTTTTAACATTTTTTTAAAAAATATATTTTATTGATTTTTTATAGAGAGGAAGGGAGAGGGATAGATAGCTAGAAACATCGATGAGAGAGAAACATCGATCAGCAGCCTCCTGCACACTCCCCACTGGGGATGTGCCCGCAACCAAGGTACGTGCCCTTGACCGGAATCGAACCTGGGACCCTTGAGTCTGCAGGCTGACGCTCTGTTCACCAAGCCAAACCTGTTAGGGCCATTTTTAACTTTTTGAGGAAACTCCATACTGTTTTCCACAGTGGCTGCACCAGTCTGTATTCCCACCAGCAATGCACTAGGGTTCCTTTTTAAAATTAATTAATTTATTAATTTATTTATTAATTAATGTATTTTTAAAATTTCTTTATTGATTACGTATGTGTCCTTATCCTCCCATTACCCCCCCCCAACTCCCCCTCATGTCCTCACCACCCTGCTGTCTGTGTCCATTGGTTAGACTTATATGCATGCATACAAGTCCTTTGGTTGATTTTTCTCCACATCCTTGCCAGCACTTGTCATTTGTTGATGTGTTGATGATACCCATTCTGATAGGTGTGAGATGGTATCTCATTGTTGTTTTGATTTGCATCTCTCAGATGATTAGTGACTTTGAGCATGTTTTCATATGTCTCTTGGCCTTCAGTATGTCCTCTTTTGAAAAGTGTCTATTTAAGTCCTTTGCCCACTTTTTGATTGGATCGTTTATCTTCCTTTTTTTAAGTTGTATGAGTTCTCTGTAAATTTCGGAGATTAAACCCTTATCTGAAATATCATTGGCAAATATGTTCTCTCATGCAGTGGGCTTTCTTGTTGTTTTGTTGATGGTTTCTTTTGCTGTGCAGAAGCTTTTTATTTGAATGTAATTCCACTTGTTTATTTTCTCCTTAGTCTCCATTGCCCTAGGACAGTGATGGCGAACCTATGACACACGTGTCAGAGGTGACACGTGAACTCATTTTTTTGGTTGATTTTTCTTTGTTAAATGGCATTTAAATATATAAAATAAATATCAAAATATAAGTCTTTGTTTTACTATGGTTGCAAATATAAAAAAAAAATTTCTATATGTGACACAGCACCAGAGTTAAGTTAGGGTTTTTCAAAATGCTGACACACAGAGCTCAAAAGGTTTGCCATCACTGCCCTAGGAGCTGTGTCTGTAAAGATATTGCTACGACATATGTCTGCTATTTTGCTGCCTATGGAGTCTTGTAGGATTTTTATGGTTTCTTGTCTTACATTTAAGTTCTGGCTGGGTTTCTTAATATTGAATAATGATGACATAATTGTGGATAATATTAATGTTAGTATCTAACCATTTTGATTGAGTTATTTTGTAGAGATTAAATGTTTGGGTATTTTAGACAGCTTTTAATATCAATTTGAGTACCTGGAAGCCTATTATATATAACTTATTTTGTTGATGTCAAGGCAAATTATTTTAGTAAATAATTTTAAGTATAATATGTATATTCCTTCCTATTGTTATACTAATAATTAAAATTACATTAATCATTTACCTTTAGAAATTTTCACGTTTTTTATACTATGTGAAACATTTTTGGAAACTGGAAAGGATTCTGAAGATAAAAGATGTTAATACTATTAATACTCTAGTATTATTAACCAAAGAATATTCACATATAATATAGCCTTTTTCAGCTTGATATTTTTAATTCTGAAAGTAATATCTTATTTCTTATTGCTCTCTGATATGCATGCATATTGTTAGCCAAAAGAAGTGTTCAACACCTATTCTTTGTGAGGTACTGCAGATAAAACAGAGGTTAATCAGACATAGGCCCTGCCATTGGGAAACTCATAGGAAAGCAGCATAGTGCAGTGGATTCCAACAGATCTGGAGTTTGAACTTAGGTCCCATTATTAGATGAATGACTTTGGATACATAACATCTAAGCGCTGCTGGTGGAAGTGGGGTTGTTTCACAGAATCATGAGGGAAGTATTCCAGGAGGCCCACATATGGGAAGTTGAGGCTTCTTGGTAAGATTCATTGTAGAAGCAAAATCAAAGGATTGCCTCTGAGTTTCCAGTGTCCCATCTCCATCTGTCCTGCCAAGGAAAACGTCCAATCTTATCTTCCTCAAGGTCAGAAATAGGGTCAGTGTCTAGATAATCTGTGCCATTGGTTCAGTCCACATCTTCGTCCTGATCCAGCTGGCTTAGTGTTTGCCTGGCTGGCTGGTGCTGTGCTCAGGACTGCGAAGTCTGTTGTGGGCCCCAGATTGCTGCTAGGGCCACATGGCTTCTATGGAGGGAACGCACAAAAGAATGGAGTGAGCATATGTTACCTGGTAATAAATAGAGAGCTTCTTGAAGCTTCAGAGGGACCAGGTGCTTGTTAAAACTAGTGAATCAACTTTCCAAGCTTTTCCCATGCTTCTGACTAGTCCACCTCCTAATCAATCTATTTCCTAGATCTTCCAGGGTTCTCTGTTGCCGGGGTCCAACCCCAGCAGGTCCAGGGGTTCCCAAAGGCATAGACGGAGTCGGCGAAGAAGGAAGGACACGGAGACAGTGTTCAGTTGATCAGCAGCCTAGCCAGGATCTCTAGCCAGGATCTCCAGCCAAGTTCTGGTCTGGATCTCCAGAGAGGTTCTGCTTAGGATCTCCAGCCAGATTCTGTGTCCATGTTCTCTTGCTAGGTTCTCCAGGTTCTCCAGCCAGGTTCTGTAGCCATGTTCCCTCGCTAGGTTCTCCAGCCAGGTTCAGTCACCAGGTTCTAGTCAGGTTCTCTTGCCAATTTCTGTAGTCAGGTTCAGTCCAGGATCTTTTGCCATGTTCTCTCGCTAGGTTCTGTCTCTAGGTTCTGAGGCCATTTTCTGTCCAGGATCTTTTGCCATGTTCTCTCCAGCAAAGTTCTTCTGTCTCTAGAGAACGTTCTGTGTAAGTTCTGTGCCTCCTGGTTCTGTCTTCTAAGTTCTGTCTTCTTACATCTGTATTTATACCAGTTGATTCCAATCCTATCAATCTCTATTCCAAAGGTTAGGGCGTTTCTTATCTCCATTCCAGGGAGTAAAGATTATGTAGCTTAAGCATGATTGTTCATAGTTAAAGTGATTAATTACCCGCCTGGCACTTAGTTAAGAGGTTTTATTCCCTCCCTAACTTCAGGGGAAAATCCCTACCTGGGGAAACAACCTTTCTCAGAGACCTTGGTTAAAACACATAGTGCCAAGAAGGTGAGCAAACATATTAAGAACAGTATGCCATATATGCCAGGTCCCTTGAAACAGCAAGCATGGACCGGCTCCCGGCACTCTGTCCCTTATCCAATCTGATCCTTTCCTGAGACTAGACAGACAGGCCTCTATGGCCCTCATTTTAGCTCTTAATGCATATGCCTCATAGAAACACTCCCACCCCTGTGCCATTTTGATTTCTACTACTCATATCCTTACCTCCCTCTGCTTCTCCATCAATCTGGTACCAAAGGCAGGCTGCTTCCTACATGGGGGAAGGGAGGGGTTTTGATTCCCTTATTGGGGCACTGCAGCTATCCCCTGGGGAGCCCATGAATGATGCAAATTCATAGTGAAACAGGCTTATGCTCCCTAGTTGATTATGCTTAAAAATTGTTTGATTCCCTTTCCTTTCTCCATTTATTAATATCTAGCTATCTATGCTAACATAAGAATAATATTTTCTTCCTCACAGAGTTATTTGGAAATTAAATTAAGTCATGGATATGAAGCACACCCTGTCTTACACAGTAAAGAATAGCTATTTGTATTGTTGATACTCTCCTCCTTTTATTCTCTCCTCCTCCTCTTCTTCTTCTGCAGTATGAAGGGGGAAACAAAGATACCAGAGAAAGGGAAATGGGGAGGGATCTGAATTAACCTTTCCAAAGAGGTGGTTTATGAAAATTATGTAAAATTTGAACATATTAAAATGATAGGAAAGGGCATTTCAGGTGGACAAAAACATTGTACAAAATTGCCTGGAGTCACTAACTCAAATAAGTTTTGCTTCAAAATTCAGTGTGAATTCCATCTATCAAACCAAAATATTTCAGTGGTAACAATTTTCCTGTATGTTTTGGGGAAGGACATTTGCTGAAAATATTTCTGCTCTCATTTGACTCTAATTAGAGAAACCATAATAGCAGAACCAGTTACTTGACGCAAATAACTCCATTTCCACAATCATCAATTCGCTTTCTGGGAAACAGTCTCAACACCTGCCAGGAACTGATCAAACATCACTCACTAATGCAGCCGTGGGCAAACTATGGCCCGCGGGCCGGATCCGGCCGTTTGAAATGAATAAAACTATTGAAAAAAAAGACCGTACCCTTTTATGTAATGATGTTTACTTTGAATTTATATTAGTTCACACAAACACTCCATCCATGCTTTTGTTCCGGCCCTCCGGTCCAGTTTAAGAACCCATTGTGGCCCTTGAGTCAAAAAGTTTGCCCACCCCTGCACTAATGCCATTTTGTGCCTTCACACATATGCTAGATTGAGAATTATATAATTGTGTCTCTACTTATCAGGGTTAAAGTGGAAGTTCTCTGCATTCCACCCCTGTTCTAATCTTGACACTAAAAGAGGTTTTCTGGTTAACATTACTCTTTATTTGAGGAATGTAATTCACTTGCACCTGAGGCCTTGCCAACCTCAAAGAGCTTGGTCCAAACGGTTACTTCAATATGACCATAATATGATTCACCTGTTTTTGCCATCCTTCTTCCTGATTTTCCTTAATTGCTGAAATAGAATGTGCATATTCCTTCATAAATTCATGAGCTTTCTTTATATTGTATCAGCAGGTACTAATTAAACTATTACCTTCAAAAGTCTTAAAAGTGCACAAAATATAACATAGAATATTCAATATTGGTGACAAATTGCAGTCTTCAGAGTGATTGGAAGATTGAGTGCCGGGGTCCAACCCCAGCAGGTCCAGGGGTCCCCAAAGGTGTGGACGGAGTCGGCGAAGAAGGAAGGACACAGAGACAGTGTTCAGTTGATCAGCAGCCTAGCCAGGATATCCAGCCAGGATCTCCAGCCAAGTTCTGGTCTGGATCTCCAGAGAGGTTCTGCTGTTTATTATCTTGTTACATCCGTATTTATACCAGTTGATTTTAATCCTGTCAATTTCTATTACAAAGGTTAGGGCGTTTCTTATCTCCATTCCAGGGAGTAAAGATTATGTAGGGCGTTTCTTATCTCCATTCCAGGGAGTAAAGATTATGTAGCTTAAGCATGATTGTTTGTAGTTAAAGTGATTAACTACCCGCCTGGCACTTAGTTAAGGAGTTTCATCCCCTCCCTAACTTCAGGGAAAAATCCCTACCTGGGGAAACAACCTTTCTCGGAGAGGTGACCTTGGTTAAAACACACAGCGCTAAGGGGAGCAAACATATTAAGAACAGTATGCTATATACACCAGGTCCCTTGAAACATATGCTGTGCAGATGTTTCTATCCTGCAGCGACTGTGTCAAGCAGCAAGGATGGACCGGCTTCCGGCAATTGAGGCCATGCATCTTAGAAATAAAAATATTATGACAGAAATACTCCAAATAATGTATGCTATTTTTAAACTGAGTATTGCAAAAAGGTGCTGAGGGGGAAAAAGTGTCCAATTAATTAGAAGATGAAACAAGCGTACTCAAAAACCAGACTTCACCAAAAATAATACTCTTTCATTTCAAGTCACACTTTTACCAGAGGAATATGTTTTCCTCCTCAATTCACCCTGTCACACCTACACAGTTGCATTTTGATGTTTTCCCAACCCTTATTCACTCTTTAAAGAAACAGTTAATTCAACTGTTATTCCCCATTGAGAATTAAACTAAATTTCACTTCAGGACCCCTGAATGGAGATAAAATATTTTTTTTTCCTTTTTTAGTTTTTCTCTTATAGAGAATAAATTGTGGGGATTATAAACTTTGAGTCAAGTGTCAATTTCTAGCCCAATAGATAATATTTTGTCTGAGCATTTTCTTTATCCTAATTCAGATTGCTAAAATGCCTCTAATGGCTTCTGTAACTCTTGGTAGAGCTTTGCAGAACTGATCAGAGCTCATAATAAAAAGTGGACCTTTAAAAAAAAGAGGACCTTTAATAATTCTGGTTGTTTCTCCATCCTATCTAATAAAGATGGAATATGCTAATTGACCCTCACACCATCACAAAGATGGTGGCACCCACAGGCAATTAGTAGGGAATATGCTAATTGGCTGTCCCACCCTCAAAGATGGCAGTGCCCACAGCCACAAGATGGCTAGCAGGGGAGGGCAGTTATGGGCAACCAGGCTGGCAGGGGAGGGCAGTTAGTGGTGACCGGGCTGGCAGGGGAAGGCAGTTGGGGGTGACCAGGCCAGCAGGGGAGGGCAGTTGGGGGCGACCAGGACAGCAGGGGAGGGCAGTTGGGGGCGACAGGGCTGTCAGGGGAGGGCAGTTGGGGGTGACAGGGCTGGCATGGCAGGGCAGTTGGGGGCAATCGCCTGGCAAGGGAGTGGTTAGGGGGTGACCAGACTGTCAGGCAGAAGTGGTTAGGGGCAATCAGATAGGCAGGCAGGCAAGCAATTGGGAGCCAGCAGTCCCGGACTGTGAGAGGGATGTACGACTGCTGGTTTAGTCTGGATCCCACAGGTATCAGGCCTAAACTGGCAGTCAGACATCCCCCGAGGGTTCCCAAGTTGGAGAGGGTGCAGGCCAGGCTGGACTGAGGGACGATCCTCCCCCAGTGCATGAATTTCATGCACCAGGCCTCTAGTCTATATTATAAAAGGCCAGTGGCCTTAACACCGTAATGCTGTAATGACCAAATGACTGATCACCAGGAGGTGCATTGATTGGTCTCATGGTGCGATGGGGTCTCGGTCTCGTGGAATGGTGGGTCTGGGGTCTTGTGTGATTTCGTGTGCTGGGCCTCTAGTTGCAATATAACCCTAAAGCTATTAAGTTTTCAACATTATAAATATTTAAATTGATTTTGTATTTTCTTTTCATATTTATAATGTATTTTAAGCATGTGAGAAATTACAGAGGTTAATATTACAAACACCCTGTTAGCTGTCAACCAAATGTAAAGTTTTTGCAACATTTGAGCCAGAACTTTTTTTATTAAAATAAAACAATGCAGGCCCTAGCTGGTTTGGCTCAGTGGATAGAGTGTTGGCCTGCGGACTGAAGGTCCCAGAGTTCAATTCTGGTCAAGGGCACATGTCTGGGTTGCAGGCTATATTCCCAGTAGGGGGTGTGCATGAGGCAACCAATCAATGATTCTCTCTCATCATTGATGTTTCTATCTCTCTTTTCCTCTCCCTCTCTGAAATCAATAAAAATATATTTAAAATAAATAAATAAAACATTGCAGGATTATACTTGTTGTGACCTTTCTATAGTAAGTATTATACTTTATTCATAAGAATATAATACTTTACTAATAATATTAGCATTTACATTGAGCTTACAAGATGTCAGGCATTTTGCTAAGTGCTTTACATGTATAAACTCATTTAATTCTCAAATCTCCCTATGAAGAAGTCATTATTATACCCATTAAACAAATATGAAATCGAAGGCACAGTTTATGCAGCTAGTAAGTGGCAGAGTTAAGATTTGTACTGGTCTCTAAAGAATGGTTTCTTAACCAGTATGTATCACTGCCTCTCAGAATCAACCTACTCTTTCTTCTATCCATCTATTGATGAATAGTTAGATTGTTTCATTTTTCTCATTATTACAAAAAATCTCTGTATATATGTCTATGTGCACATGTGATTTATGTTGTTCTATTAGTTTGCTTGGGCTGTCATAATAAAATACCACAGACTGAATGACTTAAACAATAGAAATTTATTTTCTCACTGTTCTGGAGGCTAGAAGTCTAAGATCAAAGTGTCAGCAGGTTTGGTTTCTTCTGAGGCTTCTGCACACTTTAGCTTATAGATGTCTGCCTTCCTACTGTGTCCTCCCATGGACCTTTCTCTGTACACATGAATACCTGATATCTTTCTCTGTGTCCAAAGTTACTCCTCTTATAAAAACAGTAGGATAGATTGAATTAAGACTCACTCCAATGGATTCATTTTAACATAACCACCTCTTCAAAGGCCCTGTATCCAAATATAGTCATTCTGAAATTATGGAGGTTAGGACTTCAACATATGAATTTTGGAAGAACACAATTCAGCATATGTGTTATGATAAAGGGTTTTTTTTTGCTTTTTTTCAGGGGGTTGGGTAACAGGAAGTTTAACTGCTGACGCTTAGGGAATTATCTTCAACTTTATCAGGTATTCGAATATTGTTCTTCAATTTATATGTCCACCAGCAGTGTAAAGGAGTCTGCTGTGTCCATTTCCTTTCCAAAACTTGGCAATGTCATACTTTTTAACTTGGATAAGAGATATATTATTTCTTAATTTTGTGGTTCTATGAATATTAACAAATCTGTGCATATTTCCTAGGTTAATAGCCTTTCATGTTCTTCTGTGAATTACCTGTTCATAGTATTTTTGGCTAAACTTCTACCAGTTTATTTAACTTTTTCTTATTGCTTTGTATTAGTTTTTTATCTAATATTAGAGGCCTGGTGCACGAAATTCGTGCACGGGGGAGGGAGGGTCTGTGTCCCTCAGCCCAGCTTGCACCCTCTCCAATCTGGGACTCCTCAAGGGATGTCTGACTGCTCAGGCAGTTGGACATTCCTCTCACAATCCAAGACTGCTGGCTCCCAACTGCTCGCCTAGTGCATGCCTCAGTGGTTAGCTTAAAATTAATATATTAATATACATAATGTATCTAAGTGCTTAGTGTGGTGTTTGGTACATAATAAGGACTCATAGGCAGTAGCTAAAAATATTTTTTCAATGAATCACAGTTGAAAAGTTATCACTGTATATACCTATTTCTTATTTCTATCTTATTGTGTACTTTAGCTTTGCATTCTGTGGTTATTACAATACCCTTGTCCTTACCTTTAGGTTATAAAGAAAATGTTCTTAAAGCAACACTAATATTCTTTTGAATTGACATGTCACAAAACCCAATATTAATTTATCAGTTTATTTCATTGTTTTAACACATCAGGATTTATAAAGTAGAATATAATTACATTTATATTCTTAAAGCTATTCTGAACTCACCTTGATTTTTGAATTTTCCTAGATTGTAGCAGAATTTCAGTGTAATGTTCAACTAATACATTAATGATAATGAAGAAGTATGGAAGAAGTGTGGAAACTATAGGAATTAGCTATTTTCAGAAAACTACTAAAAAGTTTGCTCCACATAAAAAGTAAGCAAAAGAAGAAAAAAGAAGACCAATTACTGTAAGGGTTCCCATGAAAAACCAGTTTGAAGTGAAGTTTGGCATGCTGTATATTTATTCAGGAATGGCACTGGTATCAACACCTGTAGAAGGGAGAGAAGATGATGAATTGTATTGAAAGAGAGATTGAGTTGCAATGCAGACCCAAAGAAAACCTTGGTTGATACCATTGAAAGATTGGGAGCTAGAATGGCCATTCAGAATTGTCCAAGATGCTAGGCCTTTTAACTCTTCTGTCAATCATGTTTTGTTGTGGTTTGCTCCAGAAAGGGATTTAGCCTTGCATGAGGTAACTTTATAAAGCTGAAGCAATCCTGACAGGGACTGACAAGGGAAGGCTGTCTGCAGATATTACTTGCAACAGCTAAATAACAAATCCTTCATTGAAAGAGAATCTGAGTAGTACATCAAATATACATCACACAAAGGAGCTGAGAAACAGGGACAACAATACATAAGTGAGGTAAAGATAATCCCTAGGATAATAACATAGGGAGATATTAGGATGACAGCTGTGCAGCAGGCCTAGAGAGCAAATATTCCAGATTACAACTGAATGAGCAAGGTGCTCCAAGAGGATATTTCTAAGAATGAACATAAATTAAATAACAGATTCCTTATTATGTTTAAATTTAGTTTAAGAGGGATATCATTCTAATAGAGATTTTCTGAATTATATATATATATATATATATATATATATATATATATATATATATATATATATGAATGTAGGCAGACAAGTAAAGAGACAATTTATTAGCTCAGAAGTAGATGAAAAATGTGTAGGAAGGGCACCATAATCATTGTAAATTATTGTGCAGTACATCTGTGAGAAATAATTACATATCCAAAATGTTGAAAATGTATCAAAACAAAACGGATCAAATTGTATTGAAGAGTTTCAAGGAGGAAAATGTTCCTTGTGAGACTGGGCCAAAATCAGGCTAGAAGTGCAGTGACAGGAAGCATAATCTTCATCTTCCATGGTAGAATGTGAGTAGAAAATATCTTAATTTGAAAAACTAAAAAACATGAAAATATAGAGTAAAGAAAGCTAAATTATTGTAACTAAGTGGTTGCTTTCTGCCAAATTTAACAAGACAATGGAACAGGAGAGGAGGTGTGTGTGTATGTGTGTGTGTGTGTGTGTGTGTGTCAGAGAGAGAAAGAGAGAGAGAGAGAGAGAGAGAGAGAGAGAGAGAGAGAGAGAGAGAGAGAGAAAGAGTTCTAGAATTTACATCTATGAGATTAGTTTGGTAAAAAATAAATAAAAAATTTAAATTTGAACTAAGTTAAATTAAAACAAGAAACCCTTCTCTTGAGACTTGTTCTCTTTTTCCCATTATGGTAGCTGAGTGATATTCCAAATGCTCTAGAGCAGGTAAACATGATTCAAATAGGAGAGTCTGAATTTCTGAGAGCAGCACACATGTACAACGTACATGCAAACTTAACTAATTAGTAAAACTACCTAATTAGTAAAACTAAACTAGGTGAATATATATATATATGGCCCAGTACACGAAATTCATGCATGGGGGGTCCCCACCGCCCAGCCTGCACCTTCTCCAATCCAGGACCCTTCGGGGGATGTCTGACTATCGGTTTAGGCCCAATCCCAGGGATCGGACCTAAATCGGCAGTCGGACATCCCTCTCACAATCCTAGACTGCTGGCTCCTAATCACTCACCTGCCTGCCTGCTTGGTTGCCCCTAACTGCCCCCCCTTCCAGCCTGATTGCCCCTCACTGCCTCTGCATGCTGGCCTGATCACCCCTAACTGCCCCCCCCACCAGCCTAGGTGTCCCCAAGTGCCCCCCCCACCAGCCTGGTTGCCCCACACAGCCTGCTTGTTCAATTGTTTGGTCATCCCTCACTAACCCCCCCCCTGCCAACCTGGTTGTAGACAGCCATCTTGTGAGGGTTAATTTGCATATTACCTGTTTATTATATAGGAGATATATATATATATATATATATATATATATATATATATATATTCATATATAAGCTGTCTCAGTATGAATTTTCTCTTTAATATCCTTGAAAGAAAGGTACTACTACTAATACTATTGTTTTCCTAACTCTAGGAATAGCTAAAATCCTGTTTCCTGGACAGTTTTAAGTATCAAAGAATAGAATGTCTATTTGAACTAGGACATAGTGTTTATTCTTAAGAACCCAGCCTCAAATAAAACAAAATTAGACCACTGTATGGGAGAACGTATTTGCCTATGATATATCTGATAAGGGATTAAGGGATAAGGGATTATTTACAAAATATATAAAGTATTCATACAACTCAACAAAAGGAAGATAAACAATCCAATTAAAAAATGGACAGAAGACCTAAATAGACATTTTTCCAAAGAGGACATACAAATGGCCAGGAAACATATGAAAAAAATGTTCAAAGTCACTAATCATCAGAGAAATGCAAATAAAAACCACATTGAGTTATTACCTCATACTCAGAATGGCTATCATCATAAAATCACCTAACAAGTGCTGGCGAGGATACAGAGAAAAGGGAACCCTAGTTCACTGCTGGTGGGAATGCAGATTGGTGCAGCCACTATGGAAAGCAGTATGGAGTTTTCTCAAAAAATTAAAAATGGAACTTCCATTTTACCCTACAATCCCACTTCTGGGAATATATACTAAAATCCCCAAACCACCAGTCAGAAAGAATATATGCAGCCTTATGTTCATTACTTACAATAGCTAAATTTTGGGAACAGTCCAAGGTCCCATTGGTAGATTAATGGATTAAAAAAAGCTGTGGGACATTAACAGAATGGAATATTATTCAGCTGTAAAAAAGAGGGATCTCTTACCCTTTAGGACAGCATGGATGGTCCTGGAAACGATTATGATAAGTGAAATAAGCCAATCTGAAAAAGACAAATATCACATTATCTCATTTATTTGTGGAATCTAATGAACAAAATGAATTGACTAACAAAATAAGACCCAAAGCATGAAGGCATGGAACAGACTGACATACCTCAGTTTAGGGATTGGGGAGAGGAGAAAAAAATAAACCAAAGAGCTTATATATTTACACACATAGCTCATGAACATAGGCAATAGGGGGGGATGGGTAAAAACTTAAAGAAGAGGGGGGTAAATAAGGGGGAATGGGACACATCTGTAACACTATCAATAAAAAACATATATTTTTAAATGATAATACCCAAAACCTATTTTGCCTTTATTCATCCATTTGTCAGACATCTCTCACAGACTTTTAACAAGTGAAAAGTAATGGACTAGTGGAGATCAGACTACAAAACCAGCAAGTGCCCATTTCACCTGGCAAGCAGTTTCTTGACCCTCCATATTGACTCCATAGTCAGCAAACTGTGTTGGTTCCCTAGTAATGTACTTTGTACTAAAGACTGTAATATGTATTTAAATGCAAAACAGAGGTGCACACAGCCCCATAGTTGAAGGACACCTAAATCTGATAGAGTGAGAACTGTTTTAACAAGAACACAATTCAACAGTAGCACAAAGGAGAGAGTGATTAATTTGGAGAAAAATAGTTTTAAAAAGTCTTCAAAAAGAATTTATGTTTGAAAAATATTCTGTAAAATTTAATAGTGAGAGAAAGGCATTCCAGGGAGTAAGAGGGCAGTATGAGTACAGAAACAGAAAAAAAAATGAGAATGAAATTCAAATGGGGGATAGATTATGAAGAGTTAGGTTGGACTAAATAATTGAGCAGACTAAATTCTCCTGAACACATTTGAAAATCAGAAGTAAGAAATAAAACTCTTTTTTTTTCAATCCTCACCTGAGGATATTTTTTATTGACTTGAGAGAGAGAGAGAGAGAGAGAGAGAGAGAATGATAGATAGATGAAAGAGAAACATTGATTGATTACCTCCCTTAGGAGCCCCAACTAGGCATTGAATCTACAACCTAGGTATGTGCCCTGACCAGGAATAGAACCATCAACCTTTTGGTGTATAGAATGACACTCCAACCAACTGAACCACCTGGCCAGGGCAAGAAATAAAGTATTCTAAATGGACAACATAGATATCATGCACTTTACTAACAGGAGATCTTACCTCATATTTCATTTATAGTCTGGCTTCAATCTCTTTCTTTTCTCTTTTCTCTCTCTCCTTACAGCTATCAACTTCAGTCATCTCATTCTTCATAGAAACTTAGGAGAAAAACAGTTTGGAGAAATTGTGCACACAATAGTTGGTAATTGAGGGAGTAAAAAGTTCAAACAAGCTATTGAGAACAGATACAATTAAGAATTTTGAGAAGAGGAAATTTTGGATTATTCAGATGGGCCCAATCCTTATAAGAGGGAGGCAACTGTGTCATAGAAAGAGACTTGGTGAAAGCAGCCATCAGAAGAGTGGGATACTGGAAGATACTGCACTACTGGATTTGACAATATAATAAGAGGGGCATGAACCAAAGTGTGTGAGCAGCCTCTAGAGCAAGTATGTCAAACTCACAGCCTGTAGACCGCATACAGCCCACAACGAATATTTTTGCCGCCCAGCCAATATAACGGTAGTTAAGAAACGTTTTAATAAAAATTTGATAATTTAGTTTTTACAATATCCTGTTATACATAATCTATAATAATAAAAGCGTAATATGCTAATTAGGCCAGACAGCCAAAAGACCTTCCGGACATCATACCGAATGTCATTCCAGACGTCTCTCCAGATGAAGCCATGGTGGCAGGGGCCAAGGTAGCGGCAGGTAGAGTGGTTAGGGGTGATCAGGAAGAGTGGTTAGGGGTGATCAGGTAGGCAGGCAAGTAGTTAGGGGCATGAGGCAGGAATGCAGAGTGGTTAGGGGTGATCAGGCATGCAGGCAGAATGATTAGGAGTGATCAGGCAGGCAGGCAGAGTGGTTAGGGGTGATCAGGAAGGCAGGCAGGTGAGCGGTTGGGAGCCAGCAGTACTGTATTGCTAGAGGGATGTCCGAGGGGTCCCGGATTGTAGAGGGTGCAGGCCAGGCTGAGGGACCCTCCTCCATGCATGAATTTTGTGCACTGAGCCTCTAGTTATTAATAACAAACTACAATGCTTGCTAATGACTGATTACTATAATCGCGTTGCATTCATTTCCCTTATGTGCCTTATATGTAGGCACATCATTTCTTTCCACTAATACTAGCAGTGAATATTTTAGCAGCTGATTGCCACGTCATTAATCTTGTACTGATTTGTTTGGTGTGCACAACAGGAAATATTTTGCTTTTGGAGAACAAGAAAAATAGGTTTATTTGCCTTATGTTTATTAATTTGTGCAGTTATTCAGTGTCCATGTTTGAGGAAAAAAATATTAATTTTTATTAAAATGTTCTATTTATTTATTTATTTATTTATTTTTAATCTTTATTGTTGAGATTATTACAGTTGTTCCACTTTTGTCCCCCCATAGCTTCCCTCCATCCAGTTCCCACCCCCCCTTTGCCCTTACCCCCCCCCCCACTGTCCTCATCCATAGGTGTACGATTTTTGTTCAGTCTCTTCCTGCACCCCCACACCCAATTCCCCCTGAGAATTGTCAGTCCATTCCCTTTCTATGCCCCTAATTCTTTTATGTTCACCAGCGTATTCTGTTCATCAGATTTTTTATTCACTTGATTTTTAGATTCACTTGTTGATAGATATGTATTTGTTGCTCATAATTTTTATCTTTACCTTTTCCTTCTTCTTCCTCTTCTTAAAGGATACCTTTCAGCATTTCATATAATACTGGTTTGGTGGTGATGAACTCCTTTAGCTTTTCCTTATCTGTGAAGTTCTTTATCTGACCTTCAATTCTGAATGATAGCTTTGCTGAGTAAAGTAATCTCTTGGAGGTCAATTCCTCCCAGTGATACCAACTACAATCAAAGCTTAACTACAACAAGACTGTGCACATAGCCCACAAAGGGGTGCACCAAGAGTGTCCACCTCAGGTGATTGGGGAGGCTGAGCCACTGGGCCCTATAAGACACCTAGCACACAAAGCCACTCTATCAACACAGGGAAGCAGCCAAAATGTGGAGACAAAGAAACAGGTCACAAATGACAGAAATGGAGGAAAGCAAACTACTGGATATAGAGTTCAAAACCATGGTTATAAGGTTTTTCAAGAATTTTCTAGAAACCAATGATAAATTTAGTGAGACCCTCAATAAATCTAGTGAGACCCTCGAGGATATGAAAAAAGACCAACTAGAAATTAAACATACACTGACTGAAATAAAGAATATTATAGAGAGATCCAACAGCAGACTAGAGGATCACAAGAATCAAGTCAAAGATTTGAAATATGAAGAAGTAAAAGACACCCAACCAGAAAAGCAAAAAGAAAAAAGAATCCAAAAATATGAAGATAGTGTAAGGAGCCTCTGGGACAACTTCAAGGGTACCAACATCCGAATTATGGGGATGCCAGAAGAAGAGAGAGAGCAAGATATTGAAAACCTATTTGAAGAAATAATGACAGAAAACTTCCCCTACCTGGTGAAAGAAATAGACTTACAAGTCCAGGAAGCGCAAAGAACCCCAAACAAAAGGAATCCAAAGAGGACCACACCAAGACACATCATAATTAAAATGCCAAGAGCAAAAGACAAAGAGAGATCTTAAAAGCAGTGAGAGAAAAACAGTTAGTTACCTACAAGGGAGTACCCATATGATTGTCAGCTGATTTCTCAACAGAAACTATGCAGGCCAGGAGGGAGTGGCAAGAAATATTCAAAGTGATGAATAGCAAGAACCTACAACCAAAATGTTCTATTTTATGTTAACAACTAGAGGCCCAGTGCATTAATTCATGCATAGGTGGGGTCCGGCCAGCCTGACCCCAATGGGGGCCAATGGGGGCCATTGGGGCCAGGCTGGTGAGGAAGGGTGGACACGGGAGGTTGGCTGGCTGGCCATTCCCCCAATTGGGGTCGGGGGGATGATAGGGTGTATGGCTTGGCAGGGGGAGGGGCTACAGGCAATTGGCCAGTTGGCACTGCCCCAATCAGGGTGGGGGGGAGATCGGGAGCTGGGCTGGCTGGGGGAGGGGCTGTGGGAGGTTGAGGGGGACCGATCGGGAACACAGTGGGCATCATAGTGATCAGTCATTCTGGTTGTTCTGGTCATTCTGGTTGTTCCGCCACTCTAGTTGCTTGGCTTTTATATATATAGATTACTCATTTATATCAACCCTTTGTATTCAGCATGTCCCTATTGAAATAAACCTACGTTTCTATGAAAATTGAAGCTTTTGTTTTTTGTGTGACCCACATAAACTTAAACTTTGTTTATTTGGCCCTTGTTAGCCTTTGAGTTTGACATGCTTGCTCTAGAAGCTGGAAAGGGAAAGGAAACAGAATTTCTCCTAGATCAGGGGTGGGCAACCTTTTTGTGAGTGCCAAAACCAGCAAAATCTCTTACTCAAAATTCTTCGCGTGCCAACCCTAATTTTTTGATAACATGTTATACCTACTTGATATCTCTTAAGGTGTACATATATGAAGAACCTTGAAGAAATAATAAAATTCATTTGAGTGACAAAAACACAGTATATGATGATGAAAAATACATTTTTTTAATGTATACATGTACACTGATAGTCCAACAGAAAACTTAATGACTCCGTTTGATATTATCAGTGGAACTTTTGCTGCTGCGTCACTGATGACAGAGATTTTACATCAGGTTTATATTTCGTGACCTTCAGAGATATGCATGAGCTACTACTTTCATCTGTCAGGCTACTCCTATTACTAGACTTAACAAAATTCATCACTGAGAACAAAGATTCACAAGCGTATGTGGATGAAAACATGGAGAATAATGCTGTTGCAAAGTTTTTTAAACAGAAAAAATTTTCTGGAATGGCATTCTAAGTCCTCAATAGTTTGTTTTCGACACTTCTCTCTGGTACTCCTATCTCTAATTGCTTTTTTTCAATGTTTCCTAAGTCAACTCTAAGGTCAATAAATTTCTGCTTCCAAATTGAGCTACGCTGAAATTCAATCAACTGCATTTCAAAGTCAGCCATGTTTATCCATGAAAACATTTGTAAGTTTAGTTCCTCCAGTTTCATGCTATCTGGAAACCTCATGAATTTTGCTGTCTCTTCCAGTTCTCTGAATTTCGCAAATCTTGAGAAGAACTGCTCAATAGTTGACTCGATGATGTTTAAAAACAGCTTTTGAAGGCTTTGACAGTCTGTTCTATCATCTTTTGGGAGGTCTTTGATGTGCCTTTTGAGGTTTGGGAACTACCTAATTCTCTCACCATCCACATCCCTCTTAAAGACTTCCACTTTCTTTTCAAAAGCCTTTATGTAACCAAACATAACATCAAGTGTCTTGCCAGTTCCTTGTAATTTAGCATTTAAGTCATTCGAATGTTCACAAAAATTGTAAATGGAAGATTATAAGAGAGGGTTTCGTGTGCCAGCAAAAGTTACTGGCGTGCCATGTTTGGCATGCATGCCAGGGGTTGCCCACCCCTGAACTAGATCCTCCAAAAAGGAAGGCCTGCCAATATCTCGATTTTTAAATCAGTGAAACCCATGTAGGATTTCTGACCAATAAAACTGAAAGATAATAAATTTGTATTGGTTAAATCTCTGTGTTTGTGGTAATTTGTTACAAATACAATAGTAAGCAATCACAGGCATTATTTAGTGCCACTGCTAATGACTAAGGCATCAGAGAAATTTTAATTGTGTTAAGCATACATTTTTCCCTGGAGAAAGCAGGACTCTGCAATACATAGCAGTTTAAATGTACGTTAAAGTTTATGGAAAAAAATCTAAGTTTTCAAATTTCAAATTTTCAGAAAATTTTACCTTTTTTATTTTCTGAGAGGGAAGGATATGTATAAGTATATAGATAGCAATTTGCTTTGGAGAACTATTTCTGCCTTGCCTTTAACCTTTGTATTCTCCTGAGAGTCAGGGAAAGAAAATGTTTAAATAATTGATTGATACATTTTAGACTATATAAACATCTTTCCCTATAACTGGTCAAACAATGTAGTCTAATTTCCATAGTGCCAACTTCTTCCAGGTGGAAGTTACTGAGCATCAAATTTGGAGACAGAGTACCATGGCAGGTAGTGCTCTTTGAGGTTCATAATCATCCACAAAGAGTTTACAATACATCTGGGGAGACAATAGATTTTAACAAACTTTTTAAAAATATATTTTTATTGATTTCAGAGAGGAAGGGAAAGGGAGAAATAGAAACATCAATGATGAAAGAAAATCATTGATTGGCTGCCTCTTGCATGCCTCCTACTGGGGATCGAGCCCACAACCTGGGCATGTGCCCTTGATAGGAATCAAACCTGGGATCCTTCAGCCTGCAGTCTGGTGCTCTATCCACTAAGCCAAACCAGCTAGGACAGAATGACAGATTTTAAAGACTCTATGGAAAATCATGTCAACAAATTTGATACAATATAGGGGGGAATATGTACACTTTAGTGCTGAGTGGACACTCTAGCTAAACTTATATGGCTTTATAAAAAGCTTTTACATCATGTCTCTAGCTCACTAGTAATGCTGCCAGGGACTTCCATATCTGGTGACCTTTGAAAATGGTAAAAGGAGTAAATGAATGTTGCATCCCAGCTTGTTAAAAATAATGTAGCTGTGTTGTTAATAATTGCTGAGCTTTATAACATCACCCCAGAGATTTTTATGTTACTGGACTGAGTATTTATCTTGCTGTGGCTGCTTCAGAAGAAGTGAAAAATATTAAATGATTCCAAGCAAAACTGAGAGTTACAGTATTTTGTCCAGTTGCCTGGAAGCAGGATGTAATATTAAGTTCACATGGAAAATCATCTGCAAAAATGGAGACTGATGTTGTCGTAAAAAGTGTTGACTCCTGAATTACATCCCTTTAGTGCAGGGGTGGGCAAACTTTTTGACTCGAGGGCCACAATGGGTTCTTAAACTGGACCGGAGGGCTGGAACAAAAGCATGGATGGAGTGTTTGTGTGAACTAATATAAATTCAAAGTAAACATCATTACATAAAAGGGTACTGTCTTTTTTTTCAATAGTTTTATTCATTTCAAACCTGCGGTATCTGGCCCTCGGGCCATAGTTTGCCCACGGCTGCTTTAGTGACTCTTCATGACCTTCAAAATACAGTCCACACAGTCATCCTCCTCCATCTATTCTTTGTTTAGCTGTCAAGCTTCAGAAGCACAACTGTAGGTGGAAAAGTACAGTTGGATGTAGGACCTCTCTCTCATCTCACCTCAGGGACGTGCAGGTCTCCTTGCCTTTTCCATTGGGTCTCTCCCAACCCAACCTCTCCCATATTTGTCTTTCTAGGCCCTATTCCTGGAACCAAGTGTCCTGCATATTCCCTGATCTTTTCCCACTCTCTATCCAATCTCCATTTTGGCCTCTCATTTCAAGTTCTGTCTCCAACAATTTAATGACTTATTAGTATTAAATCAACCCATTTATTCAAACATACAGTCTTTAATTTTAATGATTTTATTTCCCTTCATTGCTGGGAACCAATTACACCATGCCATAATTTCAAGAGTTTCATCAAAAGGATGATGAGACTTGGGGACTCAACAGGGTTGAGTCACACATGTAGTCACCTGTTGGGAATGGCTAAAGGCATTTCCCCAAACCTGAATAAGAAACTGATTGTGGCTGCCAGACAGTTAAAGGGCATCTTAATCTACATGTTATTACCTCCTACTGGCCAAACACCTGTACAGCCATAGGCTAATTCCCCCAAACTGACAATGCTTCTGTACCCTTTGAAACCTTACCCTTTGAAGTGTATTATCTCCACCCTGCCTTAGGACAAATTATGTTAATAAAAGCAAGGGTCCTAGACAAGAAGGTAGTCTTCAGTTCCTTTAGCTGAAGGTTCTCTGACCCCCAATGCCTTTCAAAATTATATCTCATCTCTGGACTTTTTATTAGTCTCTGGATTCATATGTCATCTAAGCACAGCCCCTTTTCCAGATTCTTGAACCCTTCTTGATGCTGGGACAAGAACCCCGGCACTTCGTAGCCAGCTCATTTCAACATAGCTCCAAACCTATCCTTCAACTCCTTTCTCCACTACTGTTTTTTCTAGCCTTTTAGCTAAGGCTCTGAAGACCTCTAGCCTGACTCTTGGCTGAAAATTGGTAAATAACGTTTATAAAGTGACACAATGGCATTAATGTAATGGGCCAGGGTAACCTAGGAATCTGAGTAATGTTTTTAAGACTGCTTCTAGGGAAATAGTGATTCTGTTCCCAGATAACCCATTATGTCCAGTGAAATTTCTTTTATTTCTAGAGAATCAGTTAAGACACAGTGCACATTTTTTTTTTTATAATTCTACCATTTAAAAAAAATGTTATTGATGTCAGAGAGAGGAAGGGAGAGGGAAAGAGAGATAGAAACATCAATGATGAGAGAGAACCATTGATCAGCCATCTCCTGCATGCTCCCTACTAGAGATAGAGCCTGAAATCTGGGTGTGACCTGACTGGAATTGAACTGTGATCTCCTGGTTCATGGGCTGATGCTCAAACTCTGAGCCACTCTGGGAGGACACACAATGAACTTTTTGTTTTAAGAATCTTATTTTTTATTTTTTAAAATTCATTTTAAATTTATTTTTTAAAATAAATCTTTATTGTTCAGATTATTACAGTTGTTCCTCTTTTGTCCCCCCATAGCTCCTCTCCACCCAGTTCCCACCCCACCCCATTCCCTACTCCCCCCCACCACTGTCCTCATCCATAGGTGTGCGATTTTTGTCCAATCTCTTTTTGCACCCCCACACCCCCCAAGAATTGTCAGTCCACTCCCTTTCTATGCCCCTTATTCTATTATATTCAAAAGTTTATTCTGTTCATCAAAATTTTTATTCACTTGATTTTTAGATTCACTTGTTGATAGATATGCATTTGTTGTCACTTTGATGTTCCATAATTTGTATCTTTACCTTTTTCTTCTTCTTCCCCTTCTTAAAGAATACCCTTCAGCATTTCATATAATACTGATTTGGTGGTGATGAACTCCTTTAGCTTTTTCTTATCTGTAAATCTCTTTATCTGACCTTCAATTCTAAATGATAGCTTTGCTGGGTAGAGTAATCTTGGTTGTAGGTTCTTGCTATTCATCACTTTGAATATTTCTTGCCACTCCCTCTGGCCTGCATAGTTTCTGTTGAGAAATCAGCTGACAGTCGTATGGGTACTGTCATACAACTTGTAGGTAACTAATTGTTTTTCTCTTGCTACTTTTAAGATTCTTTCTTTGTCCTTTGCCATTGGCATTTTAATTATGATGTGTCTTAATGTGGTCCTCTTTGGATTCCTCTTGTTTGGGGTTCTCTGAACTTCCTGGACTTGTAAGTCTATTTCTTTCACCAGGTAGGGGAAGTTTTCTGTCATTATTTCTTCAAATATCTTGCTCTCTCTCTTGTTCTGGCACCCCCTCTTGTTCTGGCACCCCCATAATTCAGATGTTGGTATGCTTGAGGTTTTCCTAGAGGCTCCTTACACTATCTTCATATTTTTGGATTCTTTTTTTTTTTTTTTTTTGCTTTTCGGGTTAGGTGTTTTTTGCTTCTTTGTATTTCAAATCTTTGACTTGATTCTTGGGATCCTCTAGTCTGCTGTTGGAGCTCTGTATATTAGTCTTTATTTCAATCAGTATATGCTTAATTTCTGCTTGGTCATTTTTCATATCCTTGAGGGTTTCACTAAATTTCTCAGAGGTTTCTAGAAGATTCTTGAGTAACCTTATAACTGTGGTTTTGAAATCTATATCCAGTAGTTTGTTTTCCTCCATTTCTTTCATGTGTGACATGTTTCTTTGTCTCCACATTTTGGCTGCTCCCTGTGTTAATAGAGTGACCTTTTGTGGTAAGTGTCCTATAGGGCCCAGTGGCTCAGCTTCCCCAATCACCTGAGGTGGACACTCTTGGTGCACTCCTTTGTTGGCTGTGTGCACAGTCTTGTTGTAGTTAAGCTTTGATTGCTGTTGGTATCCCTGGGAGGAATTGACCTCCAAGCCAATTGGCTGTGAGGACCAGCTGTGTCTACAATGGAAGAACTGCTGTTCTGGAGACACCCTTATGTGGCAGGACTTGCTTCAGTGGGGCTTTGGTGTTCACTGAGTTTTCCCCTTGAGTGTGTCGCTTATGGATGTGAATGGTTGTAATCTGGTATGGTCTCATACTGACCACTGGGTACACTGGCTCTTGGATCTCCACAGAGGTGCAAAGTCAGCCACTGCCTGAGGCCACCCAGCAGGAGCTACAGTGAGATCTGCAGATTCCTCCTCTTTGTTTGGGGTTTGGAAGTGCCAAGATGAGGCCCAGTTGTGAAGCAAGGCAGGATATTGCTGCTGAGCCTTGGGCCTTTTTTTGGAAGCTTTGGAGCTCCCAGCTGCAGTTTGTAAGGTTAGGCTGCGAATGGACAGGCCATTCATATGCAAAAGCCACTGTGCACAGCTTGGGTGGGGTTGTAAATTGGGTGAGGCGGAGCCTCAGGGAATCACCAGGGCAGAGAAAACAGCAATGGCTGCCAGTCTGGGAGGTTTCTGCGTCTCCATGTCTCTGCGTCCTGCACCCCCACACAGTAACAATGATCGCTGTGAGCACCTCTGAGAGAAAGCTGCCTTCGCATTCCTGTCCCAATTCCAGACAGTTCAGTTTCTCCCCGTATGAGTCTGGGTCCCCAGAGTCTCACCCAGAACTGGAATTCAGAGCAATTGGGAGCTTGTATCTCCCTCCCGATTGAAAAAAACAACAGCGCACCCAGCTGTCAGCACGTTTTGTGCGTGCCTCCATGCCTCCACACCTCCGCACCTTCTACCAATCTCAATGCGCTTTTTTCTTTCTGTCCAGTTGTAGAACTTCCACTTAGCCAGCCCTCCCATGGTTCTGGATGATATCTATTCTGTCTTTTAGTTGTAGTTTTGATGTTGTTGTGACAGGCAGCAAGTACAGGTATTCACCTATGCCGCCATCTTGGTTCTCTAACAGAGTGAACTTTTGATAAATTATATATGTTTGTGGTAAGATGAAAAAGATGATTATAACTAAGCATTACTGAGTGCTTGTCATATGCCAGACACTGTGCTAAGTACTCTAGATGCATTATCGCATTTAGTACTCACAGAAACTATATAAGGCAGATACTATTATTATTTGAACTTTGAGATTGTGTGATTTTACAAGTCATACAAATAGGAAGTTTTGAGGCTGCAATGTGAACTCAGATATATCTTCTTCCAGTGCTGTAAAATGCAAATATTAGAGCAAAGACTAATCTGATTTACAGATAATTATTGAATAAATGAAGGAATAAAGGAAGGAATGCATAGATGATTGATGCAAAACTAGACAGATAAAATAATCTGAGCATTTTATAGCATCATTTAAAATATAAAATTTCATTGCTTTCAGAAGATTTTGGTAACTCCCTTCCCCTCCCCAAGGTAGCTTTAGTCCTGCCTAAAATGTACCAACTATTACAATAGAAATCACTGGTCTTAAACATGTCATTTTACCAGATAAAATAACTGGCTCTCGGGTTACAATAGAGTTAGTTTGTTCACAGGGAATTGACTGCTTCTAAAATGCTTGAATCAGTATATTTTATGATGTAAATAATAGAGTATTGAAGTTAACCATGTTTGAGGAAAACGTAAAACTCCACTACTTCCTGGCTGTAACCATGTAACCATGCACATACTACTTAGCACTTTTGTGACTCAGGCTTCTCATCTGTAAAATAGTACTTCATAATTTGGGGGTTTTCAAAATTTTCCTAGAGGTTTTGTTAAACTAATATATAAAAGTTTTTTTGCCTCAGTGCCTGGTACACTGAAAATGTTAACTATTTATTGAAATTGTTAGCTATTTATATTAATAGTGTTAATTAATAGAAGTAGCTTCTTTCATTTATCTTATGGCTAATAGTTTTCAATGAAATTATTTCAATTGATCATTTAAGAATCCTCGAGGGAAGAATTAAAAATTGCAAATTTAACTTTAAGAAAATTAATAATATGTTCCAGACTCTGTACTGCTTCTTTTAATTGTTATCATGAACTTGGTGAGTAGGCACTAGTAACAGATTTTTAAAAATGAGGTAAACAAATATTAAGTGACTTGTTCAAGTCTATTCAGTTAGTCAGCAGCAGAATTTTGAATCAAATGCTCTTTGAGTTGTCTCTCGTTCTTAATTGCAATGCTTTCCCAACTTTGATCATGTGATAAGTTTATTCTTGAGAAAATTGTTAAGCATATGGATTACAGAGGCCATATGCACTGGTTAAAATTCTGGCTCATTAACTTACCAGCTGTGTGAACAAAGGCTTTAGTGTCCTCATCTTTAAAATGGATTTTATAATGGTACTTGTTTCATAGGGATGTGATGAAGATTAAATGAGGTAATATATACAAGCAATTAGAATAGCATGGGGAACAGTGTTACGCACTCAAAAAATATTAGCAATTATTTTCTGATGCAGATGGTTAGCATTTCCTGTATAATTGTTTCACAATTACAACTCAATACACTTTTAGTATGTTTTACTCTGTTCTGAGACTTAATGGAAGAAAATGATTTAAAAATATAAACCCTTTATTAAGAGAATTGATTAATGAAGTATTAATCTTCACCCAAGGATATTTTTCTATTGATTTTTAGGGAGAGTGGAAGAGAGAGGGAAAGACAGAAAGAAACATCAATGTGAAAGAAACACATCAATTGGTTGCCTCCTGCATGAGCCCCCACCAGGATCTGGCCCAGGAAGGAGCCTGCATCTGAGGTACGTGCCTTTGACCAGAATCAAACTCAGCACCCTTTGGTCTGCAGGCCGATGCTCTATCCACTGAGCTAAACATTTTGATGAGTTAAGGTAACCACTTTCTTCGTGGGGAGAATAAGATATGCCCAGATCAAATGCCATTCTGAAAAGAGGTATTAAAAGAAGATTATCAGTGGTCCAGACATCAGTTTCAGTACAGGAGCATTATTAGTTACTAGAAGATAATTCTGGAAGTAGATTGATTAGTCAATCCCTATTCCCTCCAACATAAATGTAGACCCTTGTTTGTAATAGAATTTATGTTCTTTACACAGAGAGCATTGGTTTCTATGAGGTGTTCTGAATATCAGTTATCTTGGGAAATAATTAAAATAATAATAACTACTATTTAATAAGCAACTACAATGTTTCAATACATGAACTAGGCCCTTTATATAAATGAGATAGAAAAATTACCTGCAAACCCAAGTGTGAAGAAATAGACTTGACCTAATTTATGTATATATTTTATTCTATTTTTTAGCAATGAGGATGGAGATTTTACTTAATTTGTTTGGGGGCCCACACTTCCCAGGGTGGCAGAAAGTGATTCACTGTCACAGCAAAATTTCCTTTTGCCCATTTCCCCAGCCTTGTGGTAGGTGAATGGGAGTGTTGATACATCTGTTTCTCAGTGCCATCAGTCCACTCAGGCAATCCAATATTTGCAGAAAACCACGGAGATATTCCTCCTCTCTCCTCTTAAATCCTTCAAGTGACTCTCCAATAATTCTGCAACATACTCAAGAATTTGGAAGTTCTTCTATTGTTTGACATTATATGCTGGAGCTATATAATTACTTGTGGACTGCTATACTCCATCTATTGAGACAAAACAGAGAACCATTACATCTCTGGGATCTTGCTGTCACATAATAATCAGAATATAGATTCTCTTGATGTCTCTGTACCTTCTTTCTTCATTGAGCCTTGAGATGAGACTATATCTGACATATGGATTACAGCCTCATGAGAACCCTGAACCAGAGGATCCAAGTAGATTACTGACTCACAGATATTGTGAGGTAACAAATGTTTGTTGTTTTAAGCTTCTAAATTCTGGGATAATTTGTCATGTACCAATAGGAACATTGGAGCTTATAAATTAAGAGAGAAAAAATGGTTAGCATTCCAAAAATACAATTTCGTCTTTTACTACCATTATAGTATATAGTGGTTATTATACCCACTTTGTAAGTAAGATAAGTAATTTGCTAAAGGTCACCCAAGCAGGTATCAATTATCAACTTTTTTTTCTCTTCATTATATTTAACTACCACTAGGAAAAAGTTGGAGTCAATATTGGGGGAAAAATCAACCTTGCTATTTAAATCTGGCATGCAAGCTTCTATATATGGAGAGGTGTATACTAAATGAGAAAGGCTAATTTAGTGTAACAAGCTAACAGTAAAACAAGGGTATAAGTTGACTTTGGACTTGCTTGACTCTACTTCCTTATAAAGATATGAAATAAAGTACAACAATTTCTGCAAATTATGATAAAGTACATAGGAAAATTTCAGATGCTAGACCAAGATTTTCACCTCCTTAAGTTGTCACATTTATTTAATTTCTATCCTTTACAGTCCTTTAGAAATATATGATTTAATATTGCTTTCACTTATGAAACCATACATAACATTTGGCTTTCATCACATTTTTCTTCTTATACAAAATGAGTATTCATGATGGCACCTCTCTTCATTGAGCCTACAGAACTGAAATCAAAGCCAAGAAAATATATTCTGCTCTTTCCACATTGATGTATTGAATCTATGACCATCTTGGCAATGCAACAAAAAAATAGTGTGCGCTGTACATAAATATATATGTCTTCATAGAGCTATTCTGTATTAAACATTCAGACAGTTTGTGTTCCTTATCTATTCCATCATGTGAAGAATTTATTCAGCTGTAACTTTTTTCATTATAGTCTGAAGAATCCAAACTATTCGAGGATATTTAGCTAATAAAAATCCTTTGCTTCTGATATTTTAAAAAATGAGGCCCTAGAAGTCTTTCAAAATTTTTATTATATTAATTTAACAAATACATATCATATTTACCTTGGAACCTGACACTATCCTACATTTTTTGCAGTTATTAGCTCATTTTATTTTTTTGACAATCAAATAAAGTCAATACTCTATTTATATTAATTATAAAATTGAGGAAACCAAGGCAAAGAGATATTAAATAAATTTTCCAAGTTTAGACAGTTGCTAAACAGCAGAGCCAGTATTCAAAATTCTGCCTTCAAGCTAAAAGGTTTATGGCCTCAGCCACTACACTATGCCATGTAGAGAAAATAAATTATTTTAAAGATATTTGAGAAAACACATGAATTCTTGTAATAGCATATCAATAAAAATGCATACATATTTGATACCTATACAGGGTGTCCCTCCAAAATGTATACATACTTAACAGCTGATAGCTCAATTGATGCTTCTTTCTTTTCTGATTTAACCCATTGGCATTAATAATTATTCACACTGTATATACATTTTGGGAGACACCCAATATATATTGGCATATTCCATGTATATGTGGCTAATGTTATGAACAGTCTTGATGATGACCACTTTTAGTCAAGAAAGCATATATTTATATTACCTACATGTAAATATAATGGACAAAAGCATTGCCTTACATCAGAAGACATCTTGAGTCTTAACTGTGACTCGTTAATTAGGACTTCAGTAAAGTAGACTAAACTACATCAGACTTAGTTTATTTTTGACTCACTTGTATTCTCAGCTCCTTGCACACTATGCTTGGCAAACAGTAAGTACTCAATTATTTTTGTTAAATTGATGATGGTCACTGCTTCATTATTTAGGAATTATCTGTTTCATCACCCAGTGAGTTATATAACAGTGGATGCCCTCCATATTTAACTGAAAACTAGATAGTATTTGATTAGTGTGCATTATCAATAAGGATATATTGTATAGAAGAACCAGAAAGAAACAAGGTTTGTGAGAAAGTCAAATGTATATCAAGTCATAGATTTGATTCTATATGCCTTCTTCTTGGGTACTGGAATATTAGACCAGCTCATTCTGTGCTGGAGATAAAGTACCCTGGAAATTGAAATAGCAAAAAAAGTAAAACAACCAACTGGGTCAAATTATTATCTTGAAAATTTTGAAGATTGGGCCTACAATTCTATACTAGTATGTTCTGAAAGAGTTCCAGTATTTTCTTCATTGAAGAATCAAAAAGGAGGGGAAAAAAACGTTCTATTTCCCTTTTAAGATGCTTGGGTTTTTCTTCTGCTATCAGGCCTTACCTTCATTTCCAGATGAATTTCAGTCACAACTATAGATATTTAAGTTGGCTTCAAGCTGTGTTTTAAAAATATTTATATAGGCAGTATGTTTTCTGTTCAGAACTAAATCCATGTTAACAAAGTGATACCACCATGAAACAGAATTGGTTTCTTGATTTTCCATCACTTTTACTTCCCCTCTCCCTTCTATTCCTCTTCCCATTTTCCTTTCTGCTCTCCATCCTCCTCTTCCTCCTCTTTCTCCTTCATCTATGAAGTGAGTATGTACAACCATAAAGTCAATACAGCTAACTTAAGCTAAATTTTCAAAATTTATGTAAGGCCTTTGACCCAGATATTCAACTTCTGGAAATATATTTTAAGAACCCTGAAACACCAATTTGAAAGAGTATATGCACTCTTATGTTCATAGAAACATTATTAACCATACCCAAGATCTGGAGACAGCCCATGTGCCCATCAGTGGATGAGTGGATAAAAAACAACAACTGTGAAACATTTACTCAATGGAATACTAATACTACTCTGCCATAAAAGAAAGAAAATTTTACCCTTTGGGTCAGTATGGATGGAGCAGGAGAACATTATGCTAAGTGAAATAAGCCATACTGAGGACAAATATTATATGATTTCACTTATATGTGGAATCTAATGAGCAAAATAAACTGACAAACAAATTAGAACCAGAGGCATGGATACAATGGAACAGACTGCTAGAGCTCAGAGGGTAGGGAGAGGCAGGGATTGGATGAAAGGTGAAGAGATTAGCCAAAAAACCTATATATGTAGCCCATGGAAATACATGACTGTGTGAGGATGGCCAGAGGGAGGGGGCGGTGGCTGGGTGGAGGTGGGTAAAGGAGAAAATACATATGTAATAGTATCAACAATAAATAAATTTTTTAAAACCCTGAAATTCATATACAAAGACAGCAGTATAGTGTTTATCAGAGGTAAGGACATGGGAAGGTAGGAAAGGCTAAAGGGAGCTAAACATAGAGTTACAGGAAATTATTTGACTAATCACATGTTGCAATATACACATCATGCATCATAGAAATGTACACTTAACTTTTATATGATCCTAGTAATCAATGTCACCCAAAACATTTAATTAAAAAAAGAAAAGAAAACCTATGGGGTTTTTTTGTATTTCCCAAAAGTTGTGTGACTTTTTATGTTCTCATTTATTAAATTCTCTTTAGAAGGAGAGAGAATTGGGAAATTTTCTACAAATCACTTATGTGCAGTAATTATCACTGTTCACTCATGTATGGATTAAATGAGAATATTAGACAAAGATTGTGTCATTTTCAAGGTTTTTTCTTACAGTGAATTCAAGCATACTTAGACTAGATTTCCCTATGGTGAGGCTGCAAACAGAAATGTGTTTTTCTCTGAAATGTATTCTTTTGTTCTTAAGTAAATGTACAAAAGTTATCTTTAACAAATTGTTCATAATGGCTGATTGAAAAGGTTAATGTGATTTATTTTCCTTTGTTTTATCATTGGTGTCAGTGCTTTTAACAATGTGTTTTAATAGTGCAATATGTATGCTACCAACATTATTGCAGACCCAAATAGCTGCTGGTATAAAAAATTTGTCAAATTGACAAGATGATCTTTGGTTCTTAATGAAACATAATAAAAACAATTAAAATGTTCATTAAAACTATTATTTTAAATTTATTGACTAAGATCATAAAAATTTGAATTATTTTAACAGTGGTAAAAGTGGACTATATATGAGTCAGAAGAGTATTATATATACACTCTGACATCATTTAAAATTAGTCTTTAAAATACTGAATGTTACCCTAGTTGCTTTGGTTCAGTGGATAGAGCATCGGCCCATAGACTGAAGGGTCCTGGGTTTGATTCTGGTCAAAGGCACATACCTCAGTCACAGGCTAGATCCCTGGCCCTGGTCGGGACATGTGAGGGAGGCAACTAATTACTCTGTCTCTCTCACATCAATGTTTCTCTCTCTCAACCTCTCCCTATCTCTTCTACTCCCTCTAAAAATCAATAGAAAAATAAACAAAAAAATATTGAACGTTTGCAGAAATGAGTTTCATTTGATTTCAGCCAAAGGAGTAACATATATTAGATGTATGGGATGGTAGATTAAACATTCATATTTGAGGTCTGATAAGGACCAATACTTTTTATCTGCTAAAAATAAAATGAAAGATTTAATAGTCATTAAAGAATAAAGAGATTTTCATATAAGGGAGCTAAGATCAATCAAATGGGAAAAAGACAGTCATGATGTTTGGAAAACTAGATTTCCATATGCAAAAGAATGAAGTTGGACCCTTACACTATTCCTTATACAAAAATTAACTCAAAATTGACCAATGACATAAATTTGAGAGCTACTTTCTAGAAAATAACATAGAGGAAAATCTTCATGACATTCAATATGACAATAATTTCTTCATTGTGACATCAAAAGCACAGGTAGCACAAGGAAAAACAGATAAACTGAATTACAGCAAAATGTAAACTTCTGTACATTAGTGCATACTTTAAACAGAGTGAAAAAGCAAGCTATGAAATGGAGGAAAATATTTGAAAATTATATATCTGATAACATGTTAATATCCAGAATAAAAAATAACAGTAACAACTCAGTAAAATAACAACAGCAAAACCTGATTAAGATATGGGAAAATAATTTGAAAGGCATCTCTTCAAAAGAAGATATACCGATGACCAATAAGTACAGGAGAAAATACTCGATACTACTAACCATTAGGGAAATACAAACCAAAACCACAATGGGGAATATGACACCAGCAAGATGGAGGAATAGGAGGTCCCCAACTTACATCCCCAAACAAAAACGTTGATTTGATAGCCATCCATGGACAGAAGTGCCATTGTTGGGGATCTGGGATCCAGGTAAGATTTTGCAAAACCCTAGTAAACCTCTCTAGACTGAAAAGAGCTGCTCTGAGAATGCAGGCTCACTTCCTAGTAAGGAGGCTCACCAAACATACAAAATGAAAGGAGCCTCAACCTCCTGTGTACTTGGATCCAGCCCTACTTGTCTGCCATCCTGCAACCAGACCCATGATTCTAGGGACCCAGTAGAAGCCACATGCACCTATGCCCTCAGTTACAGTCTTACCAGCTACAGACCTGGCTGCAAGTCTGCAGTGGCCCTGCAACTTGGCTATAGCTCTGCTCCCTTTTCTGTTTAGAAACAGTCCTGCTTGCTCAAGGACCCAGAAAGAGCCACTCCTGTCCAGGCCCCTGGTAACAGGTACTCAGGCCACAAATCCCACTGTAGATATTGAAACTGTGACCTAGGTTCAGTCCTGCAGTCAGTACTGCCTGCTCAGTGACCCAAGACACAAGAATGCCATTCCATGCCACTGGCAGCAGGCCTTCTGACCTCAGTCCCAGCTGCAGACCTTAAAGTCAATTCTGGCCCTAACCGGCTTGGCTCAGTGGATAGAGCGTCAGCCTGCGGACTGAAGGGTCACAGGTTCGATTCCGGTCAAGGGCATGTACCTTGGTTGCGGGCACATCCCCAGTATAGGGTGTGCAGGAGGCAGCTGATCGATGTTTCTCTCTCATCGATGTTTCTAGCTCTCTATCCCTCTTCCTTCCTCTCTGTAAAAAGTCAATAAAATATATATTTAAAAAAAAATAAAGTTGATTCTGGCTGTGGACCTGGAAGCGGCCCTGAGAATTGCATTGATCCCCATTCTGCCATGCTCTGGGGGAAGTTCTATCTACCCAGGGAACTGGCAGGAGACAAGCTTGTCCAAGCCCCTGTTGGCATGCCTGTGACCCAGCTTTAGCTCCACTCTACCATGGTCCTGGAGGCAGTCTGTCCTGTCTACCCAGAAACCCAGCTAGGAACCATGTAGGAACCCACACAGAGAAACACTGGGAGCCAAACCACTCTGTGTACCTGGTAACAGACCCACTGAACTGGACTGCATACCCACAAGTGGTCATATGAACTGGCTCCAACTCTGCTCCAGCAAGCCCCCAAGAGCAGTCCAGTCCATGTAGGAATCTGGCAGGAACTACACATGCTGTGCTCCTTATAACAGGTCTGCCAACTTTGGACCCAACTGTGGACCTAACAACATCTATGTAACTCTGCTCCAGCCCCACTTGACTGAGATGCCAGAGGGAGGCCCATCAATATGGGAACCTGGCACTGGTATAGGTAAATATATAGTCAAATTCAGAATAATCTAAGACTGTTATGGTGGCATGTAAATAACTTTTAACTCTAGTATAAAGGTTAAAGGACAGAAGTATTAAAATAACTATAGGTACAATAATTTGTTAATGGGTAGACTATATAAAAATATTTAACATTGTGACATAAAACATGAAATGTATGTATGTTGGAGAGAATTTTTTTTTAATCCTCGCCAGAAGAATGAAGATATATATTTTTAAATTATATTTTTATTGATTTCAGAAAGGAATGGGGAGGGAGAGAGAGAGAGAAGCATCAATGAAGAGAGAGAATCATTGATTGGTTGCCTCCTGCATGCCCACACTGGGGATTGAGCTCACAACCTGGGCATGTGCCCTGACCAGGAATTGAACTGTGAACTCCTGCTGGGCTAGAATTTTTATATGCTATTGAAATTAAGTTTTTAGCTTAAAATAGACATCTATAACTATATCTTATGTAAACCTTTAATGCATATAGATGCTGCTAATAAAGAGATATGCATAGGCAGAAATTTCTATGTTTTTCTTTTCTTTGTAATTCCAAAGTGACTTTTGCCATCAAAGAATTGCTTAGTGCTAAATAGCAAGTTTATATCCTATGAGAATGTAATGCTCACATCTGAAACTCTGAAATCATTTAGTTAATATTGGTTTTTATCAAATCAGAAGACAGAAAAAGATGAGAAAATGATTTCAAACAATAATCCTACTTTATTCCCAAGATTAGGATATTTTATGGATGACAGCTAAATTAAATTGGAGTAAGAATTGCTCACAATGATGAATGCCGCTGTTCATTCATAGTAAATAGAAAAGAGAAAGAAAGTAATTTTTCTTTAAAGGGAAAATCAATAGGCTGAAGGAATGATCAATTACTGAAGACAAAATTCTGAGAAAACTCATCAAGAATTTCAGCTTCATTATCCTCTTTGAGCTCATAAGGCCTTTGTCCAGAGTGTGGATAAAAGATTCTTCAGAAACCTCAGCTGTACTTGTTCTAAATGTGACCCAGAAGGCAGCTGAGAAAGCATGAGCGTGCCTGTCATCACTGTTTAGCTGCAGGTTGTGGTTCTCTTTCCCATGGCCCATAATAGCTAATACCTGACAAGACATTCATTCATTCATTTGAGTTAAGCAACAGGGTGAGAGAATGTAATCAGAAACAAAAGGATTTAAAGAACACCAAGGAAGACAACACAAATCCTAATTCAAGCCACACCCACTGTGTACTAGGAATCCGTGAATAACAAGGCCTTAGGTTTTTAGCAACCCTATGTCTTTGTATCAACCTATCACTGTTTGTCCAGAATCAGGGTCACTTCAGACTTGGCGCAAGTCTTTTCTCTTATTTGCCTGCTGGCTTGGCCCCATGCCATCATGCAGAAAGCAAAATCTATAAATATGAACTAGTTCTCATGCAGCTGAGAAAATTTACAATGGAGACGATGTTACTAGTAATGATACATGTTCTTTATCCCTCTGATTCATAAAATAATCTTATTTTAACAGACTGCTTTTCTTTTTTTAAAAATCATTGAATAGATTATGGGTCACAAACTTCAGTTATCCACACAGGTTCATGTCTTTTACTTTATTTATGTCTGCTCTTATGAAAAAACAGAAATATCAGAGGAGATTTTTATACGATAGGTAACTGATTTAGAATCATCCCACAAAAGGAATGTCACAGAGCATGCATTCACAGACTGTTTTTTCTAAATAAGTGTATCCATAAGTGTATATAATTATTTGGAAAGCCACAGTTCACTAATAGTGAGAAAAATAAGATTATAGTATGAGATTAGCTATGGCTCTCAGATGCAACTGGAATAAATTTCTTCTTTTTTTTTTCCCCCTTGCTAGATTACTCATATGTAATGGTCCCATTATATAACATAAATAATTCAATTATAAGAACTAATAGATTATTTTATAAGTCAATTTCTGCAACATTTAAATATGGCATTTAAAACATGCATTCCAATGTGTAGAAGCTGAAAAGAGAAGTTTTGGCTTCAAGAAAAGAAATATTTAATGGTAAAAACTATCCAAAATGTAATAGCCTGTCTCAAGATAACACATAACCTCATACTGTGCTATTGAATTAAATGGAGGCATAGAGTATTTGATAAATATCATAATGAATATGGAAATGGAAATATTTTATTACTTGCTAAGAAGTTTCAAGCATCAGCAAATGTTTGGATAAATATATTTGAGACTAAAGTTACCTTGGAAGGGTATTTTGATTAAATACTGTATAAGTAAAGACAAAAGAAACTATAAAACTAATATGCTTTATTTAATAGATAAAGTATATTACAACCGAACGGACGACCGAACAGGCTGCATGGGGCAACCAGGCCAGCAGGGGGGGTTAGTGAGGGCTGACCAAATGACTGAGCAGCAGGCTGCAAAGATGGTGGTGCCAACAGCCAATAAGGAGGAAATATGCTAATTGACTGCCACACCCTCAAAGATGGCAGCGCCCACAGCCACAAGATGGCCGGCAGGGGAGAGCAGTTGGGGGTGAGTAGGCCAGCATGGGAAGGTAGTTAGGGGTGACCAGGCTGGCAGGGGAGGGCTGTTAGGGGTGACCAGACTGGCATGGGAGGGCAGTTAGGGCCGACCAGGCCAGCAGAGGAGGGTAGTTGCGGCGGACCCAGGCCTGCAGGGGAAGGCAGTTGTGGATGATCAGGCCTGCAGGGGAGGGCAGTTGTGGGCAATCAGGCCAGCAGGGGAGGGCAGTTGGGGGTGATTGGGCTGGCAGGGGAGCAGTTAAGCATCAATCAGGCTGGCAGTGGAGTTGTTAGGGGGTGATCAGGCTGGCAGGCAGGCAAGTGGTTGGGAGCCAGCAGTCCTGGATTGTGAGAGGGATGCCGACTGCCGGTTTAGGCCCAAACCCTGTTGGACATCTCCTGAGGGGAACCAGATTGGAAAGGGTGCAGGCTGGACTGAGGCACAACACCCCCCAGTGACCAAATTTTGTACACCGGGCCTCTAGTTGGTTAATAATAACCTCTAGGGGTATGGGTTTATAATTCTGAAACTACTGTATGTGTGTATTGCAATTGAAAAAATACGTAAACATGTAGGAAATTATAACCAGGTTCTCACTGCCAGAGAATGAAGCTAAAAGAAGGAAAGTGCAAATCCTAGAATGAATCTTGTGTTATTGGATTGGAAATATCAGTATGAACTCATGTTTTAGTTAACATATATATAAAAGGATGGTGTATATCTATATATAGATAGATATAGTAATTTACATATAAGTGTTTGTAGCCATGAGTTATTATACATACACTAGAGGCCTGGTACATGAAATTTGTGCATGGGGGAGGGGTGTCCTTCAGCCCAGCCAGCACCCTCTCCAATCTGGGACCCCTTGGGGGATGACCACAGGGATCAGGCCTAAATTGGCAGTCAGACATCCCTCCCACAATCCGGGACTGCTGACTCCTAACCACTCGCCTGCCTGCCTGCCTGATTGCCCCTAACTGTTTCTGTCTGCCAGCCTGATCGATGCCTAACTGCTCCCCCGCTGGCCCAATCACGCCCAACTGCACTCCCCTGCCAGCCCAATCACCCCCAACTGTCCTCCCATGAGGGCTCTATAGCCCCCAACTGCCCTCCCCTGAGGGCCCAATGGCCCCCAATCGCCCTCCCCTGCCAGCCCAATCGCCCACAACTGCCCTCCCTTGCTGGCCTGGTTGCCCCCAACTGCCCTCCCTTGATGGCCTGATCACTCACAACTGCCCTTCCCTGCCTGCCATCTTGTGGCAGCCATCTTGTGACAACATGGGGCAGCCATCTTGTGATGATGTGAGGGCATTGCGTGAGAACACGAGGGCCACCTAGGCTTTTATTAGTATAGATATGTTTCCAAGCTCTGCTTATAGAGAAGGCCTAGAAGTAGTGATATCTTAGTAGTAATGAACACTACTTGTGCTTAGATATTGGTTTCTAAAAACCATTTTCCAGTGGATAAAAAAAGAGTTACTTAGAAAAATAGTCCATTCTAGGAGTGGGACAAAAAAAATATATAAAATTATTCTGAAGCATTGTGCAGTGCCAAAAATAAAAAAAAAAGTATTCAAGGAAGGAGGCACATCAAAAAAGCAGAGATTTCAACCTAGAAGAGTTCCCGATGGATAAAACAGAAACAATTTAAACAACAGAATGATTAATTATTGTACTGTATTGAAGCCTATAGGAAAACACTATATCCATTAGGAGTTGATACTGAGATAAATAATAATTAAATCAATCAATAAATGTAGGAGCAGGAATAGCTTTCTTAATTTCAATTATTAATTGAAATTCTTACTGAAGAATTTCAATTAATAATTGTGGAAGGGTTAAGGGAAATAATAAATGAGGGAAAATCATCATCATTATTATAATACTAATTAATAATTATAGAAAGCAAGATCCACCAATGAATACTAAAGTTAGTGAACAAAAATTTGAGGAGAAACAGAATATTTGCATAGTCCTGAAGTATCACCCCCAAGATTTTTGTTAAATACAAAGGGAATAATTGTAACTTTATAGTGGAGAAATTCATCAGACACCACCTTAGCAAAGTGATTAAGGTTAACATTAACAGACATAAGGTGTAGCCACCTCATGTGTCCTCTGATTTGGGTACATCACCTCTGTATTATTCTTTCTAAAACTACATAAATACAGTCTAATCACAAGAAAACATCAGATACACCCACATTAAAGGATATCCTACAAAATAACTGACCATTATTTTTCAAATTATTAAGATAAAAAGATGAAGAAAAACTTTGGAATTGCTACAGGTTGAAGGAAAGTACTGGTAAAGAGACATAACAAATAAATTAAATGTGGCATTCTGCAATGGATTCTGTAAGAGAAAAAGAACATTAGGGCAAAACCTGGTGACATCCAAATTAATTCTGTAGATTAGTTAACATCAAGGGTCTAATGTTAATTTCTTGGTTTTGATAACTATACTATATGGTTATATAAGATGTTAACATTGGAGAAAACTGAGTGATGTACCAGTATATGAGGGAACTTCTACTATTTTTACAACTTTTCTATAATTCTAAAATTATTTCAAAATAAAAGATTATACAACTAAGCATACACAGTAGATCTAACATCACATCAGTTGGAGCCTGGTATTTTCCAAATGAGAATTTGACTCAATGCTTAATTTATCTTTATGTTATTTTCCTTTCTCTTGGATATCACTTATTTGTGCATCACTTTCAAGAACATATGAAAAGAATCTCTCACTTGTTGTAAAACATTAAAGCAAATACAAAAAATTTTCGTTTATCTAAAACAGGACAAGGGCGGGGAAAAAAAAAGACACATATGTAATACCCTTTGTAATACTTTAAGCAATAAAAACAAAGAAAAGAAAAGAAGAAAAAAAAATAAAACAGGAGAAAGTTAACCCTTCTATCTGAATAGCATATAATATTCCTTAGTTACTTTAATTCTTAGCTTGATTATTAGAGCTGTATTTTGGATATAAAAATGGATAACTTGAGATGTTATCCAAATTCATCTTTAAAAAAGTGAGGTGTTTCACTCTAGTCTATATCTTAAGTGTAGCCATAAATTTATCTTTAAAAATTGGCTGCTGCACAGGGCTTCCATTTGGTTATGTGACCACAAAAGGCAGTTATGACCTATGTAATTTAAATAATGATAATAACATAATAATATAAACAAACATTTTGTATGTCTGTTGCTTTAATGTATGATCTACATTTAATACTTAATTTCTTAATAATAATCAAATTTATGAATTGCTAATAAGTATTAAGTGTATTTGATGTGCCAGACTCTCTTGAATACTTTACAATATTGATTTAATTTGATTCATTACAAATCTCAGATTGGTAACATTGCATTCCTTCTTACACAGATGAGAAAATGAAAGTTTGAGTATTTTGCATAAAGTGACATACATGACATGTTAGAATGGAAGCTCCAATTTAGTCAAAATTCAGAAAATGTACTCTCAAGCCTTATAAATACTGCCTCCACATAGTTAACAAGGCTTATTAGGCATTTTTAAAGAAAACCTCTAACTCTAAAACACAGATTCTTAAACACGGCTCTGCATTGAAATTGTTAAGTCTCTCAAAGTCCAGGTCACACCACATTTCATTTCAATGAAAACTTCTATGTGTGAGACCCAGGCAACACTTATTTCTTTAAAGCTTCACCAAGTTATTCCAGTGTGCCAATAAATTAAACATTCATGCTCTAGAAATTGATAATTGCATAATTGTACACATGCCAGTGGGAAAGGACACATTTAGGCAACCTGAATGCACACTATAGAAACTGGAAGTCAATGACATACTGTACAGAAGTTCTAATTATTAATGAGACTTTTTTGCTTATCTCAGTATTTCAATAAATACATATCCCCTTGATGAAGAAATAGATTACATATTCCATTGTGTTGATATTTTTCTATAGTCTTTTAAGAATAAAAAATAGTTATAAATTTAAAATAATTGAGAAAAAAGAATTACTGAGATTGCTAATTATACCTAGTTTATTTTTCCCCCCAGTGTCTTTCACATCCTGTTTATTCTCTGCTTGGCAGTTAGTAAATGGAATTGCATTATTGTTCTCTTTTACATTTGTTTTCCTCTAAAAAATCCAAATATCACTATATTAAATGTGGATTATTTTCTCTTTTGGCTTATACATTAGTGTGCTCTTATTATTGTTACATATCTATGATACAATTATTAATTTATTGTTATTTAAGTATAGATACTCTATTATGAACAGTTTAATGAGAAGTTGAAATAATTACATAAATCATTCAAGGGACAGAGAAAAGAATTTTAACCAAAATTCACTGTATGTAATCTGGACATGCACTATTTGAATTTTGGAAATAAGTTTCCTCAAATTTCTCATTAATAAAACTAGAGATAGTCTGCATTCATTTTGCAAATGCCTATGGCAAGTATGTCCTTTATGGTTTTTACTCAAAAAGACATATGTTGATGAAGATAAGAAATGTAAATGTTAAGTGATTTTCTTTGGTTGCATACATTATTGTGATATATAAATTTGAAGGAATTGAAGGTACTCATTTCTGAGCTTATCTGTGAGACACTGGACTTGAACAGTGTCACTTCAGGGCCCAGGTGACAAAATGAAACAGCAAACCAAGACAAGGGCAAATCTTCCTAGCTCTGCAGAGAATCAAGCGCCAATCGGGCTTCTTGTGAACATTGAAAAAAAGCACTCTTGGCACTAGAAAGACACTTTTTGATACAGACATAGTGAGTTTCTTTATGTGATGTACTAAGTAGTAGCCCCTGTCTAAGAGGCAAGAGATCAGAAAAGAAAGAGCACCGAAGATGAAGTGTGAACATATGCGTGATAACTGTAGTTCACTGGAAATCACTGGGTATTCTTTGTTTGGGGCATTCCTACATTCGAATAAGTGGAGGCTTGAGCTATTGTAAACTGAGCTTTAAAATTTAATAAGGAAAGAAAGCCAATATGACCTCATTTTATACTCACAGCCTAGTGAAGCTTAGATATGCAAATTGCAGACATAAATCAAATCTGGTGAATGTACAGAGAGATATCATGTGGATTCAAACCTCTTCACCCCTAACTTCTTTCTATCCCCTAACTTCCTACCAAATAAAGCAAGAGCTGCACAATACTTTATGGAAGTTTCAGAGAATAAACTATTCGAATCTGTTCATCAAATATTTGTGGAATAGCTATTGATTTTAAGGCATTATTCTAGAAAGATCTTACAGAATGATTACGACATTGTCCAGTCTGTAAGTTCATGTGAATAATCTAAAAGTGAGGTCTGAAAAATGTTTCTTGTGATTTAACCAAACAATATACTCTTATTGTTTGTTTGTTCTTAAATATATTTTTACTGACTTCAGAGAGAAAGAGAGAGGGAGACCGAAACATCAATGATGAAAGATAATCATTGTTCAGCTGTCTTCTGCACCCCCCCTAGTGGGGATCGAGCCTGCAACCTGGGCATGTGCCGTGACCAGAAATCAAACCACGACCTCCTGGTTCATAGGTTAATGCTCAACCACTGAGCAACACCAGCCAGGCCAAACACTACACTTTTAATAAATCCATTCTGTAGCCCTTCCTGTTGTTTCCCAGTGGTTAGAGCATCGTCCCATGCACCAAAGGGTCTCAGGTTTGATTCCCGGTCAGGGAATATACCCAGGTTGTGGGTTCAATCTCCAGTTCGGGTGTGTGCATGAAGCAACAGATGCATGTTTTTCTCTCACATCAATATTTCCCTTTCTCCCTATCCTTTCCTCTTTCTCTAGAATCAATGAAAAATATGACCTCAGGTGAGGATTTAAACAGAAAATTTTGCTGTGCATTGGGCGTTGTGCCTGAGGATGGATGCTGATGCCCAGAAACTGAGAAGTATGAGAAAACTCAATTTGCAGCTAGCAATGACCAGACACCACTTCCAAAATTCCAGGATAAAGCATAAGCATCCCCTACCACCATTACTTAGCAATTTAGGAAAGTGAAGCATTAAGGGCTGAGAATTTATACAAAATTATTAAGCTATAAGATAAACAGTAAAGATTTTTTTAAAAAAAGATAGTGACGAAGGTTACATTACCTGATTTTGGCTTATAAATTACTGAATTAAATTAAGTATGCTAGAAAGAATTGATCTATTTTCTCTATGCAGATGTGGAGTTTGAAAGACAGATTGAGTTGCATCATATCTATATGGAAGTTACATTTTAGCATGCTATGGTTTGTGCCTATGTGATTTATTGCTAACTAAATTACTTTTAAAATAAGCAGTTATTTGACTAAATTAATCAATTTCTTTATAACAGAGCATGTATAAATTATTATTCAAATATGATGCATGCAAGTAGAATCCTGCCCAAATATGATATTACCCTGAAAATCCAGGCATTAGAATAGAGGTGGGGAGATATTTAAGCTTACAAATTTGCAGCTAGAAGATGAATAAGATCTGGAGGTCTAATACATAACACAATAATTATAGTCAACAATACTGTATTATTGGTCTAATACATAACACAATAATTATAGTCAACAATACTGTATTATTCACTTCAAAGTTGCTAAGGGACTAGATATTAAATCTCACCACAAAAGAGAAATGATAATTATATGACCTGTTTGGGATATAAGCTGAAACTATGGTGGTAATCATATTGCATTATATAGATGTACCAAATCAATACATTGTACACTGTAAATTTATACAATATTATATGTCAATTATACATCAATTAAAAATAGAATAGAAGTGGGGGTCTCTGCAGACACTCAGTTGCCTGCAGTAGTATCCTACCTAGTTTTCTTCACCTCTGCTCAGTCCTTTTCTAATGTGTTTTCCACAACTGTTTACTAGTTAAAAAATAAAAACAAAACAAATCTTTGCATGACATATACCTGCTTAAAACTCATCCATAGCTTTCCATTACTCTATTTCCATTCAGTAATTTTTATCATAACCTTATATACTCAAAAGGCTTATATGAACAAAGTTATAGCCCTACCAACTCTTCTACCTTATGTTATACCCATTTCTTCATTGTTTCTTTACTTCAACTGTGCTGATTTGATTTTATTTCCTCAACTAGATACATTCCTTACAATCTCAACATTTTCTCACAAATAATTCCTCTGCTTAAAATACTCTCTAACTGCCTCACCTCCTGCCAATACACCACATTTTGGCGTATTCAATTACTATCCATTTTTCAGATATCAAGTCCTAATGTCACAGTTTATATTAGGTTCTCCTGTGTAGACTTTCTTACATAACATTTATCACAGTTTGTAATTACATGCTTGAGTGAGTCTGTGTGAGTATGTCTGTATCTATGTTGCTCATCGTCATATCCTAATAGTTAGTGTACTGCTTGCTTGTAAGACATCCTCAATAAATATTAGTTGAATGAATGACTGAAATAGTGTATGAATAATTGCATATCCAAAGGGCTGGACCAGTCCAGGGAAGGCCTTACATAAAAAATAGGCATTGGCAAATTACCAATGACAGAACTAGAAAGAATTTGGTGGTTTGATGCATGACCGTTGGTTCATGACTCAGCTTGACCACATCACAGATATGTGACCTTGAGCATGCTACTTTTTCATTTCTATTTCTCAATTTCCTCACCATAAAAATAGGGACAAAAATTGTTTTCAACCTCATAGGAATATGGTAAATTAATTATACCTAAAATTTATATAATATTACTGACCAATGTTGCCACAATAAATTTAATAAAAATGTTTAATGATTAAATTAAATGTCATATATAAAGTGCTTAGAACTGTGCCTGTTCCTTAGTAAGTGCTCATTAATAAGATTGACTATTGTTCTTATTGTTTCATTACGTGTCATTAAGAGATGGCTTGAAAGATGGACATGTGTTTCAGCAAGTGTACTAACCAGAGGACAGCATTTTTAGGCATAGAGAATAGACTGCCATGATACTAAAACTTAAATCCAAGTGAGGTCTAAATAAAGCACCTACCAAGGAAGGAAGCATCAAATGTTGGGCTAATGTCCATATATTATGAAAATAGTGGAAATAATATTGGAGGGATGATTTTCAGATTTCTTACATAATCTTTGAATGATTGAGATTTGGGGACAGAAACCTCAGCAATGAAATACAAGACAAGAACACAATCGTTGGTGAACAGACTGATTTTTACTGTGGAGATGCTATTAATACTGTTGAAATGTATCTTTTTTTTCAAGTCCTTTACAAAAAAATTGTCTCAGTTCTATAAATAAATAGTTATGCTTCTTTTTGAGAGTGAATCACATAAGCAATTACATTTCCATTTGCTTTGGCTACAGGAAGCTCAGAGGCAATGAAGCCTCCCAAATAACGAAGTGTTGTATTCAATTAATCAATGAACAGCATTACTCCCAAATCAGACGAGGTATTTTCTTTTATTATATGTTTGCAAAATTACTCATTCTTCAATATTACTTATCACAGATGCACATTTTCATTTATTTGTATTACTTTTTGATTCCCCACTGTAAAGTACGTTCCATGAAAACAGAAATAGCATCTCCTTTAACTCTATACCTTCTAATCCTAGCAAATGGTAGATGAACAAAAATCTTTATCAAATGAATAATGACGTTCACAATAATTTGCAGAATTTATTTTTTAAATTTGTAAATTATTTATTTACTAGAGGCCTGGTGCATCATGCACCAGTGGGGTTCCTTGGACTGGCCTGCACCCTCTCACAATCTGAAACCCCTCAGGGGGATGTTGGAGGCCCAGTGCACAGATTCAGCCTGATCCCTGCAGGCCAGGCCAGGGAACCTACCAGTGCACAAATCTCTGCACCTGGCTGGTTTTGGCCCAATCCCCACAGGCCAGGCCAAGGAACCCATCAGTGTAAAAATCTGTGCACCACCGAGCCTTTAGTATGCATATAAAATATTTGGTTGATTTCTTCCTGCCCTTCCCCTCCCCCATTCCCTCTGAGATTCATCAGTCTAGTCCAGTGATGGCGAACCTTTTGAGCTCGGTGTGTCAGCATTTTGAAAAACCCTAACCTAACTCTGGTGCCGTGTCATATATAGAAATTTTCTGATATTTGCAACCATAGTAAAACAAAGATGTATATTTTTGATATTTATTTTATATATTTAAATGCCATTTAACAAAAAAAAATCAACCAAAAAAATGAGTTCACGTGTCACCTCTGACACACATGTCATAGGTTCGCCATCACTGGTCTAGTCCATGTTTCCATGCCTGTGTGTTGAGTGTCTTCCCCCTGGTGGTCAGTGTGTGTCATAGCTACCAGTCGAACAGTTGAATGGTCACTTAGCCTTTTATATATATAAAAACTGGCAGTCAGACATCCCTTTCGCAATCTGGGACTGCTGGCTCCTAACCGCTCACCTGATTGCCTGCCTGATCACCCTAACCATTCTGCCTCCTTGCCTGATGCCCCTAACTGCTCCTCTGCCTGCCTGATAACCCCTAACCACCTCTGCCTGCTGGCCTGATCATCCCTAACTGCCTCTGCCTCAGCCCCCGCCACTGTGGCTTTGTCTGGAGGGACATCTAGTCTAATTAGCATATTACCCTTTTATTAGTATAGATAATGTATACTAACCTCAACACTGGGTACATCTTATGTTCTTCTTCTTTAATTTTTCTTTGTACTGATTTTCTCACTCCTTTTAAATATTGGGTGGATTTTCATTATTAAAAGTATAGTACTTGTTTATTGCATAAAACATAAAATATAGAAAAAATAGGTGTAAAATGCCTCTAATCCTTCTAACTAAAGGAAACTTCTAGTAAGGGTACTATATTCCAGAACTTTGAATATATATATATATATATATATATATATATATATATATATATATTTATATTTATATTTATATTTATATTTATATTTATATTTATATTTATATTTATATATATACTAGAGGCCCGGTGCACAAAAATTTGTGCACTTTGTGGGGGGGTCCCTCAGCTCGGCCTGCGCCCATTTGCAGTCCAGGACCCCTTGGGGATGTCCACCTGTCGACTTAGGCCCACTCCCTAGGCGATCAGGCCTAAGCTTGCAGTCAGACATCCTTCTGGCAGCCAGGGAGCCCTCGGGGGATGTCCGACTAAAGGCTTAGGCCCCCAAGGGAGCTGTGATGAGGAATCTGAGGTGGCAGAGGACCCACGCTGTCCTGCCCTGCCGCCCTGGGTCAGGTCGCACACGGGATGCCCGGGTTGGCCTGCGGATCGCTGCTGCCCCACCCGGCCGCCCCAGGTCGGGTCGCACACAGGATGCTCGCCGCCCTGGGTTGCAGATAGCAGGCCCAGATGGGGGCAGGGCAGGCGGGATGGCACTCTCCCACCCTGCCTGCAGTATGCAAATTAGCTGCCATCTTTGTTGGAGGTTAATTTGCATACCGCGTTGATTAGCCAATGGGAGATGTAGCGAAGGTATGGTCAATTACCATGTTTGTCTATTATTAGATAGGAGATATATATATATATATATATATATATATATATACATATATATAAATATATATTCAAAGTTATATATATATATATAAAGTTTTACATATTTAGGATGTATTAATCTACAACAAAACTTAATTTGTAGGGTCTAACTTTTATAAAATGCTATAATTTTCTTTATTTTTTATTAAAATTATTAATGTTGACATTATTGCATGTGCCCCCCTACCTCCCCACTTTTGCCCACCTCCACTCACCTCTGCCTCCCCTCATTGGGCCTTCACCAAACTATTGTCCTTGTCCATGAAATATGCATATATGTTCTTTAGCTAATTCCTTCATCTTCTGTATCCAATCACCCCATCCCCCTGCCCTCAGGCACCAGCCAGTCTGTTTCATGTATCCATGTTTTTGGTTCTATTTTGTTTGTAAGTTTATGTTGTTCATTAGATTCCGCATATCAGTGACATCAAGACTCTTGAAACACTAATCAGAAAGAATATATCCACCCCTATGTTTAAGTAGCATTATTTACAATAGCCAAAATCTGGAAATAACCCAAGTGCCCATCAGCAGATGAGTGGATAAGAAGGCTGTGGCATATTAATACAATGGAATAGTACACAGCTCTAAAAATGAAGGAATTCTTTTTTTTTTTTTTAAATATATTTTATTGTTTTTTTACAGAGAGGAAGAGAGAGGGATAGAGAGTTAGAAACATCAATGAGAGAGAAACATTGATCAGCTGCCTCCTGCACACCTCCTACTGGGGATGTGCCCGCAACCCAGGTACATGCCCTTGACCAGAATCGAACCTGGGACCTTTCAGTCCGCAGGCTGACGCTCTATCCACTGAGCCAAACCGGTTTTGGCAAATGAAGGAATTCTTAATCTTTGGGGAAACATGGATGAACCTGCAGAGTATTGTACTAAGTGAAATATGCCAGTCAGTGAAAGACAAATACCATATGATCTCACTAATATGTGGAATCTAAGGAACAAAATAAACTATAAATTCTTTTTTTGGCACCAGGATGACTATAATTGCATAAGCACTGGGAATTGGGGTAAGCAGGTCAGTATGATTCAGACACAAATTGTTCTAAACACTATATACTTGGATCCTGACACTAGACTTTTTTTCAAGCCTCAGCTGCAATCTGGGGATCATTTAGGCTCAGCAAGACATGGAAAGGATCCACACTGTATTTTTCTGGGCAAAGTATCAGTTCAAGGATGATGTATAAGGGATGTGTTAGGTGACAGACTGACATGAACACAGTCCTGCCCCACCTCCCCATCTCCCAAATCTTGAAATCATACCATTTTAAAATTCAGCAAACACAGTGTAGGTTTATTTTTCTGTTACTGTATACACTCTGTGTGAAGCTCTCCCTTCTTATAGAAACAGAAGTAATAGAAGTAACGACGGTTATTTCTCTTTAATCTCTACATGGTACTCATGATTAAACACATGGAAATAAGATGTGCTTTGTTTAACAACTTGACACCAACATTAACTCCACCAAAGAGCTGAATTTTCATTTTCTTACTGAATGTTATAATGTACAGTAAGCTTGTTGCAGAAAGTGGGTTTAAAAATAGCATGCCAACAAATATTTTAACAGATTCACAGACTGCTCCCCAAATGCATGGCTTTCTGCAGTGCCTACTTCTATAGAATGCCAAGGAACCATTACTTGAAAACTAAATAGCTAAAATGTTATATAGTATTTCAAATCATTTAAATAAACCAACTTTATTTCACTGCCACCTTTTTGAATAATGGCTCTCAGGCAGTTTTAATAGACGTACTTATCTGCTAAATGTAGTGATGAGTAGGATTCAGCCAAAGGTGAGAATACAGTGAAGTCTCAAAAATAAAATGTAATATGGAGCTCTTGCTGGAGTAGGTGAAATTCCAGCCTGTCACCATGCTACTCCTTTAACCAAGTCCAATTAGAGTTTTGCCAGGTTTTGGTGTGTTTTGTTTTTGTTTTTGTTTTTGTTTTTTTGGAGGGGCAGGGGGGAGGGGGTAAAAACCAGAAAGCCTAGATTTTTTTTTTCTATCCATACAGGGAGAGAGAGAGATTGGACTTCATAGCCTGTGCAGTTGCTCTGAGCTAAAGAAATATGGTCTTTGAAAGAAAGTCTATTATAAAATATGCAAGTTATGCTTTCTGTAAAAATTATCTTTTGGAACATATGAATCTCTTAAAAATTAAACTTTTTCATCCCTTTTCTATAAACATTGTGAAGCACCCTTCACAATCTTAACAACAAGTTCTTTGTTGAGTAAGGCAAGCCCTGATCTGTGCAATGGTGTGCCAGTTTCTTAACAATAGTGATGAAAGGGGAAAAGAAGAGAGCCAGGACTCCAAAATATAGTAAGATGGAGAATAAACAGAGTGAGATTTGGGGCTAGAAAGAATTCCCCAACAGTAGACCTTGAATTCTAGAATTGAAGTCCAAGGGTTTCTAGGCAAAATGATAAGATGAGGAAAGACAAGTTTCCATGCTATACCAAGCTCCTGAGGATGAGAACAAGATCCTTTGTAAGCTGGTACCTGTCTACTTCTCCAATAATCCCTAACATTTCCTCCCCAAATACTATACATTCCAATTATTCTCCAAATTTTGCTTGTTTCTTTCATTTCAAGTGTCATTCACATCTTCTCTCTCTCTCTCTCTCTCTCTCTCTCTCTCTCTCTCTCTCTCTATTCTTGCCCGAGGATATTTTTCCATTGATTTTTAGGGAGAGTGGAAGAAAGAGGGAAAGACAGAGAGAAACATCAATGTGAGAGTAACACATTGATTGTTTGCCTCTTGAATGAGCCCTGACTAGGGCCCAGGCTGGGGAAGAACCTGAAACCAAGGTACATGCCATTGACTGGAATTGAACCCAGGACCCTTTGATCTGCAGGCCAATGCTGAATCCACTGACCCCAACCGCTAGGGCTCACATCCTCTCTTTATCTTAATAAGCTGCATTTAAATCAGACTCAGTTACAAATGTCACCTCCTCCAGTAAAACATCCATGACACCAGTCCCAGCTACTACTGAATTGTATTTATTATCTAATTCTGCAGCAAACAATTGATTTAGATGCTACTTCTCTCACCTCAATGGACTGTGACCTCTGTATGTGTTTTCATCTCTAGTCAAAGCATAGTAGATACTCAGTTACAAATTGACTTACTTAATGACTGAATATAGTCAATTAGGTAACAGATTTGTTATTGTTGGTGATCAACCTATTTGGAGCAGGACTCTAGAAAGGATTAGGCCTTGGGGATTAGGCCTGCTATCCAAAGAAAAAAGGTTGACAAGAGCCAGCTAAGGCTCCAGCAAAGCAGTTTAAGTTTCAGAAAAGACTCTATGTAGGATCCCAGCTTTTCAAACTACAACATAATGAAGGTTCCAGAGAATGCTGTAGCTTAGTGGGAATATGAGTGACTATGACATTGGCCAGGTCACAAAAATGCACAAGCAGTTTCAGACACTCCTTACTGTTGTGTTTCAGGCATCTAGTGACTGAAAAAGGAAAGGGAGAACATCTGATAACTGGGAGAGCTAACCTTGTAGGGCAGGTTTTGTGACTAAAGAAGAAATGAAGCATCAAGGAAAGCTGGGGAGAGTGCTGAAAGAAACTCTGATAAAAAATTAGTATTAATTGTTGAGTTTATTGTTATTTGAAATGGGAATAAATACAGTGTATTGATATGGCACTGTAAGTCGATACAAAGTAATACATGTGTAAGTAGTTAGCATAGTTCCCAGTGATCAGATGATAGTCAATAAATGCTATTTTTCTTAATGCCTTTTTCTTCCTTTAATAAAAATCAAATCCATATACTTTACTAAGTCCTGGGTTTACTCAATATTTGACATTTCAAATGTTCAAATCATGGCTCTTTCATAGAACTGGAAGGAAAATGACATAGGTTTTTTTTAATATAAGAATGAAGATTTCTCTCAATGATTGTGACTATATAAATAAAGGTTTTTAGCCTCTTATCATTTAAATACAGTGGAAGCTTAAGGTGAATAATATTTTCAAAGAAAAAGTATACTAAGCTTTATTTCCTATGACCTCTGAGGAAACAGCTAGCCTGCAGAAGTCACAGAGTAATAGATTTTGATTTAATTGCAGAAAATAACCCTTTCTAATTGCTAGCGGGCCAATGATGGAATGAGCTATTTTAAGTGTTGGCAGATTCTCAGTTATTATAAGAGTTCAAGAAGTGCCAATGTGAACACTCATTGGGGCTATTGAAAAAAGACACTTTGCAATTCTCTGTGACCCCTACTTAATCTGATAAACTACAAATTTATCAGTAAAATTATATATTTTTCAGGAAACCTGAATTTTGTATGTTCTAATACAAATCTCTCATTGATTAGCCCTTTGAAAGCAAGTATCATATCACAGTCATCTTTGCTTGGCAGTAACAGATAGCCAATAAATGGTTAAGTTTAGAGGTCACCCACTCTGTGAATAACATTATTTTTCCTCTCTCAAATGCATATTTCCTGTGTTTTGTGTAACATAAACAGATCAAATATGAGTTGGTTCCACCAAACGTATTTTAACAAAAATTGCTGAAAATGCCTTATATCCAATAACCTCTAACTATAGAAACCCAAAGTGCACTAAATAATTCTAGAATAACAAATAAATGAAAACTGAATATTATTTATCCAATACACATCTGTGCATGCATGTGCACACATACATTCGTGAATTCATAGGACAGATTACATAAAATACATGAAAAAAACTTATAACAATTAAAAAGAGTACTATATCCTATTAAGTATTTCCCTGCTTTATGATAATAGATTTCCAGTATTTTTATGGAAAAATGTAAGGTTTCAAATGGAAAAGGTACCAAATACACAGGATTATCTATTCACAAGAGACCTTCTCATCATTTTTTTTTTTTGTATAGTTACTTACAATGCAACAACTATTTCATTTCCTTCAGTGATATTTCTGAATATCTAAACCAGAAGGACAGGTTTAGAAAGCAATGAATGAAGTTGATTGACATTCACTGTCATTCTTCCAACATCAAGAGAAACAAAAACTAAACAACATTTAAAAAAATATGTAGCTAGAATCTTGGGAGCAAAAGTTAACATGCTCACTGTTATTTGTTTGCTGGAATACTTACACCCAGTAAGAAATAAGGATTATTAGTGAATCTAAAGAAAGAAGTAGAATGTCCATATCCTTGTTGCTAATAAATATGCTTTATAAGTATTATGCATCTTTCAATAGAGGATTTCTAAGAGTCTTTCCAAGCACATTTTTTTTTTTAATAGTTGAGTCTGCTGAGACAGTTTCAAATAAATGTTACATGTTTGGGACATTACACTAAACAGAGACTTGGAATATATTGTATTAATTAAAAATGGTGAAATAAGCTTTCTTCTATGAAGTCCAAATGAGAAACTAAATCCTCAAAGTACAAAGCCCATTTTCAGCTTCATCAGCTGTAGAACAAAAGTAAAACTCTTATTATGAATGGGACTCTGGAACAAATTCACCATGTAGACCATGGAAAACTGCCTCTGGTGTTAGGAAATAACCTTTGGTGTTAAGAAATAGCCTTTGAGTTACAGATGACTGCAGTGCTTTATTTTTCAATGCAATCTAATTTGATATTATAGCAGAGCATCCACGCATTTAAAAAATTCTCTCAAGGTATAAGTGTTCCAACATGCTTTTTTGAAAATGAACCTGTTGTTAGAAAAGATAGGTGACTAAAGGATGAACGGTTTCCCTTTAGAAGCTATACATTTCTGTCAGGTAATATGAGAACAACAAACTGAAAATATTCTTTTTCATTTTTCATATATGACACTATTAATTTTTATAAAATCATTTGCTTACAATAAAATGAGCCCACTTCAACTTTACATTTTAATGTTTTGTCAACTGTATACCCTATAAAATCATAAAACTATCAATGAATAGACAATTTCTATCACCCCAGATAGTTCTCTCATGCCCCATTACATTCAATCTCCACCATCTCCAGCCTTACACAACCACTAATCTTCTTTATGAGACTATAGAATAGTTTTGTCTCTTCTATAATTTCGTATAAACATAATATATTAGGATCTCCTTTGTACCTGGCTTCTTTTACTCAGCATGTTTTTGAGATTCATTCATGTAGTTGTGCATATTGATAGCTTTTTCCTGCACAGTCAGTGTTGCTCAGTGGTTGAATGTTGACCCATGAACCAGGAGGTCACTGTTTGATTCCTGGTCAGGTCACACACCAGGGTTGTAGGCTTGATCCCCAGTAGGGTGGATGCAGGAAGCAGCTAATCAATTATTCTCTCTCATCATTGATGTTTCTCTCTCTCTCTCTCCCTCTCTCTCTTACTATCTCTGAAAATAAATAAAAACATGTTTTTTAAAAATAGTTTGCTTTCTTTTCTTTGCTAGTAGTGCTCAACTGTATAAATAAATCAATTTTTTTTTAAATATATTTTTATTGATTAAGATATTACATATGTGTCCTTGTCCCCACGTTACCCTCTACCCCCCACCCCCCCCACCCCCGCTCATGCCCTCACCCCCCCGTCCTCACCCCCCCGTTGTCCATGTCCATTGGTTAGGCCTATATGCTTGCATATAAGTCCTTTGGTTGATCTTTCCCCCTTACCCCCACCCTCCCCTACCTTCCCTCCAAGTCCCGACAGTCCAATCAATGCCTCTCCGTCTCTGGATCAGTCCTTGTTCATCAGCTTATGTTGTTCATTATATTCCACAAATGAGTGAGATCCTGTGGTATTTATCCGCTCTCAAGTTCCATCCATGCTGTGGCAAATGGTAAGAGTTCCTTTTTCTTCTTCCTCTTCTTAAAGAATACCTTTCAGCATTTCATATAATGCTGGTTTGGTGGTGATGAACTCCTTTAGCTTTTTCTTATCCGTGAAGCTCTTTATCTGACCTTCTATTCTGAATGATAGCTTTGCTGGATAAAGTAATCTTGGTTGCAGGTTCTTGCTATTCATCACTTTGAATATTTCTTGCCACTCTCTTCTGGCCTGCATGGTTTCTGTTGAGAAATCAGCTGACAGTCGTATGGGTACTCCCTTGTAGGTAACTGACTGTCTTTCTCTTGCTGCTTTTAAGATTCTCTCTTTATCTTTTGCTCTTGGCATTTTAATTATGATGTGTCTTGGTGTGGTCCTCCTTGGATTCCTTTTGTTTGGGGTTCTCTGCGCTTCCTGGACTTGTAAGTCCATTTCTTTCACCAGGTAGGGGAAGTTTTCTGTCATTATTTCTTCAAAAAGGTTTTCAATATCTTGCCCTCTCTCTCCCTCTGGTACCCCTATAATTCTGATGTTGGTACGCTTGAAGTTGTCCCAGAGGTTCCTTACACTATCTTCATATTTTTGGAATCTCTTTTCTTTTTTCTTTTTCGGTTGGGTATTTTTTGTTTCTTTGTATTTCAAATCTTTGACTTGATTCTTGGGATCCTCTTTTCTGCTGCTGGATCTCTGTAAATTATTCTTTATTTCAGTCAGTGTATGCTTAATTTCTAGTTGGTCCTTTTTCATGTCCTCCATGGTCTCCCTATACTTATTGAGGGATTCATTAAATTTATCGGCGGTTTCCATAAAATTCTTGAAAAACCTTATAACCGTGGCCTTAAACTCTATATCCAATCGTTTGCTTTCCTCCATTTCTGCCATTTGTGACCTGTTTCTTTGTCTCCGCATTTTGGTTGCTTCCCTGTGTTGATAGAGTGGCTTTGTGTGCTAGGTGTCCTGTAGGGCCCAGTAGCTCAGCCTCCCCAGTTACCTGAGGTGGACACTCTTGGTGCACCCCCTCGTGGGCTTTGTGCA